>NW_021835993.1:0-359758 GCF_006345805.1 Octopus sinensis | reverse complement strand
AATCTTTTATCTACTCATGCTGGCGTTTTAAAATTTTCAAGCAAGATTTTCGTAATTATAAAAGATCCCTACTCAGTTCTCCACGTGTGTGATATCAATCGAGCTCATTTTTTCAGGGGTCAGTTGAAATATTTCTGGATAATATGCGCTTTTACAGCTCGTCTAAACTTTTTATCTACTCAATTCTGGCGTTTTAAATTTTCAGCAAGATTTGCGTAATTATAAAGATCCCTACTCAGTTCTCCACGTGTGTGATATCAATCGAGCTCATTTTTCAGGGGACAGGATCAGTTTGAAATATTTCTGGATAATATGCGCTTTTACAGCTCGTCTAAAACCTTTTTTATCTACTCTATTCTGGCGTTTTAAAATTTTCAGCAAGATTTGCGTAATTATAAAGATCCCTACTCAGTTCTCCACGTGTGTGATATCAATCGAGCTTATTTTTTCAGGGGATCAGTTTGAAATATTTCTGGATAATATGCGCATTTTACAGCTCGTCTAAAATCTTTTTATCTACTAAATTCTGCCGTTTAAAAAATTTTAAGCAAGATTTTCGTAATTATAAAGATCCCTACTCAGTTCTCCACGTGTGTGATATCAATCGAGCTCATTTTTTCAGGGGATCAGTTTGAAATATTTCTGGATAATATGCGCATTTTACAGCTCGTCTAAAATCTTTTTATCTACTAAATTCTGCCGTTTAAAAAATTTTAAGCAAGATTTTCGTAATTATAAAGATCCCTACTCAGTTCTCCACGTGTGTGATATCAATCGAGCTCATTTTTTCAGGGGATCAGTTTGAAATATTTCTGGATAATATGCGCTTTTTACAGCTCGTCTAAAACCTTTTTATCTACTCTATTCTGGCGTTTTAAAATTTTCAGCAAGATTTGCGTAATTATAAAGATCCCTACTCAGTTCTCCACGTGTGTGATATCAATCGAGCTCATTTTTTTAGGGGATCAGTTTAAATATTTTTCGATAATATGCGCTTTTTACAGCTTGTCTAAAACCTTTTTATCTACTCTATTCAGGCGTTTTAAAATTTTCAGCAAGATTTGCGTAATTATAAAGATCCCTACTCAGTTCTCCACGTGTGTGATATCAATCGAGCTCTTTTTTTCAGGGGATCAGTTTGAAATATTTCTGGATAATATGCGCTTTTTACAGCTCGTCTAAAACCTTTTTATATACTCTATTCTGGCTTTTTAAAATTTTCAGCAAGATTTGCGTAATTATAAAGATCCCTACTCAGTTCTCCACGTGTGTGATATCAATCGAGCTCATTTTTCAGGGGATCAGTTTGAAATATTCTGGATAATATGCGCTTTTTACAGCTCGTCTAAAACCTTCTATCTACTTTATTCTGGCGTTTTAAAATTTTCAGCAAGATTTGCGTAATTATAAAATCCCTACTCAGTTCTCCACGTGTGTGATATCAATCGAGCTCATTTTTTCAGGGGATCAGTTTGAAATATTTCTGGATAATATGCGCTTTTTACAGCTCGTCTAAAACCTTTTTATCTACTCTATTCTGGCGTTTTAAAATTTTCAGCAAGATTTGCGTAATTATAAAGATCCCTACTCAGTTCTCCACGTGTGTGATATCAATCGAGCTCATTTTTTCAGGGGATCAGTTTGAATATTTCTGGATGATAATATGCGCTTTTTACAGCTCGTCTAAAACTTTTTTATCTACTCTATTCTGGCGTTTTAAAATTTTCAGCAAGATTTGCGTAATTATAAAGATCCCTACTCAGTTCTCCACGTGTGTGATATCAATCGAGCTCATTTTTTCAGGGGATCAGTTTGAAATATTTCTGGTTAATATGCGCTTTTTACAGCTCGTCTAAAACTTTTTATCTACTCTATTCTGGTGTTTTAAAATTTTCAGCAAGATTTGCGTAATTATAAAGATCCCTACTCAGTTCTCCACGTGTGTGATATCAATCGAGCTCATTTTTTCAGGGGATCAGTTTGAAATATTTCTGGATAATATGCGCTTTTTACAGCTCGTCTAAAACATTTTTATCTACTCTATTCTGGCGTTTTAAATTTTCAGCAAGATTTGCGTAATTATAAAGATCCCACTCAGTTCTCCACGTGTGTGATATCAATCGAGCTCATTTTTTCAGGGGATCAGTTTGAAATATTTCTGGATAATATGCGCTTTTTACAGCTCGTCTAAAACCTTTTTATCTACTCTATTCTGGCGTTTTTAAAATTTTCAGCAAGATTTGCGTAATTATAAAGATCCCTACTCAGTTCTCCACGTGTGTGATATCAATCGAGCTCATTTTTTAGGGGATCAGTTTGAAATATTTTTCGATAATATGCGCTTTTTACAGCTCGTCTAAAACCTTTTTATCTACTCTATTCTGGCGTTTTAAAATTTTCAGCAAGATTTGCGTAATTATAAAGATCCCTACTCAGTTCTCCACGTGTGTGATATCAATCGAGCTCTTTTTTTCAGGGGATTAGTTTGAAATATTTCTGGATAATATGCGCTTTTTACAGCTTGTCTAAAACCTTTTTATATACTCAATTCTGGCTTTTTAAAATTTTCAGCAAAATTTGTGTAATTTTAAAGATCCCTACACTGTTCTCCACGTGTGTGATATCAATCGAGCTCATTTTTTCAGGGGATCAGTTTGAAATATTTCTGGATAATATGCGCTTTTTACAGCTCGTCTAAAACCTTTTTATCTACTCTATTCTGGCGTTTTAAAATTTTCAGCAAGATTTGCGTAATTATAAAACTCCCTACTCAGTTCTCCACGTGTGTGATATCAATCGAGCTCATTTTTTCAGGGGATCAGTTTGAAATATTTCTGAATAATATGCGCTTTTTACAGCTCGTCTAAAACCTTTTTATCTACTCTATTCTGGCGTTTTAAAATTTTCAGCAAGATTTGCGTAATTATAAGAATCCCTACTCAGTTCTCCACGTGTGTGATATCAATCAAGCTCATTTTTCGGGATCAGTTTTCAGAGGGATCAGTTGAATATTCTGATAATATGCGCTTTTTACAGCTCGTCTAAAAACCTTTTATCTACTCTATTCTGGCGTTTTTAAAATTTTCAGCAAGATTTGCGTAATTATAAAGATCCCTACTCAGTTCTCCACGTGTGTGATATCAATCGAGCTCATTTTTTCAGGGGATCAGTTTGAAATATTTCTGGATAATATGCGCTTTTTACAGCTCGTCTAAAACCTTTTTATCTACTCTATTCTGGCGTTTTAAAATTTTCAGCAAGATTTGCGTAATTATAAAGATCCCTACTCAGTTCTCCACGTGTGTGATATCAATCGAGCTCATTTTTCAGGGGATCAGTTTGAAATATTTCTGGATAATATGCGCTTTTTACAGCTCGTCTAAAACCTTTTTATCTACTCTATTCTGGCGTTTTAAAATTTCAGCAAGATTTGCGTAATTATAAAGATCCCTACTCAGTTCTCCACGTGTGTGATATCAATCGAGCTCATTTTTCAGGGGATCAGTTTGAAATATTTCTGGATAATATGCGCTTTTTACAGCTCGTCTAAAACCTTTTTATCTACTCTATTCTGGCGTTTTAAAATTTTCAGCAAGATTTGCGTAATTATAAAGATCCCTACTCAGTTCTCCACGTGTGTGATATCAATCGAGCTCATTTTTTCAGGGGATCAGTTTGAAATATTTCTGGATAATATGCGCTTTTTACAGCTCGTCTAAAACCTTTTTATCTACTCTATTCTGGCGTTTAAAATTTTCAGCAAGATTTGCGTAATTATAAAGATCCCTACTCAGTTCTCCACGTGTGTGATATCAATCGAGCTCATTTTTTCAGGGGATCAGTTTGAAATATTTCTGGATAATATGCGCTTTTTACAGCTCGTCTAAAACATTTTTTATCTACTCTATTCTGGCGTTTTAAAATTTTCAGCAAGATTTGCGTAATTATAAAGATCCCTACTCAGTTCTCCACGTGTGTGATATCAATCGAGCTCATTTTTTCAGGGGATCAGTTTGAAATATTTCTGGATAATATGCGCTTTTTACAGCTCGTCTAAAACCTTTTTATCTACTCTATTCTGGCGTTTTAAAATTTTCAGCAAGATTTGCGTAATATAAAGATCCCTACTCAGTTCTCCACGTGTGTGATATCAATCGAGCTCATTTTTTTAGGGGATCAGTTTAAATATTTTTCGATAATATGCGCTTTTTACAGCTCGTCTAAAACCTTTTTATCTACTCTATTCTGGCGTTTTTAAAATTTTCAGCAAGATTTGCGTAATTATAAAGATCCCTACTCAGTTCTCCACGTGTGTGATATCAATCGAGCTTTTTTTTCAGGGGATCAGTTGAAATATTTCTGGATAATATGCGCTTTTTACAGCTCGTCTAAAACCTTTTTATCTACTCTATTCTGGCTTTTTAAAATTTTCAGCAAGATTTGCGTAATTATAAAGATCCCTACTCAGTTCTCCACGTGTGTGATATCAATCGAGCTCATTTTTTCAGGGGATCAGTTTGAAATATTTCTGGATAATATGCGCTTTTTACAGCTCGTCTAAAACATTTTTATCTACTCTATTCTGGCGTTTTAAAATTTTCAGCAAGATTTGCGTAATTATAAAGATCCCTACTCAGTTCTCCACGTGTGTGATATCAATCGAGCTCATTTTTTCAGGGGATCAGTTTGTTGAAATATTCTGATAATATGCGCTTTTACAGCTCGTCTAAAACCTTTTTATCTACTCTATTCTGGCGTTTTAAAATTTTCAGCAAGATTTGCGTAATTATAAAGATCCCTACTCAGTTCTCCACGTGTGTGATATCAATCGAGCTCATTTTTTCAGGGGATCAGTTTGAAATATTTCTGGATAATATGCGCTTTTACAGCTCGTCTAAAACCTTTTTATCTACTCTATTCTGGCGTTTTAAAATTTTCAGCAAGATTTGCGTAATTATAAAGATCCCTACTCAGTTCTCCACGTGTGTGATATCAATCGAGCTCATTTTTTCAGGGGATCAGTTTGAAATATTTCTGGATAATATGCGCTTTTTACAGCTCGTCTAAAACCTTTTTATCTACTCTATTCTGGCGTTTTAAAATTTTCAGCAAGATTTGCGTAATTATAAGATCCCTACTCAGTTCTCCACGTGTGTGATATCAATCGAGCTCATTTTTTCAGGGGATCAGTTTGAAATATTTCTGGATAATATGCGCTTTTTACAGCTCGTCTAAAACCTTTTTATCTACTCTATTCTGGCGTTTTAAAATTTTCAGCAAGATTTGCGTAATTATAAAGATCCCTACTCAGTTCTCCACGTGTGTGATATCAATCGAGCTCATTTTTTCAGGGGATCAGTTTGAAATATTTCTGGATAATATGCGCTTTTTACAGCTCGTCTAAAATCTTTTTATCTACTCTATTCTGGCGTTTTAAAATTTTCAGCAAGATTTTCGTAATTATAAAGATCCCTACTCAGTTCTCCACGTGTGTGATATCAATCGAGCTCATTTTTTCAGGGGATCAGTTTGAAATATTTCTGGATAATATGCGCTTTTTACAGCTCGTCTAAAACCTTTTTATCTACTCTATTCTGGCGTTTTAAAATTTTCAGCAAGATTTGCGTAATTATAAAGATCCCTACTCAGTTCTCCACGTGTGTGATATCAATCGAGCTCATTTTTTTCAGGGGATCAGTTTAAATATTTTGGATAATATGCGCTTTTTACAGCTCGTCTAAAACCTTTTTATCTACTCTATTCTGGCGTTTTAAAATTTTCAGCAAGATTTGCGTAATTATAAAGATCCCTACTCAGTTCTCCACGTGTGTGATATCAATCGAGCTCATTTTTTCAGGGGATCAGTTTGAAATATTTCTGGATAATATGCGCTTTTTACAGCTCGTCTAAAACCTTTTATCTACTCTATTCTGGCGTTTTAAAATTTTCAGCAAGATTGGTAATTATAAAGATCCTACTCAGTTCTCCACGTGTGTGATATCAATCGAGCTCATTTTTTCAGGGGATCAGTTTGAAATATTTCTGGATAATATGCGCTTTTTACAGCTCGTCTAAATCCTTTTTATATACCTTATTCTGGCGTTTTAAAATTTTCAGCAAGATTGCGTAATTATAAAGATCCCTACTCAGTTCTCCACGTGTGTGATATCAATCGAGCTCATTTTTTCAGGGGATCAGTTTGAAATATTTCTGGATAATATGCGCTTTTTACAGCTCGTCTAAATCCTTTTTATATACCTTATTCTGGCGTTTTAAAATTTTCAGCAAGATTTGCGTAATTAAAAGATCCCTTCTCAGTTCTCCACGTGTGTGATATCAATCGAGCTCATTTTTTCAGGGGATCAGTTTGAAATATTTCTGGATAATATGCGCTTTTACAGCTCGTCTAAATCCTTTTTATATACCCTATTCTGGCGTTTTAAAATTTTCAGCAAGATTTGCGTAATTATAAAGATCCCTACTCAGTTCTCCACGTGTGTGATATCAATCGAGCTCATTTTTTCAGGGGATCAGTTTGAAATATTTCTGGATAATATGCGCTTTTTACAGCTCGTCTAAAACCTTTTTATCTACTCTATTCTGGCGTTTTAAAATTTTCAGCAAGATTTGCGTAATTATAAAGATCCCTACTCAGTTCTCCACGTGTGTGATATCAATCGAGCTCATTTTTCAGGGGATCAGTTTGAAATATTTCTGGATAATATGCGCTTTTTACAGCTCGTCTAAAACCTTTTTATCTACTCTATTCTGGCGTTTTAAAATTTTCAGCAAGATTTGCGTAATTATAAAGATCCCTACTCAGTTCTCCACGTGTGTGATATCAATCGAGCTCATTTTTTCAGGGGATCAGTTTGAAATATTTCTGGATAATATGCGCTTTTTACAGCTCGTCTAAAACCTTTTTATCTACTCTATTCTGGCGTTTTAAAATTTTCAGCAAGATTTGCGTAATTATAAAGATCCCTACTCAGTTCTCCACGTGTGTGATATCAATCGAGCTCATTTTTTCAGGGGATCAGTTTGAAATATTTCTGGATTATATGCGCTTTTTACAGCTCGTCTAAAACCTTTTTATCTACTCAATTCTGGCTTTTTAAAATTTTCAGCAAAATTTGTGTAATTTTAAAGATCCCTACACTGTTCTCCACGTGTGTGATATCAATCGAGCTCATTTTTCCAGGGGATCAGATTGAAATATTTCTGGATAATATGCGCTTTTTCAGCTCGTGTAAAACCTTTTTATCTACTCTATTCTGGCGTTTTAAAATTTTCAGCAAGATTTGCGTAATTATAAAGATCCCTACTCAGTTCTCCACGTGTGTGATATCAATCGAGCTCATTTTTCAGGGGATCAGTTTGAAATATTTCTGGATTATATGCGCTTTTTACAGCTCGTCTAAAACCTTTTTATCTACTCTATTCTGGCGTTTTAAAATTTTCAGCAAGATTTGCGTAATTATAAAGATCCCTACTCAGTTCTCCACGTGTGTGATATCAATCGAGCTCATTTTTTCAGGGGATCAGTTTGAAATATTTCTGGATAATATGCGCTTTTTACAGCTCGTCTAAAACCTTTTTATCTACTCTATTCTGGCGTTTTAAAATTTTCAGCAAGATTTGCGTAATTATAAAGATCCCTACTCAGTTCTCCACGTGTGTGATATCAATCGAGCTCATTTTTTCAGGGGATCAGTTTGAAATATTTCTGGATAATATGCGCTTTTTACAGCTCGTCTAAAACCTTTTTATCTACTCTATTCTGGCGTTTAAAATTTTCAGCAAGATTTGCGTAATTAAAAGATCCCTACTCAGTTCTCCACGTGTGTGATATCAATCGAGCTCATTTTTTCAGGGGATCAGTTTGAAATATTTCTGGATAATATGCGCTTTTTACAGCTCGTCTAAAACCTTTTTATCTACTCTATTCTGGCGTTTTAAAATTTTCAGCAAGATTTGCGTAATTAAAAGATCCCTACTCAGTTCTCCACGTGTGTGATATCAATCGAGCTCTTTTTTCAGGGGATCAGTTTGAAATATTTCTGGATAATATGCGCTTTTTACAGCTCGTCTAAAACCTTTTTATACTACTATTCTGGCGTTTTAAAATTTTCAGCAAGATTTGCGTAATTTAAAGATCCCTACTCAGTTCTCCACGTGTGTGATATCAATCGAGCTCATTTTTTCAGGGGATCAGTTTGAAATATTTCTGGATAATATGCGCTTTTTACAGCTCGTCTAAAACCTTTTTATCTACTCTATTCTGGCGTTTTAAAATTTTCAGCAAGATTTGCGTAATTATAAAGATCCCTACTCAGTTCTCCACGTGTGTGATATCAATCGAGCTCATTTTTTCAGGGGATCAGTTTGAAATATTTCTGGATAATATGCGCTTTTTACAGCTCGTCTAAAACCTTTTATCTACTCTATTCTGGCGTTTTAAAATTTTCAGCAAGATTTGCGTAATTATAAAGATCCCTACTCAGTTCTCCACGTGTGTGATATCAATCGAGCTCATTTTTTCAGGGGATCAGTTTGAAATATTTCTGGATAATATGCGCTTTTTACAGCTCGTCTAAAACCTTTTTATCTACTCTATTCTGGCGTTTTAAAATTTTCAGCAAGATTTGCGTAATTATAAAGATCCCTACTCAGTTCTCCACGTGTGTGATATCAATCGAGCTCATTTTTTCAGGGGATCAGTTTGAAATATTTCTGGATAATATGCGCTTTTTACAGCTCGTCTAAAACCTTTTTATCTACTCTATTCTGGCGTTTTAAAATTTTCAGCAAGATTTGCGTAATTATAAAGATCCCTACTCAGTTCTCCACGTGTGTGATATCAATCGAGCTCATTTTTTTCAGGGGATCAGTTTGAAATATTTTAGGATAATATGCGCTTTTTACAGCTCGTCTAAAACCTTTTTATCTACTCTATTCTGGCGTTTTAAAATTTTCAGCAAGATTTGCGTAATTATAAAGATCCCTACTCAGTTCTCCACGTGTGTGATATCAATCGAGCTCATTTTTTCAGGGGATCAGTTTGAAATATTTTAGGATAATATGCGCTTTTTACAGCTCGTCTAAAACCTTTTTATCTACTCTATTCTGGCGTTTTAAAATTTTCAGCAAGATTTGCGTAATTATAAAGATCCCTACTCAGTTCTCCACGTGTGTGATATCAATCGAGCTCATTTTTTCAGGGGATCAGTTTGAAATATTTCTGGATAATATGCGCTTTTTACAGCTCGTCTAAACCTTTTTATCTACTCTATTCTGGCGTTTTAAAATTTTCAGCAAGATTTGCGTAATTATAAAGATCCCTACTCAGTTCTCCACGTGTGTGATATCAATCGAGCTCATTTTTTCAGGGGATCAGTTTGAAATATTTCTGGATAATATGCGCTTTTTACAGCTCGTCTAAAACCTTTTTATCTACTCTATTCTGGCGTTTTAAAATTTTCAGCAAGATTTGCGTAATTATAAAGATCCCTACTCAGTTCTCCAGTGTGTGATATCAATCGAGCTCATTTTTTCAGGGATCAGTTTGAAATATTTCTGGATTTATATGCGCTTTTTACAGCTCGTCTAAAACCTTTTTATCTACTCTATTCTGGCTTTTAAAATTTTCAGCAAGATTTGCGTAATTATAAAGATCCCTACTCAGTTCTCCACGTGTGTGATATCAATCGAGCTCATTTTTTCAGGGGATCAGTTGAAATATTTCTGGATAATATGCGCTTTTTACAGCTCGTCTAAACCTTTTTATCTACTCTATTCTGGCGTTTTAAAATTTTCAGCAAGATTTGCGTAATTATAAAGATCCCTACTCAGTTCTCCACGTGTGTGATATCAATCGAGCTCATTTTTTCAGGGGATCAGTTTGAAATATTTCTGGATAATATGCGCTTTTTACAGCTCGTCTAAAACTTTTTATCTACTCTATTCTGGCGTTTTAAAATTTCAGCAAGATTTGCGTAATTATAAAGATCCCTACTCAGTTCTCCACGTGTGTGATATCAATCGAGCTCATTTTTTCAGGGGATCAGTTTGAAATATTTCTGGATAATATGCGCTTTTTACAGCTCGTCTAAAACCTTTTTATCTACTCTATTCTGGCGTTTTAAAATTTTCAGCAAGATTTGCGTAATTATAAAGATCCCTACTCAGTTCTCCACGTGTGTGATATCAATCGAGCTCATTTTTTCAGGGGATCAGTTTGAAATATTTCTGGATAATATGCGCTTTTACAGCTCGTCTAAAACCTTTTATCTACTCTATTCTGGCGTTTTAAAATTTTCAGCAAGATTTGCGTAATTATAAAGATCCCTACTCAGTTCTCCACGTGTGTGATATCAATCGAGCTCATTTTTTCAGGGGATCAGTTTGAAATATTTCTGGATAATATGCGCTTTTTACAGCTCGTCTAAAACCTTTTTATCTATTCTATTCTGGCGTTTTAAAATTTTCAGCAAGATTTGCGTAATTATAAAGATCCCTACTCAGTTCTCCACGTGTGTGATATCAATCGAGCTCATTTTTTCAGGGGATCAGTTTGAAATATTTCTGGATAATATGCGCTTTTTACAGCTCGTCTAAAACCTTTTTATCTACTCTATTCTGGCGTTTTAAAATTTTCAGCAAGATTTGCGTAATTATAAAGATCCCTACTCAGTTCTCCACGTGTGTGATATCAATCGAGCTCATTTTTTCAGGGATCAGTTTGAAATATTCTGGATAATATGCGCTTTTTACAGCTCGTCTAAAACCTTTTTATCTACTCTATTCTGGCGTTTTAAAATTTTCAGCAAGATTTGCGTAATTATAAAGATCCCTACTCAGTTCTCCACGTGTGTGATATCAATCGAGCTCATTTTTCAGGGGATCAGTTTGAAATATTTCTGGATAATATGCGCTTTTTACAGCTCGTCTAAAACCTTTTTATCTACTCTATTCTGGCGTTTTAAAATTTTCAGCAAGATTTGCGTAATTATAAAGATCCCTACTCAGTTCTCCACGTGTGTGATATCAATCGAGCTCATTTTTTCAGGGGATCAGTTTGAAATATTTCTGGATAATATGCGCTTTTTACAGCTCGTCTAAAACCTTTTTATCTACTCTATTCTGGCGTTTTAAAATTTTCAGCAAGATTTGCGTAATTATAAAGATCCCTACTCAGTTCTCCACGTGTGTGATATCAATCGAGCTCATTTTTTCAGGGGATCAGTTTGAAATATTTCTGGATAATATGCGCTTTTTACAGCTCGTCTAAAACCTTTTTATCTACTCTATTCTGGCGTTTTAAAATTTTCAGCAAGATTTGCGTAATTATAAAGATCCCTACTCAGTTCTCCACGTGTGTGATATCAATCGAGCTCATTTTTCAGGGGATCAGTTTGAAATATTTCTGGATAATATGCGCTTTTTACAGCTCGTCTAAAACCTTTTTATCTACTCTATTCTGGCGTTTTAAAATTTTCAGCAAGATTTGCGTAATTATAAAGATCCCTACTCAGTTCTCCACGTGTGTGATATCAATCGAGCTCATTTTTTCAGGGGATCAGTTTGAAATATTTCTGGATAATATGCGCTTTTTACAGCTCGTCTAAAACCTTTTTATCTACTCTATTCTGGCGTTTTAAAATTTTCAGCAAGATTTGCGTAATTATAAAGATCCCTACTCAGTTCTCCACGTGTGTGATATCAATCGAGCTCATTTTTTCAGGGGATCAGTTTGAAATATTTCTGGATAATATGCGCTTTTTACAGCTCGTCTAAAACCTTTTTATCTACTAATTCTGGCGTTTTAAAATTTTCAGCAAGATTTGCGTAATTATAAAGATCCCTACTCAGTTCTCCACGTGTGTGATATCAATCGAGCTCATTTTTTCAGGGGATCAGTTTGAAATATTTCTGGATAATATGCGCTTTTTACAGCTCGTCTAAAACCTTTTTATCTACTCTATTCTGGCGTTTTAAAATTTTCAGCAAGATTTGCGTAATTATAAAGATCCCTACTCAGTTCTCCACGTGTGTGATATCAATCGAGCTCATTTTTTCAGGGGATCAGTTTGAAATATTTCTGGATAATATGCGCTTTTTACAGCTCGTCTAAAACCTTTTTATCTACTCTATTCTGGCGTTTTAAAATTTTCAGCAAGATTTGCGTAATTATAAAGATCCCTACTCAGTTCTCCACGTGTGTGATATCAATCGAGCTCATTTTTTCAGGGGATCAGTTTGAAATATTTCTGGATAATATGCGCTTTTTACAGCTCGTCTAAAACCTTTTTATCTACTCTATTCTGGCGTTTTAAAATTTTCAGCAAGATTTGCGTAATTATAAAGATCCCTACTCAGTTCTCCACGTGTGTGATATCAATCGAGCTCATTTTTTCAGGGGATCAGTTTGAAATATTTCTGGATAATATGCGCTTTTACAGCTCGTCTAAACCTTTTTATATACTCTATTCTGGCGTTTTAAAATTTTCAGCAAGATTTGCGTAATTATAAAGATCCCTACTCAGTTCTCCACGTGTGTGATATCAATCGAGCTCATTTTTTCAGGGGATCAGTTTGAAATATTTCTGGATAATATGCGCTTTTTACAGCTCGTCTAAAATTTTTATCTACTCTATTCTGGCGTTTTAAAATTTTCAGCAAGATTTGCGTAATTATAAAGATCCCTACTCAGTTCTCCACGTGTGTGATATCAATCGAGCTCATTTTTTCAGGGGATCAGTTTGAAATATTTCTGGATAATATGCGCTTTTTACAGCTCGTCTAAAACCTTTTTATCTACTCTATTCTGGCGTTTTAAAATTTTCAGCAAGATTTGCGTAATTATAAAGATCCCTACTCAGTTCTCCACGTGTGTGATATCAATCGAGCTCATTTTTCAGGGGATCAGTTTGAAATATTTCTGGATAATATGCGCTTTTTACAGCTCGTCTAAAACCTTTTTATCTACTCTATTCTGGCGTTTTAAAATTTTCAGCAAGATTTGCGTAATTATAAAGATCCCTACTCAGTTCTCCACGTGTGTGATATCAATCGAGCTCATTTTTTCAGGGGATCAGTTTGAAATATTTCTGGATTATATGCGCTTTTACAGCTCGTCTAAAACCTTTTTATCTACTCTATTCTGGCGTTTTAAAATTTTCAGCAAGATTTGCGTAATTATAAAGATCCCTACTCAGTTCTCCACGTGTGTGATATCAATCGAGCTCATTTTTTCAGGGGATCAGTTTGAAATATTTCTGGATAATATGCGCTTTTTACAGCTCGTCTAAAACCTTTTTATCTACTCTATTCTGGCGTTTTAAAATTTTCAGCAAGATTTGCGTAATTATAAAGATCCCTACTCAGTTCTCCACGTGTGTGATATCAATCGAGCTCATTTTTTCAGGGGATCAGTTTGAAATATTTCTGGATAATATGCGCTTTTTACAGCTCGTCTAAAACCTTTTTATCTACTCTATTCTGGCGTTTTAAAATTTTCAGCAAGATTTGCGTAATTATAAAGATCCCTACTCAGTTCTCCACGTGTGTGATATCAATCGAGCTCATTTTTTCAGGGGATCAGTTTGAAATATTTCTGGATATATGCGCTTTTTACAGCTCGTCTAAAACCTTTTTATCTACTCTATTCTGGCGTTTTAAAATTTTCAGCAAGATTTGCGTAATTATAAATCCCTACTCAGTTCTCCACGTGTGTGATATCAATCGAGCTCATTTTTTCAGGGGATCAGTTTGAAATATTTCTGGATAATATGCGCTTTTTACAGCTCGTCTAAAACCTTTTTATCTACTCTATTCTGGCGTTTTAAAATTTCAGCAAGATTTGCGTAATTATAAAGATCCCTACTCAGTTCTCCACGTGTGTGATATCAATCGAGCTCATTTTTCAGGGGATCAGTTTGAAATATTTCTGGATAATATGCGCTTTTTACAGCTCGTCTAAAACCTTTTTATCTACTCTATTCTGGCGTTTTAAAATTTTCAGCAAGATTTGCGTAATTATAAAGATCCCTACTCAGTTCTCCACGTGTGTGATATCAATCGAGCTCATTTTTTCAGGGGATCAGTTTGAAATATTTCTGGATATATGCGCTTTTTACAGCTCGTCTAAAACCTTTTATCTACTCTATTCTGGCGTTTAAAATTTTCAGCAAGATTTGCGTAATTATAAAGATCCCTACTCAGTTCTCCACGTGTGTGATATCAATCGAGCTCATTTTTTCAGGGGATCAGTTTGAAATATTTCTGGATAATATGCGCTTTTTACAGCTCGTCTAAAACCTTTTTATCTACTCTATTCTGGCGTTTTAAAATTTCAGCAAGATTTGCGTAATTATAAAGATCCCTACTCAGTTCTCCACGTGTGTGATATCAATCGAGCTCATTTTTTCAGGGGATCAGTTTGAAATATTTCTGGATAATATGCGCTTTTTACAGCTCGTCTAAAACCTTTTATCTACTCTATTCTGGCGTTTTAAAATTTTCAGCAAGATTTGCGTAATTATAAAGATCCCTACTCAGTTCTCCACGTGTGTGATATCAATCGAGCTCATTTTTTCAGGGGATCAGTTTGAAATATTTCTGGATAATATGCGCTTTTTACAGCTCGTCTAAAACCTTTTTATCTACTCTATTCTGGCGTTTTAAAATTTTCAGCAAGATTTGCGTAATTATAAAGATCCCTACTCAGTTCTCCACGTGTGTGATATCAATCGAGCTCATTTTTTCAGGGGATCAGTTTGAAATATTTCTGGATAATATGCGCTTTTTACAGCTCGTCTAAAACCTTTTTATCTACTCTATTCTGGCGTTTTAAAATTTTCAGCAAGATTTGCGTAATTATAAAGATCCCTACTCAGTTCTCCACGTGTGTGATATCAATCGAGCTCATTTTTCAGGGGATCAGTTTGAAATATTTCTGGATAATATGCGCTTTTTACAGCTCGTCTAAATCCTTTTTATCTACTCTATTCTGGCGTTTTAAAATTTTCAGCAAGATTTGCCTTATTATAAAGATCCCTACTCAGTTCTCCACGTGTGTGATATCAATCGAGCTCATTTTTTCAGTGGATCAGTTTGAAATATTTCTGGATAATATGCGCTTTTTACAGCTCGTCTAAATCCTTTTTATCTACTCTATTCTGGCGTTTTAAAATTTTCAGCAAGATTTGCCTTATTATAAAGATCCCTACTCAGTTCTCCACGTGTGTGATATCAATCGAGCTCATTTTTTCAGTGGATCAGTTTGAAATATTTCTGGATAATATGCGCTTTTTACAGCTCGTCTAAATCCTTTTATCTACTCTATTCTGGCGTTTTAAAATTTTCAGCAAGATTTGCGTAATTATAAAGATCCCTACTCAGTTCTCCACGTGTGTGATATCAATCGAGCTCATTTTTTCAGGGGATCAGTTTGAAATATTTCTGGATAATATGCGCTTTTTACAGCTCGTCTAAATCCTTTTTATCTACTCTATTCTGGCGTTTTAAAATTTTCAGCAAGATTTGCGTAATTATAAAGATCCCTACTCAGTTCTCCACGTGTGTGATATCAATCGAGCTCATTTTTCAGGGGATCAGTTTGAAATATTCTGGATAATATGCGCTTTTTACAGCTCGTCTAAAACCTTTTATCTACTCTATTCTGGCGTTTTAAAATTTTCAGCAAGATTTGCGTAATTATAAAGATCCCTACTCAGTTCTCCACGTGTGTGATATCAATCGAGCTCATTTTTTCAGGGGATCAGTTTGAAATATTTCTGGATAATATGCGCTTTTTACAGCTCGTCTAAAACCTTTTTATCTACTCTATTCTGCGTTTTAAAATTTTCAGCAAGATTTGCGTAATTATAAAGATCCCTACTCAGTTCTCCACGTGTGTGATATCAATCGAGCTCATTTTTTCAGGGGATCAGTTTGAAATATTTCTGGATAATATGCGCTTTTTACAGCTCGTCTAAAACCTTTTTATCTACTCTATTCTGGCGTTTTAAAATTTTCAGCAAGATTTCGTAATTATAAAGATCCCTACTCAGTTCTCCACGTGTGTGATATCAATCGAGCTCATTTTTTCAGGGGATCAGTTTGAAATATTTCTGGATAATATGCGCTTTTACAGCTCGTCTAAAACCTTTTTATCTACTCTATTCTGGCGTTTTAAAATTTTCAGCAAGATTTGCGTAATTATAAAGATCCCTACTCAGTTCTCCACGTGTGTGATATCAATCGAGCTCATTTTTTCAGGGGATCAGTTTGAAATATTTCTGGATAATATGCGCTTTTTACAGCTCGTCTAAAACCTTTTTATCTACTCTATTCTGGCGTTTTAAAATTTTCAGCAAGATTTGCGTAATTATAAAGATCCCTACTCAGTTCTCCACGTGTGTGATATCAATCGAGCTCATTTTTTCAGGGGATCAGTTTGAAATATTTCTGGATAATATGCGCTTTTACAGCTCGTCTAAAACCTTTTTATCTACTCTATTCTGGCGTTTTAAAATTTTCAGCAAGATTTGCGTAATTATAAAGATCCCTACTCAGTTCTCCACGTGTGTGATATCAATCGAGCTCATTTTTTCAGGGGATCAGTTTGAAATATTTCTGGATAATATGCGCTTTTTACAGCTCGTCTAAAACCTTTTTATCTACTCTATTCTGGCGTTTTAAAATTTTCAGCAAGATTTGCGTAATTATAAAGATCCCTACTCAGTTCTCCACGTGTGTGATATCAATCGAGCTCATTTTTTCAGGGGATCAGTTTGAAATATTTCTGGATTATATGCGCTTTTTACAGCTCGTCTAAAACCTTTTTTATCTCTATTCTGGCGTTTTAAAATTTTCAGCAAGATTTGCGTAATTATAAAGATCCCTACTCAGTTCTCCACGTGTGTGATATCAATCGAGCTCATTTTTTCAGGGGATCAGTTTGAAATATTTCTGGATAATATGCGCTTTTTACAGCTCGTCTAAAACCTTTTTATCTACTCTATTCTGGCGTTTTAAAATTTTCAGCAAGATTTGCGTAATTATAAAGATCCCTACTCAGTTCTCCACGTGTGTGATATCAATCGAGCTCATTTTTTCAGGGGATCAGTTTGAAATATTTCTGGATAATATGCGCTTTTTACAGCTCGTCTAAAACCTTTTTATCTACTCTATTCTGGCGTTTTAAAATTTTCAGCAAGATTTGCGTAATTATAAAGATCCCTACTCAGTTCTCCACGTGTGTGATATCAATCGAGCTCATTTTTTCAGGGGATCAGTTTGAAATATTTCTGGATAATATGCGCTTTTTACAGCTCGTCTAAAACCTTTTTATCTACTCTATTCTGGCTTTTTAAAATTTTCAGCAAGATTTGCGTAATTATAAAGATCCCTACTCAGTTCTCCACGTGTGTGATATCAATCGAGCTCATTTTTTCAGGGGATCAGTTTGAAATATTTCTGGATAATATGCGCTTTTTACAGCTCGTCTAAACCTTTTTATCTACTCTATTCTGGCGTTTTAAAATTTTCAGCAAGATTTGCGTAATTATAAAGATCCCTACTCAGTTCTCCACGTGTGTGATATCAATCGAGCTCATTTTTTCAGGGGATCAGTTTGAAATATTTCTGGATAATATGCGCTTTTTACAGCTCGTCTAAACCTTTTTATCTACTCTATTCTGGCGTTTTAAAATTTTCAGCAAGATTTGCGTAATTATAAAGATCCCTACTCAGTTCTCCACGTGTGTGATATCAATCGAGCTCATTTTTTCAGGGGATCAGTTTGAAATATTTCTGGATAATATGCGCTTTTTACAGCTCGTCTAAAACCTTTTTATCTACTCTATTCTGGCGTTTTAAAATTTTCAGCAAGATTTGCGTAATTATAAAGATCCCTACTCAGTTCTCTCACGTGTGTGATATCAATCGAGCTCATTTTTTCAGGGGATCAGTTTGAAATATTTCTGGATAATATGCGCTTTTTACAGCTCGTCTAAAACCTTTTTATCTACTCTATTCTGGCGTTTTAAAATTTTCAGCAAGATTTGCGTAATTATAAAGATCCCTACTCAGTTCTCCACGTGTGTGATATCAATCGAGCTCATTTTTTCAGGGGATCAGTTTGAAATATTTCTGGATAATATGCGCTTTTTACAGCTCGTCTAAAACCTTTTATCTACTCTATTCTGGCGTTTTAAAATTTTCAGCAAGATTTGCGTAATTATAAAGATCCCTACTCAGTTCTCCACGTGTGTGATATCAATCGAGCTCATTTTTTCAGGGGATCAGTTTGAAATATTTCTGGATAATATGCGCTTTTTACAGCTCGTCTAAAACCTTTTTATCTACTCTATTCTGGCGTTTTAAAATTTTCAGCAAGATTTGCGTAATTATAAAGATCCCTACTCAGTTCTCCACGTGTGTGATATCAATCGAGCTCATTTTTTCAGGGGATCAGTTTGAAATATTTCTGGATAATATGCGCTTTTTACAGCTCGTCTAAAACTTTTTATATACTCTATTCTGGCGTTTTAAAATTTTCAGCAAGATTTGCGTAATTATAAAGATCCCTACTCAGTTCTCCACGTGTGTGATATCAATCGAGCTCATTTTTCAGGGGATCAGTTTGAAATATTTCTGGATAATATGCGCTTTTTACAGCTCGTCTAAAACCTTTTTATATACTCTATTCTGGCGTTTTAAAATTTTCAGCAAGATTTGCGTAATTATAAAGATCCCTACTCAGTTCTCCACGTGTGTGATATCAATCGAGCTCATTTTTTCAGGGATCAGTTTGAAATATTTCTGGATAATATGCGCTTTTTACAGCTCGTCTAAAACCTTTTTATCTACTCTATTCTGGCGTTTTAAAATTTTCAGCAAGATTTGCGTAATTATAAAGATCCCTACTCAGTTCTCCACGTGTGTGATATCAATCGAGCTCATTTTTTCAGGGGATCAGTTTGAAATATTTCTGGATAATATGCGCTTTTTACAGCTCGTCTAAATCCTTTTTATATACTCTATTCTGGCGTTTTAAAATTTTCAGCAAGATTTGCGTAATTATAAAGATCCCTACTCAGTTCTCCACGTGTGTGATATCAATCGAGCTCATTTTTTCAGGGGATCAGTTTGAAATATTTCTGGATAATATGCGCTTTTTACAGCTCGTCTAAAACCTTTTTATCTACTCTATTCTGGCGTTTTAAAATTTTCAGCAAGATTTGCGTAATTATAAAGATCCCTACTCAGTTCTCCACGTGTGTGATATCAATCGAGCTCATTTTTTCAGGGGATCAGTTTGAAATATTTCTGGATAATATGCGCTTTTTACAGCTCGTCTAAACCTTTTTATCTACTCTATTCTGGCGTTTTAAAATTTTCAGCAAGATTTGCGTAATTATAAAGATCCCTACTCAGTTCTCCACGTGTGTGATATCAATCGAGCTCATTTTTTCAGGGGATCAGTTTGAAATATTTCTGGATAATATGCGCTTTTTACAGCTCGTCTAAAACCTTTTTATCTACTCTATTCTGGCGTTTTAAAATTTTCAGCAAGATTTGCGTAATTATAAAGATCCCTACTCAGTTCTCCACGTGTGTGATATCAATCGAGCTCATTTTTCAGGGGATCAGTTTGAAATATTTCTGGATAATATGCGCTTTTTACAGCTCGTCTAAAACCTTTTTATCTACTCTATTCTGGCGTTTTAAAATTTTCAGCAAGATTTGCGTAATTATAAAGATCCCTACTCAGTTCTCCACGTGTGTGATATCAATCGAGCTCATTTTTTCAGGGGATCAGTTTGAAATATTTCTGGATAATATGCGCTTTTTACAGCTCGTCTAAAACCTTTTTATCTACTCTATTCTGGCGTTTTAAAATTTTCAGCAAGATTTGCGTAATATAAAGATCCCTACTCAGTTCTCCACGTGTGTGATATCAATCGAGCTCATTTTTCAGGGGATCAGTTTGAAATATTTCTGGATTAATATGCGCTTTTTACAGCTCGTCTAAAACCTTTTTATCTACTCTATTCTGGCGTTTTAAAATTTTCAGCAAGATTTGCGTAATTATAAAGATCCCTACTCAGTTCTCCACGTGTGTGATATCAATCGAGCTCATTTTTCAGGGGATCAGTTTGAAATATTTCTGGATAATATGCGCTTTTTACAGCTCGTCTAAAACCTTTTTATCTACTCTATTCTGGCGTTTTAAAATTTTCAGCAAGATTTGCGTAATTATAAAGATCCCTACTCAGTTCTCCACGTGTGTGATATCAATCGAGCTCATTTTTTCAGGGGATCAGTTTGAAATATTTCTGGATAATATGCGCTTTTTACAGCTCGTCTAAAACCTTTTTATCTACTCTATTCTGGCGTTTTAAAATTTTCAGCAAGATTTGCGTAATTATAAAGATCCCTACTCAGTTCTCCACGTGTGTGATATCAATCGAGCTCATTTTTTCAGGGGATCAGTTTGAAATATTTCTGGATAATATGCGCTTTTTACAGCTCGTCTAAAACCTTTTTATCTACTCTATTCTGGCGTTTTAAAATTTTCAGCAAGATTTGCGTAATTATAAAGATCCCTACTCAGTTCTCCACGTGTGTGATATCAATCGAGCTCATTTTTTCAGGGGATCAGTTTGAAATATTTCTGGATAATATGCGCTTTTTACAGCTCGTCTAAAACCTTTTTATCTACTCTATTCTGGCGTTTTAAAATTTTCAGCAAGATTTGCGTAATTATAAAGATCCCTACTCAGTTCTCCACGTGTGTGATATCAATCGAGCTCATTTTTTCAGGGGATCAGTTTGAAATATTTCTGGATAATATGCGCTTTTTACAGCTCGTCTAAAACCTTTTTATCTACTCTATTCTGGCGTTTTAAAATTTTCAGCAAGATTTGCGTAATTATAAAGATCCCTACTCAGTTCTCCACGTGTGTGATATCAATCGAGCTCATTTTTTCAGGGGATCAGTTTGAAATATTTCTGGATAATATGCGCTTTTTACAGCTCGTCTAAAACCTTTTTATCTACTCTATTCTGGCGTTTTAAAATTTTCAGCAAGATTTGCGTAATTATAAAGATCCCTACTCAGTTCTCCACGTGTGTGATATCAATCGAGCTCATTTTTTCAGGGGATCAGTTTGAAATATTTCTGGATAATATGCGCTTTTTACAGCTCGTCTAAAACCTTTTTATCTACTCTATTCTGGCGTTTTAAAATTTTCAGCAAGATTTGCGTAATTATAAAGATCCCTACTCAGTTCTCCACGTGTGTGATATCAATCGAGCTCATTTTTTCAGGGGATCAGTTTGAAATATTTCTGGATAATATGCGCTTTTTACAGCTCGTCTAAAACCTTTTTATCTACTCTATTCTGGCGTTTTAAAATTTTCAGCAAGATTTGCGTAATTATAAAGATCCCTACTCAGTTCTCCACGTGTGTGATATCAATCGAGCTCATTTTTTCAGGGGATCAGTTTGAAATATTTCTGGATAATATGCGCTTTTTACAGCTCGTCTAAAACCTTTTTATCTACTCTATTCTGGCGTTTTAAAATTTTCAGCAAGATTTGCGTAATTATAAAGATCCCTACTCAGTTCTCCACGTGTGTGATATCAATCGAGCTCATTTTTTCAGGGGATCAGTTTGAAATATTTCTGGATAATATGCGCTTTTTACAGCTCGTCTAAAACCTTTTTATCTACTCTATTCTGGCGTTTTAAAATTTTCAGCAAGATTTGCGTAATTATAAAGATCCCTACTCAGTTCTCCACGTGTGTGATATCAATCGAGCTCATTTTTTCAGGGGATCAGTTTGAAATATTTCTGGATAATATGCGCTTTTTACAGCTCGTCTAAAACCTTTTTATCTACTCTATTCTGGCGTTTTAAAATTTTCAGCAAGATTTGCGTAATTATAAAGATCCCTACTCAGTTCTCCACGTGTGTGATATCAATCGAGCTCATTTTTTCAGGGGATCAGTTTGAAATATTTCTGGATAATATGCGCTTTTTACAGCTCGTCTAAAACCTTTTTATCTACTCTATTCTGGCGTTTTAAAATTTTCAGCAAGATTTGCGTAATTATAAAGATCCCTACTCAGTTCTCCACGTGTGTGATATCAATCGAGCTCATTTTTTCAGGGGATCAGTTTGAAATATTTCTGGATAATATGCGCTTTTTACAGCTCGTCTAAAACCTTTTTATCTACTCTATTCTGGCGTTTTAAAATTTTCAGCAAGATTTGCGTAATTATAAAGATCCCTACTCAGTTCTCCACGTGTGTGATATCAATCGAGCTCATTTTTTCAGGGGATCAGTTTGAAATATTTCTGGATAATATGCGCTTTTTACAGCTCGTCTAAAACCTTTTTATCTACTCTATTCTGGCGTTTTAAAATTTTCAGCAAGATTTGCGTAATTATAAAGATCCCTACTCAGTTCTCCACGTGTGTGATATCAATCGAGCTCATTTTTTCAGGGGATCAGTTTGAAATATTTCTGGATAATATGCGCTTTTTACAGCTCGTCTAAAACCTTTTTATATACTCTATTCTGGCGTTTTAAAATTTTCAGCAAGATTTGCGTAATTATAAAGATCCCTACTCAGTTCTCCACGTGTGTGATATCAATCGAGCTCATTTTTTCAGGGGATCAGTTTGAAATATTTCTGGATAATATGCGCTTTTTACAGCTCGTCTAAAACCTTTTTATCTACTCTATTCTGGCGTTTTAAAATTTTCAGCAAGATTTGCGTAATTATAAAGATCCCTACTCAGTTCTCCACGTGTGTGATATCAATCGAGCTCATTTTTTCAGGGGATCAGTTTGAAATATTTCTGGATAATATGCGCTTTTTACAGCTCGTCTAAAACCTTTTTATCTACTCTATTCTGGCGTTTTAAAATTTTCAGCAAGATTTGCGTAATTATAAAGATCCCTACTCAGTTCTCCACGTGTGTGATATCAATCGAGCTCATTTTTTCAGGGGATCAGTTTGAAATATTTCTGGATAATATGCGCTTTTTACAGCTCGTCTAAAACCTTTTTATCTACTCTATTCTGGCGTTTTAAAATTTTCAGCAAGATTTGCGTAATTATAAAGATCCCTACTCAGTTCTCCACGTGTGTGATATCAATCGAGCTTTTTTTCAGGGGATCAGTTTGAAATATTTCTGGATAATATGCGCTTTTTACAGCTCGTCTAAAACCTTTTTATCTACTCTATTCTGGCGTTTTAAAATTTTCAGCAAGATTTGCGTAATTATAAAGATCCCTACTCAGTTCTCCACGTGTGTGATATCAATCGAGCTCATTTTTTCAGGGGATCAGTTTGAAATATTTCTGGATAATATGCGCTTTTTACAGCTCGTCTAAAACCTTTTTATCTACTCTATTCTGGCGTTTTAAAATTTTCAGCAAGATTTGCGTAATTATAAAGATCCCTACTCAGTTCTCCACGTGTGTGATATCAATCGAGCTCATTTTTTCAGGGGATCAGTTTGAAATATTTCTGGAATATGCGCTTTTTACAGCTCGTCTAAAACCTTTTTATCTACTCTATTCTGGCGTTTTAAAATTTTCAGCAAGATTTGCGTAATTATAAAGATCCCTACTCAGTTCTCCACGTGTGTGATATCAATCGAGCTCATTTTTTCAGGGGATCAGTTTGAAATATTTCTGGATATATGCGCTTTTTACAGCTCGTCTAAAACCTTTTTATCTACTCTATTCTGGCGTTTTAAAATTTTCAGCAAGATTTGCGTAATTATAAAGATCCCTACTCAGTTCTCCACGTGTGTGATATCAATCGAGCTCATTTTTTCAGGGGATCAGTTTGAAATATTTCTGGATAATATGCGCTTTTTACAGCTCGTCTAAAACCTTTTTATCTACTCTATTCTGGCGTTTTAAAATTTTCAGCAAGATTTGCGTAATTATAAAGATCCCTACTCAGTTCTCCACGTGTGTGATATCAATCGAGCTCATTTTTTCAGGGGATCAGTTTGAAATATTTCTGGATAATATGCGCTTTTTACAGCTCGTCTAAAACCTTTTTATCTACTCTATTCTGGCGTTTTAAAATTTTCAGCAAGATTTGCGTAATTATAAAGATCCCTACTCAGTTCTCCACGTGTGTGATATCAATCGAGCTCATTTTTTCAGGGGATCAGTTTGAAATATTTCTGGATAATATGCGCTTTTTACAGCTCGTCTAAAACCTTTTTATCTACTCTATTCTGGCGTTTTAAAATTTTCAGCAAGATTTGCGTAATTATAAAGATCCCTACTCAGTTCTCCACGTGTGTGATATCAATCGAGCTCATTTTTTCAGGGGATCAGTTTGAAATATTTCTGGATAATATGCGCTTTTTACAGCTCGTCTAAAACCTTTTTATCTACTCTATTCTGGCGTTTTAAAATTTTCAGCAAGATTTGCGTAATTATAAAGATCCCTACTCAGTTCTCCACGTGTGTGATATCAATCGAGCTCATTTTTTCAGGGGATCAGTTTGAAATATTTCTGGATAATATGCGCTTTTTACAGCTCGTCTAAAACCTTTTTATCTACTCTATTCTGGCGTTTTAAAATTTTCAGCAAGATTTGCGTAATTATAAAGATCCCTACTCAGTTCTCCACGTGTGTGATATCAATCGAGCTCATTTTTTCAGGGGATCAGTTTGAAATATTTCTGGATAATATGCGCTTTTTACAGCTCGTCTAAAACCTTTTTATCTACTCTATTCTGGCGTTTTAAAATTTTCAGCAAGATTTGCGTAATTATAAAGATCCCTACTCAGTTCTCCACGTGTGTGATATCAATCGAGCTCATTTTTTCAGGGGATCAGTTTGAAATATTTCTGGATAATATGCGCTTTTTACAGCTCGTCTAAAACCTTTTTATCTACTCTATTCTGGCGTTTTAAAATTTTCAGCAAGATTTGCGTAATTATAAAGATCCTACTCAGTTCTCCACGTGTGTGATATCAATCGAGCTCATTTTTTCAGGGGATCAGTTTGAAATATTTCTCGATAATATGCGCTTTTTACAGCTCGTCTAAAACCTTTTTATCTACTCTATTCTGCGTTTTAAAATTTTCAGCAAGATTTGCGTAATTATAAAGATCCTTACTCAGTTCTCCACGTGTGTGATATCAATCGAGCTCATTTTTTCAGGGGATCAGTTTGAAATATTTCTCGATAATATGCGCTTTTTACAGCTCGTCTAAAACCTTTTTATTACTCTATTCTTGCGTTTTAAAATTTTCAACAAGATTTGCGTAATTATAAAGATCCTTACTCAGTTCTCCACGTGTGTGATATTAATCGAGCTCGTTTTTTCAGGGGATCAGTTTTAAATATTTCTCGATAATATGCGCTTTTTACAGCTCGTCTAAAACCTTTTTATCTACTCTATTCTTGCGTTTTAAAATTTTCAACAAGATTTGCGTAATTATAAAGATCCCTACTCAGTTCTCCACGTGTGTGATATCAATCGAGCTCGTTTTTTCAGGGGATCAGTTTTAAATATTTCTCGATAATATGCGCTTTTTACAGCTCGTCTAAAACCTTTTTATTACTCTATTCTTGCGTTTTAAAATTTTCAACAAGATTTGCGTAATTATAAAGATCCTTACTCAGTTCTCCACGTGTGTGATATCAATCGAGCTCGTTTTTTCAGGGGATCAGTTTTAAATATTTCTCGATAATATGCGCTTTTTACAGCTCGTCTAAAATCTTTTTATTACTCTATTCTTGCGTTTTAAAATTTTCAACAAGATTTGCGTAATTATAAAGATCCTTACTCAGTTCTCCACGTGTGTGATATCAATCGAGCTCGTTTTTTCAGGGGATCAGTTTTAAATATTTCTCGATAATATGCGCTTTTTACAGCTCGTCTAAAACCTTTTTATCTACTCTATTCTTGCGTTTTAAAATTTTCGACAAGATTTGCGTAATTATAAAGATCCATACTCAGGAATACCGATTTCTTGGGTTCCACACACAGATCAAGACACAATGGTCGCTCCCAATATCGTGGAATAAAATTGTTTTACTAACCCAATTTAGCATTCTATGGCTGTCCAGAGCAAGCCCTAGCCAGTCTCTAATACTGAAACCAAACTATAGGTGCTTGGCATTCAGCTCCCCAACAATCGTCGCCTTCGGATGTTTTCTAAAGAACTCCCGTACGTGCCGGAATACGCCGTAAAGTTCTCGAATTCATCGCAACTAGGTAAAATGTAAAGTTACCTATGCGAATCTTCACTTGGAGGAATTCACATGGATCCTCCCCAAAAATCATCTTGTTCTCAGAAGAGTAGCATATCCTTTACACTGCACCTCATCTCCCTACAGAATTTTAGTGTGCGCACACATAACTGCACCGCAGGACTAACGCTGTCCTGGGTTTGCATCCACCTCCGCAGACACATACCCAGTGCCTAGAATATTAGAGACGGGACTGCTAGGAACACGTTTCGGTTTCCCCACGGTACCCCAGCCGTCCACACGGGCTACCTGAATCACCTTTTCTTCGACATAGTCTTCTAATTGCAGGGTTAGTAATTCCTTGTATATTGTCGATTATATTGTTTTTTTTTCCAGGTGGACCACACATTGACATATCGACACTTGACATTTATAATATCGTTCATCGGTAATAATAAAATCCCGCCCTCTCTTTTAATAGTCACGAGTCATTACGATCCGTCCTTAATCTCTTCGAGTGTTCTTGCTCTATATTTAAAATGCATGAATTATTCGTTTATGTACATGTTGGTTTTTCTCTTCTGTTCGATCTACAAAATTACTGTTTTCTTAATAAGATTTACTTTTTGATTAAGAAATGTAACGACATTTTTCCACCTTAGAGGTAACTGATACAAGTCCAAATTAATTTTTTAGATAGTCGGCAATTATCGTCAGCCAATTGATATATCTGATAAAATTTTTCTATTTCGTCAAAACAGAATCGCTTGGTGGTGTTGTTTATTTCCTTGTACTAATAATCAGTCATCTAAGAATTTTTTATTTCTAAAATAGGTCCGCACTTGCCACAAGATAATAAAATATTTATTGATATCCTCCATCATTTTAGATTTTTTAATAATATTTTTTTTTGTAAACTTACCTTGACTTAACACCCGAGAATTATATATAGGAATCTTCTTTACTAAAGTAAACAATTATGGAGACTGCAAATCTTCTTTTTTGTTGACAGTTCAAATTCTTATAAAATTCAAATGAAATTGGAATTATCTAAAGCAGGGGTGCGCAAGTGCGGCCGTGAGTCGATGAATGTGCGGCCGTGGGCACAATTAGGTCATCGAGCAACTAATCTTAAATATAATGCTCATAGTGTTAATTAATCAAGAAAAACCCTAAATAATAATTAAAAATATTCATAATAAATACAATTCTATTTTTATATAATGGTTAACCTTTATTAAAAGTAATTATCATAAACGGCTTAATTTATTTATGTCAGCGGTTCTCAACCGTGGTCCCCAGAAAATTTTTAGTGGTCCCTAGGAATTTTCGAAAAATAAAAATATATTAAAGTTAAAACTAATTGTACAATTAAGTATAAATCAAAAACATTGAAATTAATCAAGCGGTTCTCAATCGTGGTCCCCAGAAAATTTTTAGTGGTCCCCAGGAATTTTCGATGCAGGGTAAAATTTTTATTAATTTATTTAAAGGTCTTTATATATCAATTGTCGAGGTCAATCAAATAATAATGGCTTTTAAAAAAAGTTATTATTGTGGATAATGAAAATAAAAAAAGGAATAACATCAATGTTCCCAATGCTTGAATATCATCTCGGACACAACCCACCGGATAATGTTCTTCTAAGTCTGATAATCAAACATCTGGAAAATCTCAAGACAAAATTTGATGATTATTTTCCTGTTGAAGACCCAATTCCAAACTGGATCGTTCAACCTTTCTTGACCTCATTTAAAGAATATCAGGAACTCAATTTTCAGCAGAGCTTGATTGAACTTCAATGTAATCAGTCTGCTCAGATTATTTTCAAATGTACTTCATTATTAGATTTTTGGTATTCTCATTAATAATTACTTTTTATTGTTAGGTGTCAGATGGCGAAAGAATTCCCCATTTTGAGTAAAACTGCATTGGAATCAATACTTGCATTCCCCACTACTTATCACTGTGAAATGGCGATGTCGTGTCTGACTTTTCTAAAAACAAAATATAGAAATAGACTACGGGTACAAGATGATATGCGAGTAGCTTTGTCGAACATAGAGCCTGATATAAGTAAAATTATTCTGAGCAAACAAGATCAGAAATCTCACTAAATTACTATTAAATTTTCTGTTATTTTCATAATGTTCATGTTATTGTTATAATAAATATTCGAACATGTCTGGCCCTGACGAGGCCAAAAATTGTGCACTAATACCAAAAAATGTTTATTTTATTTAAGGTGGTCCCCACAAAATTTTATAGTGCAAAAGTGGTCCCCAGTCTAAAAAAAGGTTGAGAACCGCTGATTTATGTCATTAAAAGGCGACGTTCTTTACCTGTTAAAAGACGACGTTCTTTGAATGAAGAAAAAAGAAAATTTAATATCAACTGGGAAAGTGAATACTTCGTAGTCGAAACAGACAACGATAGCATGCAATGTGGCAAATGCAAGAGTTGAAGCATCCTTTCGAGTTGCTCATATCCTTGGATCTGCTGGAAAACCTTTTTCAGACGGCGAACTTGTGAAAAGATGTATCATGGAATCAGTTAAATGCACTCACATATTTATGTGAGTCTACATTTTCCAAAATGAAATATCTAAAAAGTCAATATAGATCTCGGATAACGGATGCAAACTTAGAGTCATGTTTGCGCATAATGATATCTACCCTACCAGTGCATTTCAATAAGCTCGCAAAAAATACCAAAGATCCTGGCCGTCATTAGAATAACTTGTATAATACATTTCTTTTAATTAATTTTCCTTCTTTCTTATCTTTTGTCCATGAAATAATTATTTATTTTAATAATATGATGTCCCTGATGAACGAGAGCATTTCCTGTCCAAGAACTCATTCGGTCTCGATGACAATGGGCAACTTATGCGGTCACTTTTAATAATTAAAAAAATTACTATATTAATATCGAAAAAATAAGTGTGCGGCCGTGGAAGAGAAGGAAAAAAATGCTATGCGGCCGCAAACCCAAAAAGCTTGCGCACCCCTGATCTAAAGTTTCTGGATTTATACAATCAATTCCTCTGTTTTAGAGGCATCGTATTGTTTAAGGTCCCAAAAGTCCACATTCAGCAAGTTTTCTACCATAAAAGAGCCTTCAGTTTCCGATGTGGTAAAAACAGATACATGCCACCACAGTAATGCTCAGTATATAATGAACTACAATCTGTCCTGAGTATTACGTGAAACCTAGCAGTAACAAGAAAAACTGAATCAATATATTAAAATGTAAGAGAAACTGAAAACGTGACTCAAACACGGTCGTCTAAAGATTAGAAAACAGTTTACCGTGAAAGTCCCACCTGGTAGCCCTGGGATCCCTGTTACAAGAGCGGACATAAAATGAGTTGTCGAATGGGGCTTCCTGGAATCAGTAAACAAGGCAACGACCTTAGTTTGACATGAACTCAGCATTGACAAAATACTCAGACAAATCGAAGACACGGTAAGTGCCGGAGACCAGTCCTCTGTCAGAATAGAGAGACAAATATGTCCGTTGCTGTAGACGTGTGGATGAACAGGCACGTGTGGAGGAATAAACATTACCAGTGGTGGTTTAAACGGGTAACTCTCGTTGAAATTTAATCTTAGAATAAAATTTTCAGTGGCATAAATTGTGTTGATGGATCCAGTTATATTTACAGTCCAACAGTTGATGTTGTTCCAAATCTCATTAATGTTCAAGTCCAGTCCCTCAATTGGATTATCCATGAGAGATCTCAACTCCTTGTATAATCGTTTCTTTAAATGATCTTAATCATCTCACCGCAGCTGGGGAGCTTTCATCCATTATTTTGGTCTAACAAAACAAATGTATTTTAATTTTTTTATTGATAAATACAATTTTTTTATTAATAGTATTTAATCGATATATAACACAAAATCCAAATTTTCATAAAATACCACTATAGTTTAGTATCACGAATACTACATGGTCATTGTTTCACAGAAACATCGCGTAACATATATAAAGTTGAATTTTTCTCTGATGAATCCGTGGATGTCGATGCTCTCAAAGAGTACGTCTGACTCCACAATCCAGGCATTATCGGATGATCACCTTCGAATCACGAGATAAACCTACCCGAGTGTTCGGATAAAGACAGCCTGGCAGAATATGAACTTGAGCTTCGGTCACTTCTTTTGAAAAGCCTCCGGCTATCTCTAAATTTTTAAAACTTCTTAGAAGTTAGAATGATTAATGAACCTTTAAAACCTATTCTGCCCAGCAGTTTCCATCCTGTTGCCAGTAATTTAGAGACTTGTAGAAAAAATTATGACAAAACGAATCAACTATACCATTTACAACTCTATTTTGCAAATACGAAATTTAATTTGCGGTAGGTAAACTCATTTATGCAAGTAAGAAATGATTTTTGCGGTTAAGAAAGTCAATTTTGGAATCAAGAAAATTAATTTGCGGTCATGAAAATCGGTTTTGCAAGTGGGAAATTAAATTTGCGGCTAGGAAAATCAATTTTGCAAGTAGGAATATTACTTTAGTTAGCAGGAAATTCAATTTTGCAAATTCATTTTTTATAACCTTGACGCAACATTAATGCGTTTAAACAATATATATGAAGTATTTTTGCGTTTAAAATTAAACAAAATTGAGAAGCCTTCGAAAATTCACAAGAAAATGGTACAGAAGACATTTGCATAAACAGACAAGGAAGAGGACATTACGGAAAATATTCAATGGAAAAACGGAAATTGATCATAGACACACACGATAGAGATTGGCGCTCTTTATGCAGGTCTCTGGGAGTGAAAGAAAGGACCGCATATTATTGGATTAAAAATAAAAAAATTGAATTACTTCAATTGAGGATTGCAATTGAGGCAAAAGAAGTACTAATTCCATGGAGAGATATTACCCCTCAATTATTCGATGTGAAGATTTAACTGACAATTCAATTATTCGGTTCCTTGGGGAGTAAGGCAATCAGCTTCGTTCAGGAGATCGGGTCCCGCATGTTTGCTATCACAGGCGACGCCCGCGAATCAAAATGGTTTTTTGAGCGGATATCCCTTGCGATAGTACGCTCTAATTCTTTCTCGATCGCGTCGGCTTCCCGCCCATGAGACTTTCGAACACATGACCGACTTCTTTTTTTTGTATTCATTAATAAATCATTTCATTCTTTTTTGTAATAAAAATTTCTTGCAAAATAGAATTTCTCACTTGCAAAATTGGTTTTCATGACCGCAAATTTAATTTCTTGATTGCAAAAATGATTTTCCTAACCGCAATTCTTGACTGAAATTGACATTCTTTACTGCAAATTTAATTTCCAGATTGCAAAAATGATGTTCTCAGCTGCAAAATTGACTTGTAAATGGTATAGAAGAGAAAATGTGTTTATGCATCACCAATGAGACTTTCGAATAGGACGGAGCTGTAGTCTATAGTCTAAAATCAACAATTCAGAAGGCAATTGATTTCGAAGAAACTTTGTCATTCGATTACTTGGACATTTCCAAGGCATCTACCATTTAAATAAGTGGTTCTCAAACTTTTTTGTTTCACGTACTTCTGGCGTCTAAATAATTTTTCTCGTAACCATTATTGAATTTTAAACAATTAAGAAGAAAAGTTTTTTAATTAATGAGATCGATGACATTTTGTTAATCAACGTTGTTTATTAATCATATAAATTTTCAAATTTTATTGGGTACCCTCTACTGAATCTTACGTATCCCGGTTTGAGAACCACATATCTAAATGTTCCCGAAAAGATGTTACTCTGCTTAGCAAAGAAATATACATATTATTAGCTTAGAAGATTTTTGTCGTTTGGTATGAATGATTGTTTTGCCACTTGGGAAAAACTAAGACTGCCTATTGAATGCAATTCTGCAATCGCAATGGACATCTCGAATCTACACCAAACCGTACAAAGAATTGAATTAACGCATGGAACCAGGCAACTAACATGATTAAAAATGAGTAGCCAGTCCTTGAGCGGTGCTTGGCTAAACTCTTACCATTGTGAGATATCTGGTTGCCTCTCGACAATAATTTGTTTCATTCAAATGGAAAAGTGTCTGGTTTGGGAAGTCACGTACGTCAACTCCTTTTCCGCCCAGAACATACGTGATCACTCAAAAACCCTGGACCCTCATCTGAACGGGCCAGAGAGAAGAAATTTGGGAAATATGATGATGTTGAGAATGGCGAAGTTTTTCTCCTCCTGGCAGTCAAGACGTCTGGAATACAGGAACCTTCCACTTGAAGCCTGCTCCAACACAAGGGGTCACTTATGGAGATGATTACCCATCCGAGCAATGGTATCTGGCCGAGCGAGTCTCCCTGGGTATATTCAGAATTAATGCTCTGGATATCTCCCAATAATAAAACTAATCAAATAATCTTTTCATTTTGAATTATATACCTAATAAAATGTAGTCAATTTTAAGGGTTGAGTGTATTAAGATTTGAGAAATTATGCGAAATTTGTAAATTAAAGAATTTAAAGCTTTTAAGGTTTAGTCAAGTTGACAGAACTGCAAGGTTTTTTAAAATTAATGAACATCCAAATTTTTTAACATTAACAAAATACAATATTCAAAATCGACTAACTACGACTAAAAGGTGTTTGTCAAGAGCCTACGGGTCAGCTCTTTGACGTAGCGCTGCGTATGAAATGGCAGTTTCGAATTAATTAGAATTAATAGTTACTTACTCTCTTGTTCTTGAAGAATAAATTATGAAATTTGCATGTAGAGTGGATTGTTTGGCTGTTTTCGCAAAAAATTCCAATCAAAATTCTTTTCTAAAGCCATGATTCCCGAAGCTCATTTCTCTGAGAGGCAATTATGCTAAACCGAAAATAAGTTAACAATTATTCCCAAGAAGGGTAACCAAAATCGTCGCCAGACATCTCAAATTCCACGAAGCCTTTTTTTACACTCTAGTGCAGTGGTTCCCAACCTGGGGTCCGCGGAGCCAGTTTTGGGGTTCCGCGAAATTTATTATATTTATTCAATAATAGTTTTTAATTATTAAAATATATTGAACATCCACGCTTATATCTTGTTTCTCTTTTGAGTTAGTTGGTCAATTTTATAAGATTTTTAATGAGAAACAATAATTGCATAAGAGATTCCAAAAAATATTCAAAAAAGGTTTTTTTATAATTATAATTTTAGAAAAGAAAATATGATGAAAGCTACCTCTCATATGGGTTTTCTCAGAATGGATCTGATTTACCACATACGGCAGAATGTGTAATATGCCATCATATAATGCCTAACACATCTCTTGTTCCTGCAATATTTGGTTACAGAGACTTGCATATTTGGTTTCAATTTATGAAAAACTGAATAAATTTACATTATCACTACAAGGAAAATATCAGACAGTTTTTATTTTGAATGAAAAAGTAATGGCCTTAAAATGGAAAATCGAATTTTGGCGATCATCTGTAGATAATAATATTGCATGCTTTGCCGTTTTACAAGAGTATCTCGAAGAACCAAAATCATCATTGGACAATACAGTTCTTCAAGATGTTCATCAATTGAATATGAACATCTTATTGATTTGACATCAGAATCAGCGTCATATCAGATATATAAAAATGAATCCCTTTTTAATTTTTGGAGGGGATACATTTCAAAATATCCAGATATTTCAGAAAAGGCTATACGTAGACTATTACCTTTTCCAACGACTTACTTATGCGAGTCTGGGTTTTCAATATATACATCCACCAAAACAAAATATAGAAATAAACTTGATGCTTCCGCTGATATGAGGATACAGTTGTCAACAATAACTCCTAACGTTACACAACTATGCTATGATAAAAAATTACCTCAATGTTCACATTAAAATTGTTTTTGGTTATTACTATTATGTTTTAAGTGAAATTATAATAATTGAATTGGAGAGGTTCCGCAAAAAATAAATTAGCCCAAAAGGGTTCCGCGAGCACCTTAAGGTTGGGAACCACTGCTCTAGTGTACTTTAATACCAGAAACTAACCTATTATCTAGCAGAAATAAATTTATTTACTATGAGATTATACAATCTGGCCATGTGATGCTCACTTCAAGATAATAATCTCCCCGGTGACCTTATCGTAAACCACTCGGATTTCTTGTGCTAGACAACAATCAAAGTGGGTATTGTGGTATACACCTTAAAGTTGACAAACGAAAAATGAAATTAATGAAGCTGATTTTTCGAAACCACGCTAAACAATTAAACCACAATTGAGCATTTAAATAGAACGAAGAAATCATAAAATAATCAAATGGAATCATCATTGTCAAAAAGTATGATTAAGTAAATAATATCCATTTAGACAAGATATCCATCCGGGGAAGAATAATTATGGGAATTGGCACATTCTGGTGCCTTGCAGTGACGTATATGCAACGGCAAAACATTAACGTTGTTGTCGCACAAATAGTGTCAATAAATGCATCTGAAAAAAATGTTGAATAAATTCATGGTCAATTTAGATATTTGAATGGACTAACTTTCAAAAAGCTGTAGTCTTAATGTCATTTTACGCCGGATATTGTTTTACACAAATCATTGGCGGTGTCGCAGCAGAAAAATACGGTCCAAAAATCATTCTGCTTTTATCGATATCTGTATCTTCTGCCTTGACATTCGCAACTCCAGCCGCCTTTGATGCATCACCATATGTTCTTGTAGTAATCAGAATATTAACAGGAGCCGTACAGGTTGAATAGATTACAGTATGTCAGGGAGTATTTTTTCCTTGTTTTCTGATAATTGCTGCTAATTGGTTTCCTCCAGAATACAGAGTTTCTGCTATAGGACTAATGTTTCCTGGTCAGTTATAGATTTTCAATTATGTAGGGACGTATTTTGGTACTATTCTTTCTTTGTTTCTTGCTTCCGGACTTGCAAAAAACGTGGCATTGTGGAGAATATCTTTTTATATATTAGGCGAGTTAATAAAATGCTTATTTTAGGAATTATTGGAGTTATCTGGATCATTTTATGGATAATATTTGCTAGCGATGACCCTAAAACCCACAGATGGAGCACGAGTGATGAAAAATTCTTTTTGGCAATAAATGTCGAAAGAAAGCAGGTCACAAACATCAAAGTTTTCTAAATCATTTATAAACAACTAGAAAATACCAGTAATGAAGATGGTAAAGTCTATTCCTTTGATAGCACTTATGTTTTTTGCTTTTTCGTTCGGTTGGAGCTTCTTTCTTATTGTGACAATTGCCCCTTCAATGATGAAGGATTTGTATTACATTAGTATCAAAAATGTAACTAATTTTTGTTGTATTAAAGCAAACTTATATTACTTTCACGATTCCTTTGGTAACATGGATTGGAGGAACTATTGCTTGTATGATGTCCGACTTTTTTCAAAAAAAATATTCGATTTCTAAATTAAGAACAAGAAAAATTGCTGCTACTATTGGTTTGATGCATTTTATACAATTGACACAGCCCTGTTACCCGTGAGCATATTATTGTTATTTGCAACACTTATTCATCCTAATAAATACTATTACGGAGTCTTTCTGATTATCCTTGCTTGTTTTTTCTCAGGGACTTTTGTTCCAGTAACGATGGGTAATATTGGGGATATTGCTCCTCAATATTATGGCATCATTTCTGGAGTCGGCAATACTGTGGGAGCAATTTCTGGTCTCATTGCAATTCAGACATCGTATCAATTCGTTTCAGATACTGTAAGTGACAATTTTTTTTATAAAATCGTTATAGCATAATCCACGGGAATGGCAAAATGTATTTTTATTAATGCTGGGAATACATCTTGTCGGATTGATTGTTTACCTTGTTTACGCAGGTGCAACAATTCAAGAATGGGCAATTCAAAAACCCGAGGATAATCAAATTTCAGAGCTATAAACTCTTAAAAATCACAAAATTAACTTTATTAATAAAAAGATACTAATTATTTGCCTAATAAGTTCTCGGGAGCTGAGTGGTTTAGTATCGGCTCTTGTTTTCTAATGAAAGGTTCTCTTTGTGCGGCTGGCACACGCGAAACCTCAGTTACCTAAGTTCCTCTAATTTTGCATCGCGCTTATTGTTTTTGTTGTTATAAGTTTTTTGGAAGTGTTACAGTTGTTCCAACAAATTGGAATAGCTGTCGTTTGCGGCAATGCATACTTCATCCTGCATGCAACTGGAAATGCCTTTTGACCGTGCTCTTTTTTTCTAAATTTACTTTTGTTTGATAAAAAAACTAATTTCCGAGCCTTCAAAGTGAACAAAAGATTGAATTCCACACCTCTCTCACTTTTCTGACTCTTTAGATTTTTTAAATGTAGTTCAGCGCCTCTCGCTGACTAAATGCCAAAAAAGACTCTCCTTGGTCCTCTTAAGAACAGTTGGCTGCATATAAGCCTGTAAATACTTAGCTAAACCTAACTATTTTATTTACTCCTTGTGGTATTCGGAACGACATGGACTTTAAACTGGTGCATTAGCCCTGGCTCGTTTGCAATAAAGTTATATTTCATCCTTTCCTTCCATTGTCTCCAAACTTCATAAGCGCGTAATGTCCACCTCCACGAAAACAATCTCCCAGGTGACCTTATCGTGAAGCACGATATCGGGTTTGTTGTGCTGGACAACAATCGAAGTGGATATTGAGGTATCCACCTTAATACACACCTTTGAGTTCTCACAAACCGATTTCTGGACCACCTCAACCCATACTTATTACAAAGAAAAAAATAGAGGGACCTCACCACCTCGTTATGCTTCCATGTATAATCATTGTACAGAATACTCCCGCATTGCGTGGCTAAATGTTAACCACATTGCTATAATAAATATTAATTTTTATTAGCTTTCATCAAATTAATGAAATTGGCACGTCAAGAAAAATTGAATTCACTCCGGTCGGAAGGATGGATCACGACATATTAAACTGCTGATTGGTTTCTCTAAACCAGGGGTGTCAAACATGCGGCCCTCAGCGTACTTTGCCAAACATAAGTGCGGTCTGATTTAATGGCTATAAAATGCAAAAAATTATTTTTTATTTTTTTACATTTAATTAAAATTTTTAATTGTATTTTTAAATCGTGTTTGTTAATGTCACGTGCTTCTTCTTGAATAAAAAAGAAACGCTCTTTGAAAGATGAACGGAGAGTGTTTCAAGATAAATGGGAACTTTTCTATTTTTGCACAATGGTTGATGGAAAAATACATTGTTTGATATGTAACAAGTTTATCGCTATACCGAAAGAATACAACCTAAAGAGGCATTATCAATCTAATCATCTATCATACAATTATTTCGAAGGTATTAAGTTGCTTATTAACCAAGAAGGTCCAATGCGTGTTTCAATGCTAAATGAATTGCGAAAAATTTATCTGCGTTACAAACTCTTCACAAAGTTGTTAAAAGATTTAAATAATTTTATTTATGGAGATGAAAGGGCAAAACACAGACGAAATGAAAAGTCAATCTTGGATCAAACATTTGGCATTTGCAGTGGATATTACCACACATATGAACGACCTTAATTTAGAATTGCAGGGCAAAGACAAGCTCATAACTTAGTTGTCAGATCATATCAAGTTTTTTATTTCGAAAATAAAATTATGAAAGTTTCAGCTATTAAATGAAGATTTATCTTATTTTCCTACGTGCAAAGAGCTCAGGAGTACTGTTGATGCAAATAATGTAATGAATTTTTCTCAGTATGAAAAACAACTAGAATCGTTGTTAAAGGAATTTCAAGAAAGATTTAATGATTTTTCGTCTTTTGAACAACAATTTTCATTATTCGCATCACCATTCTCTTTTAATGTTTCCAATGTAGATGAAAGTTTACAAATGGAACTATTGGAAATACAATCAGATTCTATACTTAAAGCTAAATATTTGGAGGTTGGAATACCTGCTTTCTTTTCATATCTTCGAAAGTTTGCGACAAAAATCATTGCTATGTTTGGTTCGACATTTGTGTGTGATCAGCTTTTTTCAGTTATGAAAATGACAAAAACTGCTCAAAGAACAAGACTAACTGATGAACATTTATCCTCTTTAATAAAAGTCGGAACTACACGAATAGTTCAGCCTGACATATCAAAAATTGTATCTAAAAAAAGATGTCAATCCTCTGGAAGCAGCTCTCACCAAAATTAAAGGGCGATAATTCAATAATTTAGTTTCTCTTAATAATAAATATCAGAACTAATCTTCCCTTAATGAGAAATTATTATAAATGCGGCCCTCGAAGCGAAATTGTTACAAAATGCGGCCCTCAAAGCGAAATGAGTTTGACACCCCTGCTCTAAACCATCATATTTTTTAAAGTTCAAAAATTCATGCTGTGATTTCAATAATATGACTAAGCAGGTCATTCCACAGCATAAAACTCTAATTGACAACCAGCCACAATAAATGTCATAGTGCTTAATGGACCCAGTTTTTATTTAAAAAAATAAAAAGCAAAAAAATGTGGCGAGGTCCCTTTTGACTATAAATAAATATTTGAAACAGTCATTTTCCGTACAAGGAGTTATCCAAAGAATACGTCTTAGAGAAATAAGATTCCCAGTTTCTCGTATTATTTTTTACATGGAATGTGGCAGAGGCAGACACTTGGAATCGAACCCAGGACCAATGAGATTAATCGCAGATAAAAAACCACTCGACTTTTTAATTTAATTAAAAAAATTCGGTAAAGGAAATATTATCGTATGGGGTGCCATATACATAAATGATTCAGTAATTTGGTTTGGATAAAAGAGAAGATAGATGGAGCTTTGTATGTTAACATACTAATGCATAATCTTATCTCATTTCTGAACAAAATCGAAATCAAGATCATATTTACCAACAAGACAATGATCCGAAATATACTTCGGCAATAGCAAGGCGCTTTTTTCAAGTAAATAATATTGAATTGCTACCATGGCCTACACCAGTGATTCTCAACTGTGGTGCATGTGCACCATTTTTGGTACATGGAAAATACTCGAATGGTGCATGGAAAAAAAAATTGGTACATGGTATTATTTTTTTTAATATTTTTTTATTATCAGTAATTAGTACATTACGATGGTTAATTATTATCATTTGATACCTATAAATACTCGTGTCAATCACATGTCTGGTGGTAATTCATGTACGCCTCGGATTTATCGTAAAGAATATCTGAAATATGGATTTATCCCTTCCAGTGGAAACAAATCAAGGGCTTTTTGCATGATCTGCAAAATTTCTTTGGCCAATAGTTCAATGAAATTATCAAGATTAATACACCATTTGAGGACTAGAGATCCAAATCTAGTCGGATCTTCGCTTGAATATTTTCAAAATATAAAAAACAAGATTGATGAACCTACCACTCTTCAAAAGTTAATACTCATCATGCTCTTGCGCGAAAAAGTATTCCTTTTAACCTATTTCATAGATGGGTTACTTGCATCCTACAAAATTGCCCATATTGTTGCTAAAAATAATGCTACATGGCTTTTTTCTTGCTGTGGAATTTCCTCTTTATCCCGAGGCTAACATGCATCCTCCGTTCTTCGCCTTGTTTCGTGGCTCCCGATGCTTTACTTGCAATCGACAATCTTATCCTCACCTCGCTGGTATCCCATCTCAACACGAGACTAACTGGCGTCGGTCTTACCCGTGCGTGCCTACCTATACGTTTCGGGGGGATCGGGATTCGCTTCTGCAAGGACCTAGCCTTGCCTTGCTATCTCTCTTCGACCTCAGCATCCAGGAATTCGGTCTGCTCGGTTCTTTTTCCCTCTCTCGAACTCAACGAGCTTTCCGAATTCTCATCAGCCTCGCGCATTTGGTCGTCACTCGGTCTGGTTTTTCCGACGATCCCTTCAGTCCAAAAGAACTGGGACAAAGTCTTTTGCTCAGACACTCTGTGCAAACTCCGGTCAAAGTTGGACCAAGTCCAACTGGCATCTCTCAACTGCGCTTGCCAGCCGCATACTGGAGACTGGCTCAATGCACTCCCTACCCCTAGTACGGGACATCTCTTGGACGACGAATCCTTACGGATTGGTGTCTGCTTACGCTTGGGCCTGGACATCTGTCAGCCCCACCCATGCCGGTGCGGGTCCACGATCTCTCCGAACGGTTTGCACGCCCTCTCGTGCAAGAAGAGTGCTGGCAGAATTCCTCGCCACACTCACCTCAATGACGTCGTGAAAAGGGCACTAGAGTCGGCAGGTTTCCCCTCCACTCTAGAGCCAGTCGGTCTCTGCCGGAGTGATGGAAAGCGTCCTGACGGGATGACTACCTTCCCTTTCAGGGAAGGCAAGTCCCTGATTTGGGACGCAACTTGTGTTGACTCGTTCTCCGCGTCGGTGTTACTCAAGTCCATCAGTAACCCGGGTTCCGCCAGTGCTCAGGCTGAGGAGGCTAAGAGGTCGAAGTATGGAAATATTTCGGACTTCGAAACATCTGAGTTTGTCCCCCTCGCCTTCGAAACATCTGGAATTGTCGGCAGGTCTGCGACTCGCCTTCTTGCCGACATTGCCAGGAGAATCGCCAAGAAGACCAACGACCGGAGGGTGACGAGCTGGCTCTTCCAGCGAATCTCGGTCGCAGTGCTCCGCGGAAACTGCCACTCGATACGCAGTGCGGCGACTTTGAGCTGACCTCCAGGCTCTTTATTAATTCGTGTATAACTTATTCCCCATTAATTAGAAAATTAAAGTAATTACTTAATAAAAAAAAAATAATGCTACCCATGTTTCGGGTGAATCGTTAATAATACCTTCTCTCGCAGTTGTTTTACAAGATATGTTGGGACATAATGAAGATGAATTAGCAAGATCGATTTCCAAAAATAAAAAATATATTTATTATTTAAATTGGATTTTTGCTAAATTGAATGAAATTTCCTTGAAATTGCAGGGAGATTTTGTAACTATGTTTGACGTCAGAGTTACAATAATTACATTCTGTGAAAAGTTAAAGAATTATAGACATAACTTTGAATCAGGCAAATGCGATTTTCTATATCCAGTATGTAAAGCATTTAATCAATTTGATATAAAAATTTTTGTTGACCATCTAATCGAAAATATTGGCATCCAATTCCATTTTTAAGGTTAAATTAATCAGAAATTAATCGGCCAGCAAGCCGGATGGAACAGCTGTTCCCACGCACAACGGCCAACAGGATCCTTTGGATTAGGAATGTAAATTCCCTAGGATCTTTGGAGCGTAATAAACAATACTTTATTTAATGTTTTAAATCAGTAGAAGTTATTTTTTAGATATTGTTTCATAGTAAACCATCTAATTAATTTGGAAAAGGAAATGACAATCAGATTTGAAGACGTGATTAATATGGAAATACCAAGATGGATGATAAATCCTTTTTTGACTAGCACTGAAGAGGTGCAAATGGATTTGCAAGATGAATTTATTCGTATTTTTTATCATATTATTTTTTATAGAAATTAAATATATTTATTCTTACAAGATTTTGTTTGAAACCAGGGTTTGACTACCTTTTGGCGAAAAATGGAATTTAAAGACAAATTTTCAAAGATTTGGGAACAAATAATTAAAATTTTATTATGTTTTCCAACAGCATATCTTGTGGAATCGGGATTCAGCGTAATAAACAGAATATTGAGCGATGAACGTAACAGCTTGATATTCACTCGCAAGGAGATGTCAGATTATTTTTAACACGCTTGGATCCTGATATTCAGGAACTAATTAAAATGCATGAAAATCAAGGCTCTCATTAAATAGTTAAAAAAAAATTTTAAGTCAATAAAATTAATTAAAAAATTAAATAAGTCTTAGTTTCCTTGGTACACGAAATAACTTGGGTTGGTACACTGACGTTTTTTTTGGTACACCAAAAAAAAAGTTGAGAATCACTGGCCTACACAAAGCCCAGATTTTAACCCTATATATAATTTTTGTGCCTCTATTAAAGACAAAATAAAGGAAGAGAATTTGTGAAAAAAACATTTATTTGCAGAAATATCATCTATTTGGAATGAACTTAAAATAGAATAAGCAAAAAGTCTTATTAATAGCATGCCAGGCCGAATACTAGATGTAATTAGAGCTAATAGAGGGCATAATAGATATTAAATAAATTTGTTCAGTTTTTTGGGTTCTGAATTATCAATGAATGAAAAACCTGTATAAATAAAATATTTTTTAGAAAAACAAAAAAATAAACAATACTTTATTTAATGTTTTACATCAGTAGAAGTTATTTTTTAGATATTGTTTCATAGTAAATTCGTGAGAAAATGCTTGTTCAGTTTTTATTTTTGCTGACTGTATTTCTTTATTAGATTTCCCATTCTTTATTTCTCCAGAGTGAAATTTATAATATTCATTTATCGCGTGATAGATAGAAATGACTAATCTGGAAATATCTTTTTTAATCTATAAAGGTAATTGGACCAAATTTGGCTATTTTGCTTAGTAAAATTAAATTTAAATATTACACAATTGCAAGCTTCATGGACAGGAAGCCGACGCGATCGAGAAAGAATTAGAGCGTACTATCGCAAGGGATATCCGCTCGAAAAACCATCTTGATTCGTGGGCGTCGCCTGTGATAGCAACATGCGGGACCCGATCTCCTGAACGAAGCTGATTGCCTTACTGCCCAAGGAACCGGAAGTCTCAACCGCGAATGGAAGGAATTGGAACTTCTCCGTAAGTGAGGTACTTCCGCATCTTTTACATTCCGCGGTTGCGACAATAGATTCAGGGGATATAAAAATCCCAAAATTGCTATTAATCCGGTGGCTATTAAGCGGCGCACAACGTGGACGGTTGCTTAAAACTACCTTGTCCAATACTTTTGCGTTAAAAATCAGTTTTATTAATTAACATTTTCCCTTTGGGTTATACAACAGTGTAAATAGTGTCCGGATTTCCATTCCAGTTATGGGGGCTCTGACGAAATATACTTATTTGCTCTTTGAGAATAATTTATTAAACTATTAATTACAGTTAGATTAGATATTATTTGGCAGTTATAAAAATAGACTATTGCCTAGAAACGTAATGATCGAATCTAACTACTCTCTTTTAAAATACGATAGTCCATACGTGGTGATAAAATCAACGGAGAAAATATCTGGAAAGGTATCAAAAATGTTAATACCAAGTCGAAACAATGTAAAAGTAATAATTCTGGAGTTGAATTTCCTGATATAAGCAAAAAAATAACTGCAGCTGATAGACAAATATTTCAAACTGAAGAAATTTTGAATTCAATTTTACCTCCTCGGTATATAGATATTGAGAAAATAAAACTCAGAGAATGGAGAGAAAATAACGAACTTTGGATCCAACAAGTTTCGAATGAAGCAGCAAGCAGGTTGGACGTTATCAATCTGCAAGAAGATCTTAACCAAAGACTGGAAGAACGACAAGGTCGTAAAACTGGAATCTGCCCCATTCGGCGCGAATTGTTTTCTCAGACTTTTGGTTATTAAGAAAAATTTTGAATTTAACAGACGAATTAATAAGACAGGGGACAATAATCTGTCCTGAAAGAGGGCTACTTCTATTAAGAGTTCGGGACGAAATTAAAATGACGATGGCAGCCTATCAAACACTATACGAAAGTAGTATTGCTTTCGGGATGCGAAAAACATTGGAAGCCGATAGTGGTAAAGTAGAAAACGACCAAAAAGTTGAATTTGTATTTAAGACTTTTAGATTACGGACTTAGAATGCCAAAAACGACAGTTAGAGCGTTTAGTGAACGATTTGAAGGCTCGCAGTGAACAAACGGAAAAACGTGCTGGCGAGCAGCGGCAAGTGGAAGAAAAAAAGCATCAGGAAGAAATCCAATTTTTAAAAAGAACTAACGTTCAACTTAAGGTAGCACATACCATTATCTACTTCAAAGGCTCAACTTGAAGGAATTATTAGTCCGAAAAAATAATCAATCTTTACTAACGATTCATACTAATTAATTAGGGACATTAAAAATATATAATTGTTTTAAATGTGTTATGATGAATTGATCTATAGAGCAGAGGTTTCCAAGCTTTTTTTACGCGCCTCCCTTAGAGAAAAAGTACAATCTTGCGCCTCCCTTTATATTCCATAATATAATACAATTATTATTTTATCAAAACAATTTTTAAAACAAAAAGTTAATGAGATAATTTTTTTTCCATCTTGGCGCAAAGTTTTTCAAATCTTGGTGTCATCGCAGAGAGTGCTACTCTTAGCTCATTAGTCACTACTAAACGAGTTCGATATTTAGATTTATTGCAGCTAGTGCAGAAAATCCAGTTCGCATAAATATGAAGTAGCAAATGGCAACAAACTTTCATTGCTTTATTCGACAAAATTTCATATTCCGTTCTTACATTCAACCAAAAAGAAATTAGCGGTTCTCTCTCAAATTTTGTTTCAATAATGTATCGCATGACAATTCTATCAATTTTCTTTTCAAAAGTTGTCAATGCAAATGATTATCTTCTTCATCAATAAATGGATTCTGTATCCATTCGAACATTTACAGTCGAGATCTTTAAAATAGTGAGCAAAATGCTTCAACAAACAATCCAAATGTTCAGCAAATATGTCTTTGTTTGCTTCAATGTTCACTATGGCGCAAAAGGTGTTTAAAAGTGGAAACATGTCATAGATATTTTTTGTAATATTGATTTCCATAATACCAATTTTTTCATGTTCAGAATGATCGTTTCAAAATGTTTTTTAATTTGCATGGGCCTCATACTATCTGCTGCAAGAGTTTAGAAGGCAAAGCAAAACAGAGGGGTTTTTCCATAGAATCACAAAGATACGTGTGAATCCAACAATAAGTAAGATGGAAGTATTTTCTTGTCTTTGGAGTGTATTGATTATATTCCAATCATTTGTTTTTTGAACCATCGTCAAAATCTTTATTAACGTGAATTTTCTTTTGCAACACTCAAGAATTTATTCATGTGTTAAAATTATTTAATTGTCTAATAAATTAATAAATTTTTGAAAAAATATAATTTTAATTAATAACTCTTATTATCGGAATATAGTCACGTTTTTACATAGATATAATTTTCTAAAAAATGTTTCTGAAATACTTTTCGCGCCTCCCTTGACACGAGTCAACGCCTCCTAGGAGGCGCGCCTCCCCATTGGAAACCTCTGTTATAGAGTTCCCGGGTTTGACGTCGTTAAGACATCTTAATAAAATGATATACAGTTTCTTGAAATTAGAATATTTATAAGATTTTCAAAGAAAAACTAAATATGAATTTTGAATCATTTTTTTTGTCGAGGAGTGTAATGTGTGTCTGCGCGCGTATTCAAATTGGCAAAATACAGATAAATTGTCAAAATCCTTTTCCCCGAAAATGATTCTCTAAAAATCTTCCACCTAAAAAACTAACATATCAAAAATATCCTCAATGATGAGGCTTTTAAAACCTTTCCGCTAAAAAAATAAAAAAATATTTTCCGAATTTTGGTTAAAATAAACAACAAGCATGTAGTCGACTCACATGATGAGGTCTTTTAAACCTTCCAGCCAAAAAACTAATTTTCTGCATTTTAATTAAAATGAAGTGGTTGAGGTGGTGACGTCCCTCTATTGCACACATGTCTTATTCATGCACTCAATCTTCCCTGTTTTCCATTGGATCATTCAATGTAAGAGGACTAACATCCGCATTAAAAAGACAAAACCTATTTAAAACGATATGGAATCTCTGTATGTTGTCTGCAGGAGACCAAAGTCCCCAATGGCCTTGATGAAACGATTAACGGGTACCGACTGCTGCTGCCGTCAGACTGCCGACATTACGGGATGGCCTTCGCAGTTCGCACGGACGCAGATGTGGTAACTCATAGAGCGTGGAAAATCAACGACAGAATTGCCATCCTTCAACTACGCCTTGGAAACAATCGCAAAACAACCGTATCGATAATCAATGTATATGCACCGACCACAATGAGGGTATCCGCCAACGCAGAGGAACTCGACGATTTCTACTCCTCCCTATCATCGGCTTATTCATCACTGTCCAGCTCCTACATGCTCTTTATAGCTGGGGATTGGAATGCCAAAGTGGGAAAAAAGCTTGAAGAATCGAATTGTTGACACGCTCGAGGGTTCAGAAATCTGTCTGGGGAGGCACTCATACACTTGTGTGAATCATTCGGTCTGTTCCTCTGTAACACGGCATTCCGACATTCAGCTCGACATATTACGACGTGGACAGGCCAGAGGAGAGACTGCTATGGAAATCTTGTTCACATATTTAACCAAATCGACTACATACTATGCAGACAAACACAGAAGGCGTTACTCACGGACTCCCGTACGTACAACGGCATGATTACCTCGAGTGATCACCGGCTGCTGGTGGCACGCCTCATTCTAAAGCGACGCTTTGGAATCTCTGGAGTACTTGCAGCTCGCACACAGGGCAGGAACTTTGCCGTGGAGACCTATGTGTTCCAGACCATACTCGTATAAAGTATGGCGAGAAAATACTCAAACTGTTGGACAATATCGACTCGAATGCGCCTCCCGGACTACTATGGAAGCATATTTCGATCAGAGTTAAGAAGGCCGCACAGACGGTACTGGGAAATCGTCCAAAGGGATTCAAGGGGACTTTTGACAAAAAAATAGACAAACTTGCAAAAGAACAAAGGAAACTCCGTCTCCTAATTGAATCGCCAAACTCGACCGGCCTCGTTGATTTTCTTAAAAGAAAACGCAACGAAATTAAATACAGAATAAAGAAAAGGTTCAAAGAGCTAGCTAGGCTTACACTAGATAACCTGGCAAAGGACATCGACCGATACAAAAATGGAGCAAAAATGTTCGCTGCAGCCAAGAAACTATCCCGGAATACCAAACCGGAGAGAATTGTAATCTTCGATGATGCGGGAAAGACCATAATCGATGACCAAGAATCAGCAAACAAAATTGCTGCCTTTTACAAAGGACGACTAAATATCAACGACCACCTGGAACCGTTTGAAGGAACACCCAGAGGACTTAATAAAGACATCACCCGCTATGAAGTCCTTTCAGCCTTGAGCAAGCTGAAAAATGGCAGAGCTTCGGGACCAGACAACGTGACTGCAGAGTTATTAAAATACGCGCCGGACAGAGTGGTTGAGTTGATCTGCACAGTCCTGATCAGGACGTTCAAATGTCACAGCCCATTTGATGCGTGGAATGCCACTTTAATCCCAATCCAGAAACCTGGAAAGGAGAAAGGAAATCTAAACAGCCTACGCCCGGTTACGCTAATGAATACGCTAAGGAAAATACTCTCACTTGTTGTGCTGGATCGTATTTCAGGACCAGTAAATAAGTTCCTAAACCCGAGTCAAAGTGGATTCAGACCTGGAAGGTCGACAGCAGACGTAGTATGGAGATGACTGTGTGCAATGTGCCAGAAACACAAAGAAGAAATCTCAATCCTTGGAATTGATCTATCCCGTGCTTTCGATGCAATCAACCGCAAAAAGCTGATGCATGTATTGGAAGGCATCCTAGATGGGGATGCATTACGTATGATCAGATTCTTACTCGCCAACACATCGCTATCCGTGCGTGTGGGAAACTATACCTCGATGAAGTTTAAAACCGACACTGGCGTACCTCAGGGCGACTCGTTATCTCCGGTTCTATTCATAATCTACCTGGAGGCAGCCCTAAGACCTCTTCGGAGAAATAAATGCTTTACCAACGTGATGGAAGTAATTTACGCTGACGATATTGACTTCGTCTCCCGAGATCAGGACTCACTGGAAAACTTATTAAAAGTGATCCCTCATTCGTTGAAGGACTGGTCCCTTGTAATAAACCCTGACAAAACGGAAAGAACTACCATATCCCGCCTGGGGACGAGAAACGAGGAGAAGTGGAGAACATGCAAGAAAGTTGGATCTCTCCTTGTGGACTCGGAGGACGTTATCCGAAGAAAAGTGCTGGCTGTTGCATCCTTCAAAAAAATGTGGACGATCTGGATGAGGCGCAAGTACATAGGAACCCGCCTTCGAATTCGGCTGTACAACTCCTTTGTCGAACCAATCTTGCTTTACAACGCGGGGACCTGGGGCCTAACCGCTAAAGAACTGGAGCAGCTCAACTCTTTCCACAGAAAACAGCTACGACTACTCCTGGGAATTCACTGGCCAAAAAAGATGACCAATAATGAACTCTACAGAATCACCCATACATCCGAGATTGCAAAGAAAGTGACTTCCATGAAGTGGATGCTCTTTGGACATGTCCTAAGAGCCTCGGAAATGACGCCGGCCAATCAGAACATGGAATCCTACTTCTGCTCATTAAATAAAACGGCATATAGGGGCCGACAAAGAACAACATTACCGACTACGCTCGACCATGATCTCACGTCGATTGGAAGGAAACTGAAATCGGCCGATGATCTGTACGAACTGAGATACCTCGCACGTAACAGGGGAGCGTGGATACGACTAACAGAGCGTATCCTGAGTCGGATGGCAAAAGTGGAATCTTAATTAACTTTTTGATTCCGCGAGATTGCTTTAATAATAATTAAAATGAACAAAGTGAATATTCTGTCACGCATGATTAAGTCCCTAAAACCTTCCAGATTTTCTCTTTAAAATTAAATGCCAAATATCATTATCGACTATGAATCAAAATTAAAGCTATTATTAAATTTGACCTTGATAGAGTGCGGAATTAACAGATTGCCGACTTTGAATAGAGTGTGCAATTAACAGATTTTTAAAACAACTCGAAACGCGTTTTAATAATTTTAAACATGTATTTTCGTCACCAATGAAAAAAGAAGTTGCAACTGCTCCACACGTATCGAAACCTCTTGGAATACGGTCAGATGTACAACTTACCGCGAAAAATCGAGATTTTGACACATTTGAGTAAAAATTTCTATTATCTCAAAAGGCGAGCCTTGTAGAAAAATCTTTGAGAGAGCATTGGCTCTGTGCATGAATATCACTTGCATCGGTTTCACCATATTTTTTGAAAGAATTATTAAAATAATTATTACAAATAAAAATTGTACCTATTTCAAATAAAAAAGCATATTCATCTTGCTGACGTGTCACAAATTCTTCATTAGATGCTCCTTTTAATTTTTCTTTTTTCCAATGCAATTTTAATTAATGAACGAATGCAGATGCTTTCAGATCTAAGTGAGTAATACAAAACAATTTTCAAGTGAAGCAAATTTATACCGAGAGAATCGGAGAAATCGAAAAGACAGTGAACTACATTCACTCATTAAGTCGACCATATGCTAAAGCAATGTTAAGGAATGCGACACTATCACTCCACCAAGTTACTCATATAATTATTTTTCAGGATCTCCAGAATTTTTTTCACAGCACTGATTCTCTCCAGTACATGAGAGAGGAGGAATTTCAGAAAAGTAAGGAAATCGAGTTTTTTGATATTTTGATATTCTCAACTCGTGTTTGATCTACTTTTATCAATCATATCTGATTCTAAATTTCCCTCAGATGACGATTCCATTTATTGATCATGAATATGCCTCACTACTGAGGGAAATGTCATCACTCATCAGAATGACTGATTTTGGAACAACAAAAATTATTAAATTATTGGATTCTGTTTTTATTTAACTTTATGTTAAAGGCTGATGGCTATTTGGAAGAGAATGTCATGAATCGTATCAAAATTGACGCTGAAAAACCGTATCATATTCCTGAACTGAAAAAACCTACAAGGCCCAGAGATTTAAATTTCACAAAAATTAGAGGACCTTTGATATCGACTCCCTTTGATTTGTGATTTAATTTAAAACTTTATTTGATGGAATTTTATTATTACAGCAGAAAGATCATTAAATAGATTAAAAAGTAAATAAAAAAGTAAAGCTGATAGTGCCTCATATAACCAAATCTTTTGTCTGAATGTTTTGAAGTAAACTTTGTTTTAAATGGTATAAATTGGTCTAAAAACTCTCGTTAAAGCAGTTCAATTCTCCCATCACTATTTTCCCCACCAAAAGAACCTTGTCTGTTTTATTTTTTTGATAGACTTATGCTTAACATGCTTAAAATAAAAGAATATTTTAATCACCTAAAACTGAAATCCAGATAAAACTGAATTCAAATCACAGGGAATACAAGTTGGGTGATACAAATCATTTATTGTCATATGAACCCGCAATAAGTTCATATTTTTAACATGGTTGTTGTTTCATTAATCAATCGGCAATTTTCTGTATCATTTGACATTTTTAACTAATTTTATGTTGATAGCGGGAGTCTTCATTTATTAATCAAATTAATAGCCGTGTTTGATTATACATGGTGTAACACAAAACAAAAAAATTAAATATAGTTTTTAATTCAAGCGTCTGGTCTCAGTCGATTCTCCTACTTAAGCCAGAGCCAATTTCTTTGATGGGGACACTGTCCATGTTTGTGGTCGTTCTCAAGTTTGACTCAATGACCTTGCTCAACAAACTCTCCTCCGTTGTTCCATTTGTTAACCGAGTCTTTTGGGGCTGTTCCGGCGGATCATTTCAAACTTGTTATGCACGGATACTCTCCAATGTTTTCCGAATAACCACCTACTAAATGTAATCTCGTATGGGTCCTTTGAGATCGATTGAGTCGCAGTGATGTTTATAGAATTTACTCACAACACCGATCCATGTTATTAATCAATGGTATTCTAGTTATCCTGGCTTTGTGAATTATTCCCAGTTCACTGGCAGCCGGGTCGTACTTATGGGGCATTTCCACCTTAACTTGTTACAGGTCATCCAAATCTCTATGAGCGTGATTTTTTTTACTTTGTCGAGTACGAAGATTTTTGGCTTGTTGTTTTTGACTTTCTTATCCGTATTTATTCTCGTGTTGGCGCGGATCTCCACAGAACTATTCGCAGCCATTGAGTGAACATAGTGGGTTTCCAACCTACTGGATTTTTATTTTTGGATTATATTTATATTTTTTGGTAGTTTTTTTGATGGTGGGTTATTCAACCCGGTGGGCTATAAAACCGGTGACATATTGTATAAAAGCAAAGTGATATCGAGATGGATATTTGCATCGAAAACCATAAAATTATGTCGTTTCTATAAATTTTTATTGTCAGAAGATCATGGTTTCTATTTTTCTTCAATCTCTTCTATTTAACGCCACTTAGGTCTTTGTCGTTTCTTTGATTTTTCTAAATCAGTTATCGCCAATACACATTCGAATTATCTTCTATGTATAATCTAAGCTCGATAGTTGTTGACAAGTACAACTAGAACATGAATTTCCCGTATATTGTTCAATACGTTGAAAAAATGTGTGTCATTATTATTTGTTTGATTTGCAAAGTTAGAAAAATCTCTAATTTGGAGGAGAATGTACGCCAGTTTGAGAACATCTAAAACATCAAAAGCTTTAAAAAGTATTATCCCAAAACCCAGATAAATCAACTTAATCACACGGCCAAAATACTTAATCACACTTTCTTATCCGCTTAGTTTTGCCACCCCGAATAAAGAAAGCAAGGCAACATTATTTTTTTATTGGTTCTCATCTTTGCCATGCATGGTAAGTTTTTATTATAACTGTATATCGCATAAGATTTGTTGTAGAAGTTCAGCCTCTCATTTTGTGACTTATTTGGTAATTTTGATTTTATTTAAGAAATTGAGTTTTATCAGAATATTGTGTGCTCTAGTTGAGGTTAATATTTCTAATCCTTATTGCTTTATGTAATTTTGAATTTAAAAACTAAAAAAATATAGTTTCTAACTTGGAAAAAATGCTGTTTATAAATAAAGCTGTCAAAAAATGAAATTGATTTTAAATTGACGTGAAATTTCTTCGCCCGACCAATTCAGTAAAAGCTGCAAGCAGAGTCTTCATATCGTTAATAATAATATTCCTTGAATTATTTGTTATTTTTTTATCTGATAATCTATTCATGTCTGAATGTAGTTTTTTGATCAATTCAAATTGATGAGTCGTGAAGGTTGAACCACCAAGAATACTATCAGTTACAAGCTCGTCTAAGCAGGGGATGATTGCAGTTATATCGTTATATTCAATAAATTCGTTAGAAATTAATTTCTTTAGTTTTTTACACAATTTTTTGATTTTGTAAAGGGGAAATTTTAGAATTGTCTCAGATTTTGTTAAGTTCAAATCTCCATTTTTATTCCATTTGATCACATTTGAACTTGCTTCAATAAATTGTGATCTACTTTCACATTCCTGCAAAAATCTGTAAACAAAATTATAAAAATTTTCATCAGACATCCGACATAACATTTCATATGCCTTTCGATCATAGAAATTGGACAATAAGCATATTTCCGGTGTTCCATGAGCCAAATCCGACGGCAATAGTCTCCTGATTCTCGAATGGTTGATCATTATAGAATATTTATGCAGTGAGGAAGACGGAAGAAGGGATAGAGAATCCCCTGATAAGCTAGTGTTCTCACTGGGTCGGTTGAATTCCCCCATCCAAAGTAAATTCTCTTCGTATGCTTCAACAAGAATTCTTTTTGTATCGGCAGACATAAAGAAGTGTTGATAATCGGTTAAAAAAGCACCAAATAACAACAAGAGCTCGATGATAAGCAAATTCCCCCTTTCCACGGCAGCCTTGAGTGCAGAATTCATGCCAAACAAATCATTTCCCTCTGTCACGTGCAATATCTTGAAAAGTCCAACAAGATCTCCTTTTGAAGCCAAGACAATCATTATTTGCCGAAAACTGCCATTTTAAGCTGTCGATATACTTTGATGAGTATTGGAGACTCTTAAGTCGACCAATGAATGATTTTTCGATATACTTTAAACGAATATAATTCTCTTTAAAGTTTTCATTGGCCAGTGGTTTTCGAAAAGTAGGATTTGAGAACAGTTCTTCCTCAAAAAATTGATTAGCCTTTGATTTTATGAGTTTAAGAAAGAGAGAACGTTCGCCTCGGCGCCAGGTTTCTTTTTTAAATGACTTGATCTAAAACAATAATTAAAAATTATAAACCCTACTAAAATGAAAACCCAAACCAATGTGGATTGAGCAGCATTCGTCACATAAATTTGCAGCAAAGTTCACTGAGGCAAATTCAGGATCAGTGGCACCACAATCATTGCAGATAAGCATTAAAAATTGTTCTGAATCTAATAAAGACAATTTCATTAATTTCAAGAGTAATTTGAACAAATTAAATTTTAAATATTTTTAATGAATCAGTATCAAGAATTTAGGCAGACGAATAGTTGAGAATTCGTCGCTGACACTCTTGAGTCCTGACTGTCCAGAATCTCATTAAGGAATTATAATCCTCGCATTTCTAAGTGATGCCTGACGGGAAATGGAGACGGTAAATGGCCAGCGTTCTGGAGGCATTTGAGTTTTTACAAGCTCGTAAGGCATACATTCCAAACCAGCACGGGCTGGTAAAATTCAGGGATGTTCGAAATAATTGTTTAGAAACGTTTAGTGAGCTTTCTTTGGCCTGACCAAACTATTGACCCAATATGGCTTTTAGAACGTTTAGTTTAAGTTTGACTTAAACTGTGTAGTAAATATGCTGAAAAAAGAGAGGCATTGGTGAAAGATGACTTTAAAAATTCTGGAATGTTTGAGGACGGGTAATTTTTTTGTTGTATATATAGATCCGGGCTGACGTTGAACTTTCAACAGTCGGGGGTGAATAAAGTCAAGTCTAGCCAATTGGTAGACAGTCCAGGTGTGTTTGGAACCTGACTCTGATTTCCCCATGTTTTGAGGCAATTACAATAATCTCAAAACCGTGAAGAAAACATATGCATCTGGTGACGATCTGAACTTCTGAGGAATCTAGCTAAAAACAGAATAGCTTGGAGCAACCTAAGTTCTCTAATATTTTTTGCTGCACATGCGGGAGTATAAATATTATGGCTTCGTGATCTGCTAATAATAGTAAAATTAATTTCATCAATTTTCATCATTTTCAGCGGTTCTCGATTGGCGTTATTCAGGGAAACAGTTTGACGATCCGCCAGGCTGCTGGCCTTTCCTTCGATTAATCACTTTTCCTTTCTTTGAAAAATTGTTCAAAATAATAAATTTCATCAATTAAGTTAATTTTTGGCTTACTCTTCTCATTCTCAACAGTCTGCCCACTCAACTGTGTTTCCCGCCACATATTCTTCCAATATCTTCCACACTCTTCGCTACCCACTTGAATAAGGTAGTCTTGCCTCTCTTCAATCCTATGTAAAAGGCTTTTGATCATCTAGTCTGAATCTTGTTGTGCGTAGATAACCTCTTTTTTAATCACCATGATTTTTTTCATTAATTCAGGAGGTTATTCTTGTTCTTTCTCCAGAGTTTTTCTTTTATCCAAGGAGGGATAATCCATGGCAAACAAGTGCCTTTTTTCAGTCAAAATACTTTTTGATATGGCCTAGCCTTGTTCTCCACTGCTCAATTTTTCCCTTCATATCCAGTATCGGGTATTTTGTGGTGGACAATAATTGGGTATTATCCAAGGAAAAATGATGAAGAGACCTCACAACCTTGCAATGGCTCCACGGGTAATTAAATCTCATACTTGTTCCGATAGGTCTCGTGTTTAAATTTAAAATTAATCGAAAAAATTCTTTTTAATAAAAACATAAAATTAAATAAATTAATCGAACGATGTGTGACATGAACGTGAGTTGATATTTTAAATATTATAGAAATCTTACACATCCGGGGAGAGTAAAAGAATCAAATTGAATATCCCAGACGAACACGTGTCATTGGAAAACACACAGCCAAAAGTGACTCTCACCGACCCTACCCAGATTGTATAATTATCACGAGTATTTGTAGATTGAAGATTTCAATGAATCAGTCCTACAACGAATGATCCTTAAATTTGAAAAGAAAATTTCAAAAAATGAGGAAATGAGAATTAAGTTCCCTAATCACCCAGAAAAGTGGGGTCCGTGAATTGATGTAAACAGGTTCATGGATTCCGAAATTCAACTCAACCAAGTCATACAGGAATTGAACGTGATTACCACCAGACCAGATCTATTTGAGGTCTTCATTCAAATGCAATCCTTAAAGTCTCTACTTGGACTACTGTCACATCCTAACATTGGTATTCTACTTGGACCAGTTCAGACATTGTCGTTGCCGTTGTTGATCTTCTTCAGGAATTTGCCGACTTTGATTCCCTGGAAGAACACAGTCAAATAATCAACCAGTTCATCGACTCCCTTGTCATATTTGTGTGATATTCAAGTTGGCCGAACATTTGATATCCCTCCTGGTTGACGTACTTGGCAGACTAGACGAGTCTGTGACGGAGGAAGCTCAGGGAGTCCACAATGTCCTCGGTTTATGAAACAGGACTTATTTTAGGCATCGTCGAGAACTTGGTGGACATTCGCCAAGACTTGATTCTCCAGTTTTCCAAGACTGGTTTTCTTCAGTGGATTGTGGGTAGACTACAGGTTGTCTTGTCATCTGACTGGAAGAAAGTCGAGTTTGAGGACAACAAGTTGTACTGTTCTGAGATATTGGCCATATTCATGCAGTCAGAGGATGGTTGTTATTCAAATTGATTGATAGAAGCGCGGGAAATGGTTGGGTCTATCAATGGAGTGGATGTTTTACTGAGACAATTAGCAGTTGTGTCAATTGGGGTCACTTTTAGCCTTTTCGAAAACGTGACCCCGAGTCGGTGGAGGAGAGTGAGTATATGGAGAATGTGTTTGATTGTCTATGCAGTGGATTAATGTTTCCTCCCAACAGGGCTCGATTTGTGGAACAGGAAGGACTTCAGCTAATGAATTTGCTTATTCGGGGGAAAAAGAAATCCAAATTTAGTGCAATCAAGACATTGAGTTATGCCATGCCTTTACTTCCTGTCTGGAATGAGGATGTCCTGTGTTGCCAGCAATATGTCCAAGTTCTGGGTTTGCGCTGCTTGTTTCCATTCTTCATGAATGTGGTCGTCCCCTCATCTGGTCCTTCCAAAGCACAAGTCGTGGGTGAGTGTGTGCTTTCGACTTGTTAGAACATGTCCTCTCAGTTGTCCTCTCCTTGCTGTGGTGTTGTGGTGGGGATCAGTTGAACAGAGTACTCGCCAAATTTGTCGAAAATGACTATGAAAAAGTAATCTCTTTGTTAAGTGGCAGGTCGAGCGTTTGCTGGAATATCACTTTGAGTACATCAAAAAAGTTTCATCACTCAAGCAAGACACGAGCGACAGTCCTGAGGAGGAACTTGGATTGCTGGAGGAGGGATTGTATGTCCTACAGCTGGTGGACTGTATTATTATTGAAATATGCGCTGATAAACAAGTTCGAGTTGACTTGATTGTCAGGTGAGGAGTAGAGTCGAAGGGGGGTTATGCATCCATGGGGGGAGTTTAGAGGAGGTCAGGAAGGTCGTCGAGGGTATTCTACTTGTCTTTTGATAGCTTAGGATTTTTGGAGCGCATGGGTGGTCAGAGAAATGACTTTTTCAACGTCCATGAGAGAATGGCCAAATGTTTTTCAACTGTTTTTGACTCGTGATTTTATTCTGTTTATAAATATCTTTTTTCCAGAGTTGTTTAAATAATTTAAACAAATTTAGTAATAAACATTTCTATATGGTGGCTGACAGAAGTGTTCTGACGGATAACGTAGAATCAAATAACTCAGACAGTATGACAGTCACGTTCACTCAGCCAATGATGAGGGACCTACGAAGATTGGACAAGGTCGGTTTTATTTCCAATCAATGCAGTTCTTGATTGCCTCTTCGATTCCTTCAATGTTCACAGAGGATAAAGTTGACCCACAGAAATTGGTGAATGTCCTTTCCCGTGTGAGTGTTTGGATTAGCAAACAAAAACTGGTCGAGAAAGAGGACATAGAGTTGTGTTTAACAAAACATTAAAGCCTCGCCCCCCGACTTCAGTCTGACCTGGATCACAGCAGATCAGTCATTTCTCGCCTCAAAACAGAGAATGAAGAACTCTCCAGGGAATGCTTGCTCGGAAGGAACAGAGAAAGGCACTTGAAATCAAAATATCTGAACTCCGATCAGCAAACGTGGCAGAAAAAGACAAAGTTTAATGTCCCGTGTTGAAATGGCAGTTCCAGAAGCAGTCGAGTCTCCACGCACGTGCTATTTCTCTCCACAAACACGACTCTCGCAAAAAGGAGTTGGAGATGCTTTCGTTGAGGGAAAGAGTGAGCAAAGTCCTGGCAAATCCACAAAAGTCTTCGATTCAATTTTGTCAGACGTTTTAAACATTTGTAGCGAGTGCGACAAGGGATGGTCCTGGATCTCGCAAAAGGTGGGGATCAGTCAAACCAATCGAATTTGAATGGTGGAAACCGAAGAACTTGCCAGAATTTCCTGGGAGTCTGTGAATGGGAGAGTCACTCAAACTCTCATTGAGAATGCTGCCTTGAGGAAAATGATCGGTCAGTTTTTACGAAGAGAGAACATAGTGCCTGAAAGTATGTTCGTTTTAGAAGGTTTCAGACATTTGCGAGATGCCTGTCACTTCGTTAGTCAAGGTGGTCAATGGAGTAGTGGAGGAGCCCGATGGAGAGTGCAGTGTTTTGTTCTATTCTGCAACAGATGAGAGTGTTCAATGATTTAATTTTTATATTTGTTTTTTATTTTGTATTAATAGACATAAATAAATTATCAGTCCCGCCTGTTGTTATGTCTTCATCAGGACTTAGTAATGAACAAAAAAAGAAATGCGAGTTAAACCGACTCAGAGCAATCGAAAAATTAAAAGAAACGAGGGGAAAGCAACCTCCCAGACCAGCAATTGAACAAAACCCTTTGAACAATAAACTCTCCATCAATACAATTGGAGTGCCCAGAAATATTCCCCAATTGAAAATAAGTCTCTCACTCTGGTCTGTGGAATCCTTCAGAGCAGACTTTGAGTATTCTCCCGTCATCGTCGAAGCACTCAAAATGCAATCCTCCAAAAATTATGGTTTGATTTTAATTCCTTTATATCAAAGATCCTAAGGCCAAGAGATGGACATTCCCTCTCCTCCAATACTTTGAGATCCGTAAAATCTTAATTTTAAATATTTAAGTGTCGTCCCTCAAAAATGGATTCATCGTGGAGGGAATTCCGTTCCAAGTCGTGAAATTGTTGCTTTCGAGAAAATCCAAGTCAATGGAGGAGCCTCTGCTTGAAGACTGGAAGCGTCCTCTACACGACCACCTCATGCCCTTCCAGTTGGAGTCACTGCAGTATGGTTGCGATTACCACGGAAGGGTGTTTCAGTCCCGGGGAGGTCGACTGCTCATTGCCGACGAAATGGGCCTGGGCAAAACACTGCAGGCAATCTACATTCTTGCTCACCACGTCAAAAACGTCAAGACGATTATAGTCTGTCCTGCCACCGTGAAGCACACGTGGGTACAGGTTGTTGTTGTGTGGCCATGGAAAGCACGTGAGTCAGTGGCTTCCTTTCCTCAGTCTTACTGTGGTCAGTTCCAAGTCAGATCGGTTGAATGGGGCTGATATTGTCATCGTGAATTACGAAATGCTGATTAGGAGAGTCAATGAAGCAACTCAGTTTGAGTTCGTCATTGTGGATGAGTCCCATTGCGTCAAAAATATGTCGACTGCTCGTTCTAAATGCGTCCTCAGTATCACTAAGGGTGCTAAATATGTGCTCTTGTTGAGTGGAACCCCTGCACTGTCGAGACCTGTCGAGTTGTATCCTCAGATCTACGCATTGTTCCCCACACTTTTCTCGGGTTTTTATGAGTTTGGGATGCGCTACTGTGCCGGGAAAAAGACATTGTGGGGACATGACTTTGATGGACTGTCCAATGAGACCGAACTGAGGATTGTCCTTAATGAAATTGTTATGCTTCGGTCATGTTGGTGTGATTTAACACGTAGACGACTCAAGGCAGAAATTTTAGATCAGTTGCCATCAAAGGAGAGGTTCAAGGTCGATTTGGACGTTGGAAGTCCTCCTGAAGAGCTGAAGGTATTTACCTGGTTTATTATAACAAGAATTATAAAAGAGGAGCTCTGCTTGAGCTTTATCAGCAGAGTGCCAATTTGAAATTAGGATATGTATGGTATGGAGTATAATTATGAGTAATAGTCAATACCTTCTGGACAAGTTAAAGTCGGTCGACAAGGTGGTGGTATTTGCACATCATCGTTGTATGATAAACGGACTGAGGGATGGACTGCGAAATGTTGGTGATGACAAGTTATGGTTTAGTACTCAACTGTCGTGATTGATGGGTCAACCACGCCTCAAAACAGATTCCTTTTTGTAGACAAGTTTCAAAATTGTTTGGATTGTCGGGTTGCCATTCTGTCCCTCACCGCGGCCAATACTGGAATAACTCTAACCTCGTCTAATTACCTGGTATTTGCTGAATTGTCGTGGACCCCGGGGGTTGGTCCTTTAAATGATTTTTCAGATTATGGCACAGGCTGAAGACCGAGTGCACAGAATAGGGCAAGTCAGGAAGGTGGTTATTGAGTATTTGGTTGCGATTGGTACTGCGGATGAGCTTATATGGTGTGGATCTGTCGATATTTCCTAGGCCCATGATTGAAAAGAAATTGGGTGTTTTAAATAAAGTTGGCTTTGCCCACGGACACGTCAGAATGTGTTGACATATTATTTTTATATCAATCTAAAATGTTTATGAAAATTTTAAAATATTTTTGAGAATTCTCCCTTGCATATTTTTTTGAGAAAATGATGATTTTATTTAACATTTTTGTTAAAATATCGCTTTTTAATAGACTGAGATTTCGGTAGAATGCAGCGTTGTTTACTCTAATTTACATTAAGCATTTACAGAAATATGAACTTTTGTCTTTCATTGTAAAATTGTTAAATTTTATGTTTTGTTCAGCCCGTGATCGTCAATATATTTAGCCGAGAGGACGAAGATTGCTAAGAAAACTAAAAACCGCAATGAGACTCGCCATCTTCTCCAAAGAGTCGCCCGGGGAACAGCCAGGCCATCTTATGCGCCGGCAATTTGATATAATTTTTGTCTGTTTTTACGTATCAATAATTTAAAGTTTCATCAAAAAAATTAGCCAAACCCTGTCGGTTTTAGATTAATCACGACGGTTATTTCAAGGAATCTTATTAAGTTTCTCCTATCTTAGTACGGATTGATAATGAATTTCAGCAAACTAAAATGAATTTTTTGCGAGAAAATAGCAAGTATTGTGCCATTATGATATGAAAAAGAGTCGAGTAGCTGTGAGAAATTTCCAAAAATTTTTTGATTTGTCTTGAATATGATTTTCTGGTATCGATAAATTGGAAAAATTTCGATACATCGGACACTGAACTATAACAGTATATATAGCTCAAGATAGTTGTAAACCTAAGCCAAAAATGGCATCTAAAGTCTAGATATATACTGTCTATAACACGTGTCTTATAATTTACTCGTTTTGTCTTGAAAATTACCTTGATCAGGACCCTCACAGATTAAACTTGTATTATAATTTTTGTCAGCTTGAAAAATATCTTTATTAATTTTAACAAAACGCGAGTTCTTCATTAATTAAATATTGTTTTTTGAAAAGGCGCTAAATGACAGTATAAACAAAAAATAGAATCAATTAATTTGATGCAACTATCAAAATTTAAAATCTTAAATTTTTGAGAATTTATCCAAACAAAAAATTTTGTTGGACATTGGAAACAATTTTTGGCAAAATATCTTTTTACTCGGCGAGTAATTAGATCAGTATCGCATTTTGACTTTTTTAATCATTACGAAAACCAAAATAAATATAGTTATAAAATAAAATTATTAGTGCCACTTTAGCCGGGAATACTCTTCCCTGTACACGTCGGGAATTATTCCATATTCCACGGTCAACATTCGGACGGAGGTACGCAAGAGCAGACGTCTCTCCCATTCTATCATCTGTTGCCAAAAGCCATAATTTGGGCAAATGCAGTTACGTCTTTGCTTGACAAAGTAGTAGGTTTCTCTCAAAGTAAGTCGATTTTCCCACACAATGTAAGCAATACATATAGACGCGGATCGACTCATTCCTCGAACGCAGTGTACTAGGCATCTAGTCCCTGATTTTTTGACCTACAAACCATTGGGTGTATTCATAGACTACATTTTCAATTTCTCTGCAGCAATCCAAGAAATAGTTGGAGACAAGTGCAGATGGGGTGTCTTGGAGGTTGAGATGGATTGTTCGAATTGAAGGATGAATGTGGTCACGAAGCTCCAATGCACAATTTATTACTAATGAAAATCTTGCAGGGTCTATTTTATGAATAGAGTCCAATCCTCCCAAGTAGAGAAAAGAAGTTATTTCGGAAATATTATTCATTTCTCGTCTCTTTGCCTACAATTATATTTTGAATTTGATATTGACATGAAGACAGATTTAAATATTTATTAAATATCTAAAATAGTTTAAAAGACGATTACTCTTAAAATATAAATCAAGAATATAATTTAATGACCACTGAACATTTAACACTAACAAACTTTGTAACTTGCAAAGTTCTTATAAGAAATGCAGCCCGAGTTGGTGCAAGTTTTATGCAGCATTGTCGACAGGTTTATTCCAAACCAGGGGCTTGCCTTCCCTCAAAGGAAAGGACGCTTGCTGTCGTTCCGGGAAAGGCCGACCAGCTCTAGAGTGAAAAGGAAACCAACCGATTCTAGAGCCCTCCTGACAACATCATTGAGTTGAGTGTGACGAGGAATTCTACCTGAACTCTTCTTACACAACAAGGGGTAAAAGTCCAAGCGTACGCAGATACCAATCCATAAGGATTTATTGTACAGTAGTAATCCCGTGCTGATGATAGGGAGTGCTTTAAGCTAGTCTCCCGCATGCGGCTGACAACCGCAGTTTATAAGACCAGCTCACGTTAGTACGACTTTGAACGAAATTTGCGTAAAGTATTTATTCGTCCCAGACTCTTTGGACTGAAAGAATCGCTGACAAATCGAGGCTAAGTAAGCACGGCAGGCAAAGGATTATTTCGGAGCTCATTAAGTAGAACTAAGCAAACGGAATTCCTAGTAGGCAACGTGGAAGAAAGATAGAAGGGCAGGGCTAGGTCCGCACAAGAGCGGATCTTGATCTATCCGAAACGTATAGGTAGGGTGTCACGGGGAAAACCGTCACCAGAGATCCTCGATTAAGATAAAATACTAAGGATTCGTGGGCGAGATTGTCGATCCTGGATAAAGAATCAGCTGCAACGAAACACGTGGAAGACTTGAGACTGTTGGTCAGTCTAGGAAATTCTTCAATAAGAAAAAGCCAAAGCCCACGGATCCGATCAGTAAGCAGTTTAATTTTATTACATTTAGACCAGTGATTCTCAAGTGCAGCCCCTGGGGCCGCATGTGGCCCCTAGGATTTAATCGAATGGCTTATGTTTCTATAAATATTTTATTTTTCAAAACGGCAATTGAAATATTTTTATCGGAATGTTGTTCGCCCGCTGTTTTCGATATTGCACAAAAGTAACCTCTAAGTAACGAAACTGTTACTCTTGTCTCAAAAGGTTAATTTTTTTTATTTTTATAAATAGATTTTATCAACTTCCTGAAATTATTTTATTCACTGAAAATAAAGTGGACAATGCATTATTGAAAGAGAATGGATGGGTAGCAGATTTAGCATTTTATGTGGATCTATCGGTGCATCTGTCTGCCCTAAATGTCGAACTAAAGGGGGAAATAAGCTAAATTACCAAATTTATGGATATATCAATAGCTTCGTTAAGAAATTAAGTTTATGGAAAGCGCAGATATAAAACTCAAAAAGTGATAAAGTTGACATAAAAAACTTTTAAAATACGAGAACTGACTGAAAGCAGAAGCATTAATTGATATATTATTCTTAGAAATTTGGTAATTATAATAAAAAATAAATTCACGAAACACTGCGCATCGGGGTCGCTCTTCGGCTGGGGCTCGATGTCTGCGCCCCTCATCCCTGTCGATGCGGAGGTACGGTGGACGTGAAAGGCCTTCACCCCCTCTCCTGCCGCCGAAGCGCAGGCCGCTGGCCTCGCCATAGAGCAATCAACGACGTAATCTCAAGAGCTCTCAACGCTGCTGGCTTCCCCAATGTGCTTGAACCAGCCGGATTGGACAGAGGGGACGGCAAACGCCCGGACGGGATGACCACCTTCCCATTCCGGAATGGCAATTGCCTGATCTGGGACGCCACGTGCGCAGACACGTGGTCCCCATCCGCTCTACCGTCATCTGCTCGGTCGCGGCCCTGGCGGAAGCCCGTAAAGTAGAAAAGTCAAGAATCTGGCCACTCGGAATTCCTTCGTGCCGGTGGCTTTTGAGACATCAGGCGCTTCCGGTCCGCTGACCTCATGCTTCTTAAAAGACCTCGGTATCCTCATTGCTCGGAAGAAGATGGATGCTCGCGAGTCCTCTTGGTTGAGGCAGAGGATTATTTCGGAGCTCATTAAGTAGAACTAAGCAAACGGAATTCATAGAAGGCAAGGTGGAAGAAAGATAGCAGGGCAGTAGCTGTTAAACGGAATTCGCTCGCAATCGTGCACGGGAACGCACAAGCAATCCGTTCGGCTGGGCTATAACCCCTGAGTAAATCTTATTATTATTATTATTATTTGCAACATACGTAGAATCATATTAGTTATAATTTTACTCGTGCAGCATTAAAAACAATCCTTTGAACCAGCCTCCTCCAACCTCCTCTGTCGTGAGCGAGTTTCCTCAGCTCGTCCAGATCCTCACCACTCCTTAGCCTTTTCTTCACACATTCAGGTCTCCGTCAAGTGTTTCCGGCAGCGTAACACGTGGACGTCCACGGAAGCTCGATCCCTCTTTCAGGAAGTAGCCCTCCATTGCTATGTTAGCTGGGGCAAGCATGTCCATTCGTAGAATATGGCCAAATAACCTCCACCGCATATTAACGATTTCCACACTCAGAGGGCCAGTCTGCATCTATTGTATGGCGATTCCTGGTTGATTCTTATAGGCCAGTTCAATCCCAGTAGGGATCTAAGTTGCCTGCGGTGAAAAGAATCGAGTCCACGTTGTTCGTACTAGACATTCCCCAGGTCGCCGAATTATATGTCAGGATTGGTTTGACAAAGGCTTCATACATCCTCAGACGAAGTGACGTACAGAGTCGTCGTTTGCCGATCCACTCTTTCTTTATCTTGTTCATCGTGGCCCAAGCGAGAGCCTTTCTTCTGACAATATCATGGCCGTCCCCAAGTAGAGAACCGAGTTTCTTCGTTTTGCGCCAGGCTTCACTTGAGCTGCTCTCCATCCTCATGATTTCAACGATGTCGGTTTTTCCAACGTTCATTTTAAGGAACCATCTGTTCAGCTCAGCAGGTGCCACTTCAAGGAGTCGAAGTAAGGCCGATTTGTCGTCTGACACGAAGTCGACGTCATCTGCATATACAATTTCGACGATATTGCCAGCATAGAATTTTCGAAGGTCTCGTAGTGCCGTCTCCAGATAGATCACGAATAGCAACGGCGAGAGGGGTCTCCCTGAGGGGTACCGACGACGTTGCACGTGAATTCACGGGGAAAACGCCGTTGCCGACCCGCACCTTGAGCTTTGTGTTCGATAGTAGTACTCTTATCACCCTGAGTAAATCTGTAATTTTAATCCGATTTTTCATAAAAAAAAATTAATCATACTTTAAAAAAAAAATTCACGGATAAAAAATATTGTTGACATGTATTAAAAATATTATTAAAAGGAAATAAATTATGTTTAATTTCTGTGACATTTAATATCTAAAAATGGTCGTTGCGCGTTTTAGGAAACAAAATGGCATCTATAAAAGTACAGATAACTTATTTATCTCGTGATTGTTAAAATGTTTGTTGTATTATTACTGTTTTCAACTTCTATTATGTACAAAGGTAATTTGTTTACAATCAGTTTTTATTAGAATTACTGTTTTGGGAGAATGAAAACATGTTCGATGATCCAAATTGTTTTAATCGTAATGGTTAAAATTGTTAAATAAAATTTTATTCTTAGAAGTACGTGAAGAATTATATCAAAATTCCCATCAGTATGTAACACGGTTTTGTGGTCATAATGAATATCATATTTATTACACTGGTTTGAGATTTGGAAATATAGTAGAATATCCACACGCAAATTTTTATATAGACAAAAACGGAAGCCTTGAAGCTTGTTTTGAACGGAAAATGTTTGGACATTTAACTAAAGGCAACATAATAATGGTTTATATGTTGAATATATAATTTAAAGATGAAAAACGGAACTGAATATGCATATGTGTGTCCTAGTAATACAGTCAAAATTGAAGAAGCTGATAATTTTGTGTTCAGATATTGGATATCTGTAAATTACGCCAAGTTATATTTTGGTATTTTATACAAGATTAAAAATAGTTTTTCCTTATGTTCTAAAAAAACTCGAAATTGTCTACTATCAAAACAATTTTTTAATTTCTACGTGGAAACAATGGACTATGATTTCAGGTTGGCTCGTGTCTGTATTTATATCGACGACTACGCACTTTGTAAAGAAATCGAAGATTGTGATACATTTCTATACTCATAATTAGATCCCGTTTCTATAGAATTATGGAATTCGAAATTAGAAGAAATTTATCTATCCTTAGAATTCAAACTACCTAACGGACCAACGGAAATTTATTATATAAATAAATCCTTCGAGAGACATGGAGAATATCTTCCTGAGAACGAAGATGGTGAAATCGCCTTATACAGAATCGGATCAGAACTGATGGAATGGAAACAAAATATTAGTTCACTAGAGATAACGGATCCAGATTCAATGAAAACACCACAGAAAAAAAATAAAGTAGAAAATAAATGTCTGTTTAATTAAATGAAATTGTAGATTTTTATATATTTTTGGGCTCATCGGTTGCTGTTTCGCTTCTTATCATCATTTTCATAGAAGGTAATTACAAATATTTTAATCTAAGTTTTAATCCGCTCAATAAAAACAAGAAAATCCGAGGAATTTTATATAAAAACAAATGAATACTTAACTGGATTTTCAATTTATAATTACTAATAAGAAAATATATAAATTATTTTTAACATAAGGATGAGGTCCCTGGTTGAGTGCATCAAGATCACGTGACGTTTGTTCGGTTTTTACCGTGGTCTTGGTGATTTAATAAATAAATAAATAACATCCATTATCTCCTCAACAGTGATTCTGATCCCGTGCCTGTGCTCAACAATCATGCTCTCCAGTATTTTCTTCAACACAACTGACTGTATATAAGTTTGAGTTCCGTCTTCGATAGCCAACTTTTCAATGTAGTTCTTAAAAAACTTGGAAACGAGCCCGTCCCAAGTCAAAATCAGTGAAATTATTTTCACTTGAGCGTCGTAAAGAATGGACATCTCCCCTGCCAATAGATCGTATTTGTGGCATTTCTCGACCTCGACCTGCTTCAGGCGGTCCTTGAAAGTGATTCCCATTTTTTTCCGTAGCTTCAACTCAGTTAGAATTAGTCCTAATTTTATAAGTTAAGGACAGATACGGTGATTGCGAAATCTTCTCGATGCTTCTATGGGGAGTAGACTTAATAATATAATAAATGCCGAATTTAGCACTTGGATTATTTCCAGTTTAATGAATTTCCTCTGTATCTTAGGAGTTAGTTTCCGAGACTCTCTTGGAATACCTTTCACCTTCTCAATTTGTATATTTAAATCCTCAAGACAAGCTTTGAATTTAGAAATTTCCACGTTCAAATGTGCTACGTTTTCTTGCTTTTGGGTGATCGTTCTAGCTTTATCGGCCTTCTTTGGAATCATCAGTTTCTTGACATCAGATAAGTTTATGTTCTTTGAGTATCGTTCGTTGTACTTGCTTGCAATAAATTTCAGCCGCCTCTCGGAATTCTTCTAAGACTATTCTTAGTAACAATCCCAGGACCAGGACATCTCCAATTTTATCAACAAGTATCATATCGGTAGTTCCGCTTACACTAAAAGGATTGTCAAAAGTGACAACGATAAGATCTTCGTAGTGAAGAATTCTATATTGCAGAGCAAAGCAAATTGCTATAGCCTTTTGTTTTACACATTCAACAGGAGTATGAACAGGTACTCAACAAAAAGTCAATTGGTGATAGGTGCTTTCTTCTGGAGTAATGGAAATAATTGGCATCTTACGACCAAAGCGAACCTCACACATGCTGTGAACTTAATTGTTTTAAAGCAATGACTGCTTTTCCATGTTCCGTATAAGCTGTCTTAACAGCCGCAATAGAAACCTAAAAAAAATATCTTTAAAAACGCGACGCGCTACGTCTTTGTAAAAGAATTTTTCATAGTTAAAATCATTTTCCGTAGCAATCACTGTATTTTTCATTAGACAAACTGTTTCAACAGGATATTTACCTACCGTCATTTCACCAAACATCATTTTTTGAAGTTTTGGAACCTGAATGGGTAATTCTCCCTCTAGGTCTTCTCAACAACCATGATCTGTTCTGATGCTTGTAGGATGCTATCAAAGTTTTTTTAGTCCTGAAGCATTTTTAATTTTGGCAATAACAAGAACGTGACTGGAGTTTTGATCAGCTAAAAGTTTTCAATTTCCAAAATATGATCAGCACTGCGAAAAAAGAAAGCAGGTAAAAAGTCTATCTCCTGCTCATAACAAAAATGATGCCTTTATTTTTTCGATCACATGCGAGGATCAGGAGGATTCAAGCTAATTGTCTCTTCAGACGCTTCAACATGACCACTGAGAGTCTTAATACGATGGACCATGTCTGAATTCTTTTAAATTTCGGAGAACTTGTGATAAATAATCTACTTACGAAGATGTGTCTCAGACTAAGAAGTGTCTCGAGGGGGGCTAACAAGAACTTCAGGAAAAAGCCACCCTGTAATTATGGAGACCGCATTCTTCATGATGTTCACAAATCTAAATGAAAAAAGCAGTCGAAAAAAACAGCAAATCCGAAAAAAATCGTACTTTAAATATTCATTGATAATCCTAACGTTTCTAGTCACATAGATCTGAAAGTCCCTGGTAAAGGCTTGGATAAACCATATTGACACGTGCTGAAATTGGGACTAGTGGTTCTCCACGAAAACCCATCAATCCTTTCAATACTTGATAGAAAAATTGGTTCATCGGAGACTCTTTCAGGAAAATACTTCCTCGAGTTTAAAATTCTATTTTATTTATTATTAATCAAATATAGTTTAATATATAATCATTTAAATAATATTTTGAAGCACATGTTTTCCCATCAAGGTGCATTTTCCAAAGTGACTGTCAAGAAAGACCCACGATGGAGTTTCCTCGTGTGTGTAAAGACTCGAATAAATAAGGATTATAAGTAAAAATGTAATAATATATTGTTATAGTTCCCTCGATAGAGAAATGAGGATTTTGGCCCACTGCTGTCATCCCTACGTCGTGAGGATCCTCAATACGGATGTTAGTGAGGGAATAATCACAGAGTATTATGAGAACGGTATTTCTTGATGATTGACAGTTAGATCTCTACAAATATTTCCAATCCGATGAAGTGAAGAACGCATGTCCTGCCAGTCTCGAGCGAAGAGCCTCCTTGGTCATCGGAGACTTGCTGTCGGCTCTCATCCGCATTGTTTATTTATTTATTTAATTTTAGCATAAAATGTATTTTCATGGGGACCTCAATCCTCGAAATATTTGTCTCGCCTTGGATGGGTCCAAGGATTATAGATTTTGGATCGGCCGGTGCCATCCACAGCGGCATCTCCAAAGTGCCGATGAATACGACCTTTCATTACATGGCTCCAGAACGGAGGAAGAGGAGTGGGACATACACCCCTAAGGTATTCCCCACCAACATTTCAGTTGGATATTTATTCTTTGGGATTTATATTCTCCAATATTTGTTCAGAGGATGGAACCCTCTTACTCAGGTTTGTAATCATAGTTGGATTTGCAGTACTCCGTGGAAAAACTCATTATTCAAGTGAACGAAATAGAGATCTGTGCTCCCAATGTTTTTTCGGATGAGGCCAAAGATTTGTTAAAAATGTAATTCCGTCTCTATATTTGGTAGGATGTGTGACAACGATCCACTTAAAAGGTGGAGTGCCGTCCAGTTAATCGAGCATCCTTTTATTTCAAAGTATTATTTATTTCATTAACATTTCAGGTATAGAAAGTCTGTTTAGTCATGTTTATTGATTGGCCGTGAGTCATTAAGTTGTTCTGATTGGCCTGTTTCATTTTGCCCGGTCAAATTAAAAGAAATTGAAATTTATTTATTTTACTCATATGTAATTTATTTTAATTATTTGAAGCAATTAGATTAGATTATCTTAACTAGTTTATTTGTGTGAAATTAATTAAATTTATTCGCTAATTTTGAAAATCAGGATTCGGCAGTGGCCGCACTTCGGAAAGCAAGCGAGTTACCTCTCTAGATTGCTATCAATGCCCTCTGGTACAGTCAGCTGGTTTCATCATCTTTCCCTGGGGCCCAATCACGGCGATTGTAAGAAGTGGCAGGCGTCAGGAAGCGACGCCTCGGTCCGACTTTCATTATCTAATCAATGACCGTGCTTGGACATGCGCAGTTGCGGTCGACCATTTTACGTTGAAATAATGCAATTTTTTAATAATGCCGCAAGCCGATTCTTGTTATTTATCATGGAAGACACGTTCGATGAAATTGGACAGCTGCAGTTTCCAGAAGAATTTCAATTAGAACGGGAACTTATAGCAAATATGGTATCTCTTCCCCTTCCACCTGACGGAGGGTGGGGATGGGTGATTGTGTCCGCAGCTTTCATTTTCAATACGATTGTGGACGGAATTCTCGGTGGAATTGGAGTATTAATTCCAAAAATTAAAACCACCTTCGATGTGTCTCTTTCAACAGTATCCTTGATTATTTCGATTATGTACTCCCTCACATACGCCTCAGGTTCTATCCAACTCTTTATACCAGGACCTTTGATTGGATTTCTTCTCGACCGTTTCGGAGTGCGGCCGATCTGCTTACTATCTGCAGTTCTTGCGTCTGCGGCCTTTATTTCTTCATATTTTGTATCAAATATTGTCGTCCTGTTTTTCACTCTAGGAATATTTCCGGGTGAGGCCATGCTTATGAATGTTAGGGATTGCTTTCTGCACACTATCACTCAGTGCCCAGGTCATGGTGGGCTTCTACTTTGATCGACGGAGACCAATAGCTTTGGGACTTTCGAGCATGGGGTCTAGTTTTGGTTCGAGTGTCTTCCCTGTCCTCCTATCGAGTGCTCTTCACAAATATAACTGGACTGGCACTCTTCTCATAGTGGCAGCACTGGTAACACTCTCTATTCCTGCCTCTCTCGCAATGAAACCACTCTCTCTACCCGAACAAGCAAAACAGCTCGAAATTCTCTCCCTCACCAGTCAATAAAATTGGTCTCCTCTTCAATTGAAAGTCTGGAAACAGAAAATTCATTTCAACATCAAACGTGAATTTTAGTTAAATAGAGTAGGACATACCACTGGTCACTCGGAGACATTCCCAGTCACCCATTCCTCGCTAAACCTACCAAATCGATTGCCGACAAGATCATAAGCGGACTGACGACTTGTCAGAAAAAGATGGAAAGGCCGGAATATTCTCATGGAAACATTTCTTGTCTTACTGCCATCTCTACCACATGTGAGGGAAGTACGTACAGCAAAATAAGAGCAATACGGCGAGACAGCAACAACTTCCCAGAACTGTTAAGTCGACTCATTCGCCTGATGGAGAACAAAGTGGCGGACAAGTCATTAATCAGTGCAAGTGAAGGCGATTTGTTTAGAACAAAATTTGTCCAAAAGAATGTTTCTGAGTGCGTGACAGAAAAGGCCAAAAAACTATTAGTGAAGTGGATTAAACGAATTGTGTTGAGTCCTTTTAACAAATTGGAACTTTTTCACGTTGCAAGTCGACAAAGTTTACAGGAAATGGGAGTTATTCACAACGAACATGATATACGCAGTCTTATCAATATTCCCTCTTTGGATGATGTCATCCATAACCGTCCTAGGACTGATATGTTTTTTGACAGGTCCATTTGGAATTCAAATTTTATTGTGCGATTCTACGTGGCCTCTTTTATCATGTTCTTTGTCGTTTTGATACCTTATTTATTTATGATTCAGCTTACAAACGATACCTGCAAACACGGGGATATCCTCATATCGGTTATGGGTAATTATCTCATTATTACCTTGAGGCATCGGTGGAATGGTTTCCAGACTTGTCAGTGGCTTCATAGTCGGGAATTAGTAGACGTGTTTTCATATAACCGGGCGGCATTCTACTTGATATTTGTTAGTCTACTCCTCATGCCCATTCTGAGAGGGTCTTTGCCTGCAATGGTCCTCGTCTGTTTGGCGTATGGACTTTGCTATGGTTTGACTTTCAAATGGTCATTGCTAGGTGCAATTTTCTACAACCCTTCCCTGATATTCTGCAATGTGCTTGGAATAAGGAAACTCACACCCGCCTTGACAATTCACATGTTTATTAAGGGGATTGGCTACATTTTGGGGATTATTGGATTTGGTGGATGCTTTGTCTTATTTTAGGCAAATCTGTCGAGTCTATCGGAGTGACCACTACTTTTTATATTGGATCGGGGATTCTCTTCCTCTCGGCTCTCACACTGAGTGGGTGTTTTTTAAATCAGAAACCCTCCGAGATTGAGTAGATATATCTATTAAATAAAATTTCCATTTTCAGGATTTTTATTGGTAAGAAGGGATATGATTAAACATTCAAGTTGTATTGTCGATTGCGTCATTGGTTTTGGTGCTTTCTTTTTGTCAGAGAGCGCACCCAGAAATTTGTTTTCTGGAGCTTCTGGATGTTCTTTATTTTTCTGTTTAATGTTTGGTGTTATTTGAAATTTTAAACGGAAGCAGGAATCATATATCTCTTGACCAATGTACCCGCCAAAACTGAGAGGGAATAACATGCTTAATGAACAAAGACATTTTTAGAGCCTAAGATGATGAGAGAAAGCTCGCAAAATTTTAGTTAAAATATTAAAACAAATATTAAAGCCTAAAAACAATGTAAATGGTCTGCGTAAGAGGTTTCTTCGATACTTTTAACGATGCTGGTAATTTTTCTGACAAGTCTTATGAATGCGGAACCGGTCTTATGACTCTCATTAAGAAGGATATCAACTACCAGGAAAGTTCCGCATTCATTAACGCTAAACTTAACCGAAACGGATGCCTGGAGGCTTCTGCAATTACCATACCTACTCTAGTTGGAAATTTACTTATTTGCAATATGTACATTCCACCAATTGGATTATGCCCGAAAAGTTTTACTCAGATTTCCTCCCGGTTGACAAGCTTAAAAACTTTCTTATTTGCGGGAACCTGAATGCAAAGCACCCGCAGTGGCTTAAGTCACAAACACTTGACTCGAGAGGAAAGTCCCTGCTTGAGCAACTTGATAACCTCGTCATTCTTATCAATCTGTCTTTGAACACAAGAACCCTACACAAGAGAAAGGACAAACTTACTTTTCCCGACCTGACTCTTTGCTCTGCTAACCTGGTGTCATTGACTAATCGAAGGTAATCTACGACTTAGAGAGGGACCATAACCCGATAGTCATACAAGTCCAAGTCAAATTCACTTTCAGAAAATCAGTCCCCATACGACTACAACCATGCCGATTGGGTTAACTTTACCCGCTACATGGGCTCCTGGAACGTCTGTCGATTGCTGTGATCCGAGGGAACGGCTTCGCCATTCGCTAACCTGGCCGGGTGTCTCGCGAGGCCATTAATTAGTTTAGCTATCTTTTTTAACGGTTGAATTCCGAGAATAATTATGTCTACTTACTAAACAAATAATTTGGGGCAATAGGAAATCACCTTGCAAGATCCCCGTACCAGGTTTTTCATGAAGCATGAGGTGAGCGGAATGGGGAGGTAGTCATCCCATCCGGGCGTTTGCCGTCCCCTCTGTCCAATCCGGCGGGATATCCCCGTTCAGTATCTTGCCGATTAGAGCGGCTATAGCGGATATCAGAGAGTTGCCTGCCTCGCCAGTTGAGGGAGAGGTGAAGTTCTTGATGTGCCCCGGGCGGAGGCCATCAAGTCCGCCGCAGGTGCTTTCGCCAAAAGATTGAATTGAGAAGTTGATTTCATCTTCTGATGGGTTGAGCGTGCAAGACACAGATTCGGGTGTTTTGATCTCAGGTGGGCAAATTATAAACTGCTTGTTGTAAGATTCAGAATGAAAAGATACTTTGGAATAGATGGAGTTCAAAAGAAAAAAATCAGTACAAACCGTTTTATAGTGGAACAATTATGTTTATGTGAGAAGACTCGCGAAAATTATTGTATGGCAATTAAGAAAGAAATTATGAACGTAAATATGGAAAATCCCCCTGCAGTGGTTTGGGATTCAGTGGCTGAAGGAATAAAGAAAATATGTGCTTGGGAAAAAAACCGTCCGGATTCAAAGGAGTATTCGATAAGGAAATTGAACTTTTATCCGATAAACAGAAGAAAATAAGACTCAAAATGGAATCTACCACAGATCCTGATACTTATAACGTGCTACGAAGAGAAAGGAGTTGTGCTGTCAGGAAGATCAAAAAAGGAAGAAGGAAATTTATGTCAGAAAAATACATGAAAGTGTCAGTGAAATTGAGAGGATGAGATACGGAACGAAAATGTTTCGTGCTGCTCGCCTTTTGCAGAGAGGAGTGCAACCTAAGAAAGGAGTGTACACGACAGTCAAGGAAGAAATGTATTGGATAATAAAGAAAAAACTGGGATTATTGACGAATATTTTTCAGGCCTTTTAAACAAGAATGATACCTCGACCCTTGAACCGTTTGACAAATCACCAAGAAGTCTGAACTTAGCAATATCCCCAAAGGAAACTGACTTGGCAATTAAAAAATTAAACAACCGAGTTATCAAATCCTATCGAAACAACAATTGGAACACCTCAGGGGAACCCTATCTCCGGTTCTATTAATAGTATAACCGAAGACAGCACTGAGAGATCTCAGAACAAAGTAAGAAGGATCGATGCCGATGGAAATTGTATATGCAGACGACATAGACTTTGTGCCAGAAAATGATCAGGACTTGCATCTGTTTTGAAGAAAATTCCAAACGAATTTGAGAGATGGTGTTTGCACGTTAATCAAGAAAAGACTGAACATGTAAGAATCGCAAAGGAATCGAAATATATTGATGAAAATTGGAGGAAAAAAAAGAAATTAGGATCATTACTTGGTGATAGTGAGGACATGATGTACCGGAGAGTTTTAACCTCTGCAATGTACATTACATAAAATGGACACGTTTCACAGAAAACAACTACGCAATCTACTGGGCCTAGGATGGCCAAAAAAGATTCCTAACAGAAAATTATACGCTTGACACGATCGGTGCCAATAAACATCGATATCCGATTAAGCATGATTGGTCGATGATGAAGACTAAATTATTGCAAAATCCGAAAAAATTGAAAGATTTGAAGATAAAATTATTTGCAATATGGAAATGCAAGAAGAGTGCTGGTAGAATGTCTTGACACATTCAACGTAAGATAATTAAAAAAAATTTAGCAAGTGATTTGACGGAATTATCAAAGGCACAAAAAAGTAGAGTCAATGTCGACCCGTGCTACGCGGAAGGTACCACTCAATACACAGCGGGCTGTGATTGATCATTATTTCAAGCTATAGATTTTACAATTTTAAATGCTAGATTTGATCATTTTAAGTTATTGTGCATTTAATTTCCACCTCTTATCCACGTGAGATTTGATTTAAGCCGTGTTCGACTGTTTTCCAAGTGGGTCATGGAGAATTAGTATATTAAAAGAAAGGAATAAAATATATCAATCAACAGTACTCAGCACACACATTCGAGCATATGCATTAATATTAGTCAGTGCTTGCTTCCTCTCCAGAAACTTAACAGCCTGCTCAACCCAAGGAGCCATGACAAACCCAGCCTCCCCTATCATATTTCCTGATATCCTGACTGCACTCGCAATATCTCCCCTCCTCATGCACTCTCTAGCACATGCCAGATGCCCATACATGTCCCCTTCCCTTACATTTTCCACATCCGTAATATACTCCACCACAATGAACGACTCCACCACCCCCATCATATACTCAAAAAACCCAAATCTCGTATTTAGTGAAGCAACTCTCCAACTAGCTCTACTCTTGGCCCAGAAACTACAAGTTTACTCCACACGAACTACCTTTCCTCCACCTCTTTATAAGTGTGCAGTTCTGGCCCAATCGACCTCAGAACAGTGTCGGCAAAAGGGACGTCCGACGTTGCATTGACCATTTCCTCGAGTGCCTGCAATATCAAACCCAAGTGGACCAATTCATACACCTCTCTATCAGAGTGCAACCCCCTAATAGCCCTGCTGCATATCCCCGTCAATTTGAGCCAGTCAATTGTCTCACCTCTCATTCGAGCCCTCTCTGGTATAACAAAACTGCCTCATCACCTGCCATGAGAGATGCCTCCCGTCTCAATAGGCTTTCTCTCCCATTCAATTCATTTTTACACAACTCATCCCGTTCAGACGCCCGATCCTGTAAATACACCTCCCCTGATTTCCTCAGAGTGATTTCTTCTCTTTGTAGAGTTATGGGCAGTTGTGCATTGGCTGAACTTTCTATCTCCTCTTTCATTTCTCTCAAATCCTTTCTGAACGTGAAATCTGCTTGTTCGGTCAATTCCTTCCTTCTTTGACTGAAACACTCCACCTCCCGTTCATTCACTCTTCTTAGTGACTTGTCTCGCTCGTTTTTTAGATTTCTGGCGTCTTTTGCTAATTTGCTGGCCAGTCTGGACTCCACAGTGCAGCCATCGGTGGATTGTTGGATTTGCAGACTCAACATTAATTGGAGGGCCTCTTCCACAAGAGAAGAGTCTGGATGACTCCCATTTATGACAGAACACAAATATTCCCTCGACTTTTGCGATAACTTGTTTTCCAACTCAATCCCATCTGACCTTATTTTCACAAACTAAAATAAAATTGAAAGGGGAGACCGACTGCTGAATGGTGGCCAGTTTGTCTTGGAGTCCCGAAATATCAACTCCCCCACATTTCTCCCCATTGGTCGAGTAATTGGCACAGCAAATCCTACAACAAAATATGTGACTGGACCTGGCAGCTTTGAGTTTCCCCGCTGCCTCAGTCATGGCAGATCGACGATTCCTCAAAACTCTCACCAAATCCTTGATATTTGGATCGTCCATGAGAATGTTTTTGTAGGCTTCGTTGTGGTCATCGAGGCAGGCCACTGAATCCTCGGCCTCGGATATACTCAGACTCACTGAATTGAGCTCCTCACGTGATATTTCCTGAGTTTTTTCGTGGAGAAGTCCACTTTTGTCGATTGATTTGTTAATGGGGAGTTTTGCAAGCGGGGTGTTGTTCAAATAGTCAGAATTAATATAATTTTGAATAACATCGTTGTAGGCCCACACAATTCCGAGTGTTCCACAAATGATTCCCACGGATAAGTTTCTTTTGGTTAACAATCCTGAGAAAACCGTAGCTCTGTTGCTTTTTTGGCTAAAACAACCATGTCGTAAATTGGTCTGAAATGTTTAAATTAAAAAACACAATTTTATTATTCGATAATAAGGAAGACACAAAACACAACTTCATTATTTAGTCATTTATTTTATTAAGTATTATTTTTTAAATAATTATTTAATTTTTTAGACTTTAGTGGAATATTAATAAATTCAATTACAAAAAATATTACAAAAGTAGGAGTCCGGTTTTTTGTATCACGAAAAGGTAAATCTGAGTAGTTACGCAAAATAACAGCAAGTCTCAATATAAGGATGGGGTTTATTTATGTATCCAGTTATTTGTGATAACAAACACTGAATATAAACAAACACGTATCAACTCATTGCATTAAAGCCCTATCTCCATCGATTTAATTAATTTCAAAATAAAATGATTTTCAAATTAAACGATCACAGATTTTAAAATTTCTCCCTTTTTCCTGGTCCACGACTCCAGTTGAAGATCTGCCAAACATGAAATACACATTATTAATGCACTATAACTAATTGGGACATAAATCAGTTGTTGCATGTAAAATGAGCAAATACCTATTTCCGATTTTTTGGGCAAATTTAGTTTGGTTTTTTGGTTTCTTCCGACATCCCCGTTGTCAATCAAAATCTAAAATATTTGCAGTCTGACAACTGGAAATTGCGGAGTTTGAGTGGCAAGGAAACTCGTCATTTCACTGGGTTTTTTGTTAATCGCATTTTTCCGTAAAAACACAAGGACGAGAATCACCATTCCGAAAACAATAATCGTGAGGATCCCCGCCATCAGGTTGAGTGAATTTGTGGAGAGAAATGGCGTCTCGCACATAACTTGGACAGTTGCATTGGTTATAGAGAATAGCGGAGGAATTCCACTGTCGGTCACTTTAATGGAGAATTCGACAGCACCCACAAAGTCCAGACTTTTTGCCAGCCTGACTGAACCTGTTTTGTTTACTGAAAAATATTCAGGTTCGTCAATTTCATAAGTAAGTGGGCCCAGAATCGGGTCACGTATTGTAATTCGAAATATTTGGGTGCCGACCGAGGCACGACAGTTCAGGGGAAAATGATTTTGCTGGGAATTGGGAAACAGTATTTCGGGGGGATTCTCTTCGAACACATTTACTACGATTTTGGCAGTGTCCATCAAATTGGGTTTGTCGACGTCCTTCGCAATTATTGTTGCTTCATGTGAGAAGGCCTTGCGGAGAGGCCTGTTCAAATAAATAGTTCCTGTGTTTTTGTCCACTTGGAAGTAAGCAGAATCAATCGAATATTCGGTCTGGGAATTCAAATCAGGATCCAATGCAAATATTGAGCCAATTTTCTCTCCGATTGGTGTATTTTTCAAGACGCGGAAATAGTACTCGCGCCTTTCGAACTCGGGTGGCGAATCATTTTGATCAACCACCCACACTTGTAGAATGACGGAGGCAGACAACTGCGGCACTCCTCCGTCGACTGCTACCACCTCTAGACTGTAGGAAGACTGTGACTCCCGATCGAGACTTGTTCCGAGATAGACATCCCCGCTGTCCGGGTCAATCGAAAAACCGAATTGAGTCCCATTCTTCAGAAAATATTTGATTTCTCCATTTACTCCTGCATCAATGTCTGTCGCCTTTACATTGAGAATTGCATTTTGAATAATTGCATTTTCGATTACGTAGCAAGTATAAGAGGCTTGTTCAAATACTGGCGGATTGTCGTTCGAGTCCAATATTTCAATCACAAGCTTTTCAGAAGAGAATAAAGTAGGTACACCTTTGTCTTGACAAATTATTAACATTTCGATTTTATCCGACTCTTCTCTGTCTAAAGTGCCACGTTTTATAAGCAAGAGTCCTCCAGATCTTGAAGTTGCTAGTTTAAATCGATTGTCGTTGACGGTGCATTCGAATTTCCCATTTGAGTCAGAGTCGGCATCCGAAACAAACAAATTCCCGATAACAGTCCCATCTGGACTATTTTCTGCGACAGAAAGAGTGCTGCTCCCAAGAAGGGTAATCTGGGGCTTGTTGTCGTTGAAATCGACCACGAACACAGAAATGTATGCTGTGGCCTGCATCCCACTTTTCGTAGGATTGTAGGCCACCACTGGAAATTCAAAGTAGTTTATCTTCTCGTAGTCGAGTCTTGCCGATAAAATCACCTTCCCAGAGTTTTGATCGACTTGGAAAAATTTTGCAACTTTCGGGTTGGCACGAGAGTCGACTTTGTAGTGAATGAGTGCGTTTATTCCTTCATCGGGGTCCGTGGCCTCGACTCGGCCTACGACATACCCCACAGGCGCGTTTTCCGAAACATAAAACGTGAAAATCTGGCGGACAAAAGTGGGGACATTGTCATTCTCGTCCAAAATATTAACCGTCACGTTCAACACTCCCACTTGGCCTCCACTGTCCTGGGCGACAATTTCGAAAAAGTAAGACTGATGAGATTCACGGTCAAGTTTCTGCAACAACTCCAAATATAAATGAGTTTCCCTCTTTTTCAGAGAAAATGGAATTTCTGATTTGTTCAGAATTCTGTACTCCGTGATTCCATATTCTTTGGAGTCACGATCCTCAGCGGACTTGATTGGGATCAATTCCCCAATATTAGACGACTCTAGGACATCAACAGTAAGGGAGGGAGGGTCGAAAGTCGGGTTGTTGTCGTTTATATCCGTTATCTTCACCTTTAAATCGGCAATGTTGGTCCTGCCATTCGAAAAACCGATGAGAACTCTAAGAAAAACAAAACATTCGTCAGCAGATCCTGAACAAACTCCTTCCCGGTCGATTCTTTCCAGTGTAATCAAATTGCCAGTTTTGTCGATTTCAAAAAGATCTCCTGCCGCAGAGTTCTCGAATATTCCATATGTTAATTGGCTAGATTCTGAATTTTCGAGTCGAAGATCCTCAAAGACATTGCCTATGACGGTGCCGACTGGCAACTCCTCCCGGACGGAGTAGACTAGGACTGCCGTAGAGAAACCAGGACAGAGGAGAAAGATATACCACATGAGAGGAAGAAAAAACAATATTCAAATCACGCGAACGCGCAGAGTGCTTATTCGAAAGCGAGAAACGCAATTAACGCCAATGGCAATGTATTGACAGCACGACAATGCGAGTTTTCTTTGAAATGTTTCCAATTAATCATGAATTGATGCCTTCCGCTTCTCTCCTCAAATGAGGGTTGCTTTTGCCAAATCGAAACCATAAACCAATATTCAGTAACTCCCATGCGGTTTGCGGAAGCAGACTGATTGACGGCTCGATTCCTTGATATTATAAAATTCGGGCATTGTTTTGGGTATTGCTAGACAACCATAATTGGGCGATAAATTCACAATGTCACGAAACCAATGTGCCAGAAAATGGTCTCTTTATCACCTGACCTACAGCAAATCTCAAATTGTAATTACAAAGATCGACACATAATTAAAATGTATAATTAATGGAATTTGCATTAATTTTATTAGCTGATCCATTTTTATGAGTCATTATATATTATTCCAACAAATAAATTAACGTCAATTCAAATTAATTCTAAGAACAACTCGAATAATTAGAACAATCATAAATAACCTTAATCTGAACAATATAATACAAGTGTAAACAAATGCTTTGATTTGTCTCATCAAAAGACTAATTAATTGACCTGTTTATGACCAAGTGTGGGCCACTACTAATTGAAGGAGAACGTTTCCTTTCTTCAAAAGGGGACTCTCCTCAACTGAACTAATTTTATTACTTTAAAACGTGTTAGTTTGATTTGAGAATGTGTCATGCCTCAATGTCCTTAGGTGGCTCGGTCTAACTAAATAAAGAAATATTATGACTTCTGAGAGAGCGTCCTCCTCCATTCTCAGATTCCTGATTTCCTGGGCTTCCAAAACCTCGTCCTCGGTTATATTGTCTTTGTCCAACGTCGCAAGACTCTTGATGTAGGAGAGGACTTCCGCACGGTAAGTAGGCTCGCTTGCGATTGGGGTCTCTGAAAATAAACAAGTTTGGGGTACCGCTAAGCGTTAGTTTTTTTAGTGCTCTAAGCTGTTCCAATTTGACTATTTCTGCGAAAGTGGACACGTCAGTCGATCTGACATGAACATTCGAGCAAACCGCAAATTGAGGGTATGGAGAGAAGAGAGTGACCCCGACAATCCATTCAAGTTGCTCAGTTGACTGTTGTCCCTCAGATGGAGGGTCTGCAAACTGGAAAGACAATCCACGTCGGTCAGGTCAGTCAGTCTGTTGGCAGCCTACATTGGAACCCTTCAAATACCAAGTACAGATTCCTCAAGTTCGGGAGATTGATTCCTCCGGTCGATGCAATTTTGTTTCCTCTCAGTTCGAGGGAGTGGAGACTCGAGAAAATGGTGGGGTCCAGTCCTCTAATCTCCGTGATGTCGTTGTCTGGACTACATTCGACGAGCTACCGTTGAGTATTAGTTGTTCTAAGAGGGGGAAGTTCAGTCCCTCTGTCGACTTGATTCTGTTGTTGCTGAGACTGAGGATTTGCAGGAATTGGAGTGGTGGCAGATCGATGGATGTGATTTTGTTGTTGTCGCAGTTGAGGACAAGCAGAGTGGTCAGATTCTCTAACGGCTGCAGACTTTTGATGTAGTTATTCGAAAGGTCGACGAATCGAAGGTGGATGAACCCCTGAATGCCCTCCAAGTTATTCAGACTCCTACAAGTCAGTGAGTGGGTGACCTCTCTCTCAGTGACAAGCGGACATAGGCATGGGCGAACCCGTCGGACACTTTGTTGATGAGGGAAAGGCCCTCTCCCAGAATGGAGGGGGACAGAGGGACGGCCTCAGTCTATCAGTCAGAGTACAGTCATACGTCTTCTTCCTCCTCTCCCTCGGGTTCCATTTCCTCTCTGCCCTCCTCAGACTGGCTGCCTATAATGTAACAAAAAGTGTATTCCAGCCGTTCATGTTCTCCAGATCTGTGTCGTAGGATTCTGTAGCCATGTCGTCTTGTCTTGATTACGTTTCTAGGCAACTGCTCGTTTATAAATTCACCATTTAAAATACAGTAATTGGCTTCGATGCGAGTAGTTTAAGAAGGTAAAGGGAGTCTTCAAGACAGTCGGAAACGCTGAAGATTGCTTACAGAATTTGGGTGGAGATTTTATAAAACAATTATTTTAAACATTGATACTTAATTTTGTTAATTATATCCGTTAATTAATAAATTAATTTAAATATCCAAGAAACATTTTGTCATGGTGGATGAAGGTGGTCTAATTACACAATTTATTAGTGATAATGTCACCCCCTGTATCTCCTCAGCAATCCAAGTCTAATTCAACCCGAAAGCACGGGTGTTCCCCAGTCTGGTACGAAGAGAGCGGACGAAGACGGACAAATCGCAGTCGTTCGACCAGCAAGGAACGGTTTCAGGACCTCCCTCAGGAAGATCCGCAAAACCGTCTCCACATCGGCGACCTCGGCCCGGAAATAACAGAAAAGGATTTAATAACTGCCTTCAAAGTGTACGGAGATGTGGAAGACGTTTGGGTGGCCAAGTCCCCTCCGTGTTTTGGATTCGTCATTTTCCGGACGGACGAGGACGCGACGGAAGCAATGATCAGTCTGGACGGGGCGTGAGTATTGTCTGAATATGTGCAGAGTCATCAAGTCGAGTCGAATTCGAGTGACTGTGGCCAAACCGCGGACGAAGGGGAGGGGGAAGCCGGATTGGACATGCGGTGTTATAATTGTGGCAATCGGGGACACTTTGCTCGCGACTGTGGGGGGTGGAGGTTGTCTGCTGTGCCATATTAGCGTTTCCTTCCTAAATAATGAATTGGTGTGTCTTAGATCAGCAGAGAGGCAGTTCCGTGGTGATTTCAGGTTATTCAAGTTCTCTATTGTAGATGGTATGACCGAAGTGAGAGGAAAGTCCGTGATTCGCCAAGTCGGTTGGTGGTTGTTGTTTAATTGCAGTGATGGGGGATATGTGTATTCTCTGTGTATTTGATATATTCGTAGGAGGAATGCAAGTTATGGTCGTGCAGAGTAAGTTTTGATTGCTTATGCCCGCAGTAGTCCTCGCAGGCAGATTTAGTCGACATAAATTAATTTCCGTTATCATTTTGGCTATGTTTTGTTGTTGCTCGTTAGGAATATTACGTTGTGTGTGAGACTATCTTACCGATATCGTTTAATTTTATGAATTGTGGCGTTACATGTGGGAAATGAACACAATTTCAGTTAAAATGGTGATTAGGGGCGTTTTCATCCTTTGTGAGGTCTTTTGCAAGTATAGTGGAACATGACTATTGCGCAGTACAAAATGTGGAGAAAGGACAATCCAATGTGGTATGAAAGCCCTTCCCGGATGGTACAGACTACAGGTATCTTGGTTGTACTCCACAACTGATGACAGTACTCGACTACTCCATTTCGGACAAACACTCCTCCGGCTAATATGTTCACAATATCTATTTATCAACTGTACTCTACGACCGCAGATTATGTGCCCGACGAACACCACAGCTGGGAATTTATTTCCGAACATCAAAGCAAAAGTGGAAATTGAGAGGCCCAGATTGGTCACATTCATCCAATTCATCGTGCCGACGCAACTTCTCCACGTCTCATTTGGAAATTGTTCGAAAAAGTATGTCTGGTCGTTAATTCCTAAAATAATTCGACGAATATATTCCTTGCATGTACATTCCGTAGTTCTCGCTATTATTCGTTTCAACCCAGTAGGTCATCAGGCTGTTCAGCAAAATATTTAACGAAAGATACGAATCAGCTATACAAATGGCGATTTCTTTACGCATTTCACTGTGAGGGGCTGTTGGTTTATAATCATAATTTAATCAACCATTAGTGAGTGTAAATCGACCGTATTAATTCGACTATATTCACTCAAATACGGAAAAGTCAAACTACAAATCCTTTTTGACACTTTTGCTTCATTTGTCCCCACAATCTCCGTCCTTCTTCGATGACTTCTGAGAACTCTGGCAGATTTCAAAACTGTCTAACTCCACAAAAGGTCGGCCAGTTCCTTATTCATTTCAGACGATGGAAATTCCTTATAAACACCGATTTAGTTACTTTCTAACCAACCAAAATAGTTTTCCAATGATTTCAGATTGATAGTTTCTGGACATTAGCTACTCCTTGTCTGAAATTCAGTTGTTAATTCACTTATGTTACTTCGTAGAAGTAATTCACTGTGTGTGAGGTCCAGAAATGCTACATTTATCCTTCTCATCAGACAAATGGATCAATTATGTGAATTCTCGAAACTACAAGTATTTTCAGAGATGATGGTCTTTACTAGAAACCTTTTGTCAAAATGAAAAAAGCATGTGTGAGTATCAAACATAACCTATCGGATCCATCCACTGCAAAAAGAATTTTGTTGTTATCCAGTGTAAGATGCAATGATTTCTTCCGAACTCTTTTATCCGAGATGAAGAGGGAGATCTCCGATTCTTTAGACATTTTAATAGGCGGTTAGCAGTGGTCCAGTTATTTAATGTAGCGTTGATGAAGCAGCCAGGATGTGCCAGTCTTTAAAGCAATGACAATTTCGTCGGCGCAGGAAATCAGGATGTTGTTTTTATTATCTGGTACAGGCAGATCAGCGATGAAAAAATTAAACAGGGTGAGCGAGAGAGAGGAACCTTCCGGAACCCCGTTTGACAGAAGGCGTGACTTTGAAGTCGGTTTACATGTTTGGACAGTGAGTCGAATCTAATCTGTAAAAGTCTTTTCTGTAATTAGAACTACTAAATAAACATCAAAAGAACACTGTTCAGAAATCAGTGTTAACTAAAAATATACAAATAATTTCTACAAATTGGGAAATCATCGAATGTTTTGTCGTCAGGTCCATTTTGTGTTGTATCACCAATGCTGTTTGTTCTCTTCCCAATCAGATCCCGAACATTCGACGACACATCTGAATACGAGAAAGCTGATTACCGTGCCGGTGCTCCAAGTCCCTCAATTCTTCCAGACAGGCAACGTCCAACGGACAAATAAAAAGGGACTTGCTCGACAAATTATTGACATATAGGACTTGGTTGGTCAGTGCAGTTATTTGTCTGGGGATGTTTAGGTGGGGTACTCTTTTTCGGCAGGTGACAAAAGAGATTGGAAATTATTAGAATTCAGGTATTTTTCACATTCCTTCAAATCTGTGAAAATCTTTGAAGAAAGCAGAATCAGCACAAAGAAGAAGTGGATGGTGGAGTCGTCGGGCTAGTCTATATGAGCAGGCACCACCTTCGATATAAACAGTGTCGTCTTCCCAGAAGAAAGCACTTCGAGCACCACCGACAAGTGTTTCAACACCAACTCGATCGAGTGGAATTGATGTGATTTGAAGAGAACTTGAACGATCTAAAATGTGTGTAGGGTGAGTGGACCTTTATCCTGAGAGGTGTGTCGAGTGTGTGTCCTGTCATGTTGATAATGCACAGGTCGGAAATGCAGGGGTTAAGTATTCCCTGACTAATGCACGACGTGAGTATGTTCGACAGATGTTTGTCCCCTATTTTGCACCAAGTAAAATATGCTGCAGTTGAGCATGTCAGCATAACCGTGCACTCTCGACGTCAGGGCAATGTGGCCGCACCGATGAGACGGCTTGTCGTCAACCATTTTGGAGATCAGATCGGAATTCCGCGAGACCCCACTGAAAAGAGAGGAAGGGGGCTTCCAAAGATTGAATTTGAAAGCGTTGGCCGACGCGACTAGTTTTGTCAGGATATCAGTCACGGTGGGCCTTTGTTGGGGATTGAGGACAAAAATGTGTTCTAGGGTGAGCGAGCACATGAGAACTTATGAGTAATGTGAGACATGTCGGGTGTCTGGAGGGAGGCAAGTCGTATTCCAAGTTGAGGATTCGTCGAGCGGAATAAATGTCGAAGGGGAGCGAGGAAAAGCACAGGAAGTACAGGAGACATCCGAGAGCCTGAGTTTGGCCGAGCGAATACCCAAATGTCCTGTCCCAGTCCCAATTCCAGGAATAGTCGGACGTCCACCATTTCTGGGGACCGATAGCAGGGAGTGGTGCAGCACTTGATCTAGACTTATAGGCTGTTTCTACTTCTCTCTCGAGTCCCTTTAGTTCCTCTTCTGTCCAGTTTGCAGAGGGTCTGTAAACGTTGGTGGTTGCACTGCCAAAGTCTCCCAGTTTGACACGTCCGTTCGCGACCATAATGTTTTCGAGCTGTCTTATAAAGGGTCAGTCACCTTGAGGTCTCGGTGTATGATCGGCGGGTCCATGCAGTGGAGTTTCTCCAGGGCTTTCAGAACGGAGATGAAAATGTAGTAAATTTCGAGGTGACTGAGTTTTCTGGGCTTGACAAAGTAGTCGTGGAGGGAGCCGCCTTCAATGCCATCAAAGTGAGACCCTGGCAAAAATCCATCAGCAAATTAAAGTGAGTTTCCCCGAGGATGTGGATTTGATTCCACGTGATGAGATGGACAATGTTGTCGCACTTGTTGAACAAACTCTCAGGTGTTATTCTACCACGACTACTTGAATTCTGATTTCATTTTCGACTCGCATTTTATCGCCCTTGACCAGTTTCTTGACCACATATTTCGACTTGGTTCGGACGTCTACTCCCAAGTAGATTAGTCCGAATGCGCCTGGACTGAAATACGGCGGCTACCTTTGGCAATCAGTCTGACCAAGTGGATGTTATATTTCGTGAAATTCACCCAAAAGCCGACATGTTCACTCATAACCGCTAATGTCTTTATATTGGATTGTAGTGTATTTTTGAACAATGTATTAAAGGACTGTTTGAATAAAATAGAATTAATTAGTCGAATGATTAAGGCAGTTCTCGTGTTCAACCGAAGTGGGAAACCTCGTCTGACCAAATTCTACGAGCACTACGTAAACATGCACTGATTAGCCAGTCTGAGCGAGAACAGCGGGAGTTAGTAGAGGACACGTACATACTCATCACTGGCCGGACTCCCGAGGACTGCTCGTTCGTGGAGGGGGGAAAGTAAGTGCTCTCTCATTGCCAGACTGTGCGGCAAGGACGGCATTCTGGTGTACAGGACATATGCCACTCTCCACTTTGTGTTCTACATTGACTCACTCGAAAGCCCTCTCGCCATAATCGACCTAATTCAAGTGTTTGTCGAAATTCTGGACGCCCTCTTCACCAATGTGTGTGAACTCGACTTGGTCTTCCACGTCGATACTGTCCTCGCTTGTGTCTCATTGGCAGGTCCATCAAGTTCTCAACGAAATTGTAATGGGCGGACTCGTCCTCGAGATATCCAAAACTGAAATCCTCAAAAGGATCGCCGACAACGACAAGGCAGAAAAGTCGGAGGTTGGTCGTCTGCTGCATTCATAGGCCGGCGTGCTGGGCACTGTCGCCAACGACATAAAAATGGGCGAAAAGAAAATCTCCAATTTTATTAAATCTTTAAGAAAATAACAAATTCTAATATATAATCCGAGATGTTAAGCATGTCGAGTACTACTTTGGGGTACCATTAGGGGGATTGGCTAGTTTCCTTGATTTAGTTGGTCCTCAGATTGCCGGAGGACTGGTCTTGTGGTGGCTGTTGAGGGGTTTCTGTTGACGAACCCAATTAGCTGATTATTCACGAATATGCCAATGATCTATGCGAGAACAGAACAGGCCAACTCCACCCCGCAACTTTCCGCATACATGCCCTACTTTATAGAAATAAAACCCACTATTTAGAACACTCCTCTCCCAATCAATCGAATAAGTGGGGGACTATTTAAGGCTGCTGGACGAGCAAATACTCGCCATTGTTCTCTCTCTGAATAGTAGTGCACTCGCCACCTTGTCAAATTCGATTTTCTGTATCCATGACGATGGTTGAGAATAGACCAACTACTCCAAAGTTGAATTCTCTCTACATTCAGGTCTCCTTTGCTCTGATCCTATTTACTTTAAGCTAATACATCACGATCTGCTATAAACAAGGATTATGGAACATTTATTTGTTAATTTATATTTATTTAATTTGTTAGTTAATTATTTATATGGCCCAAAATGAAATACATTTATTTAAACTCAGAACTTGGTAATCGGGTATGTTTAAATGCTGCAAATATATTATTTTACTGGCTGCCCTCCTCCCCTGACTACTCCAATGTAGAGCAATGGACTGCGGCTACGAACTGAAGACCCTCCAAAAAATTGTCGACCCAATTTATATGAAAGTATTTAATCCAACATTCCAGATGTGCGAATTCTGGATCAAGACTTTTGACAGCAAAAGCGGAAAAGCAGGCACAGAGGCATCGGCTTTCTACTCCATCATCCAGTCGGCTAAAAAAATAACCGAAATCGCACTTGTCGACACCTCGAAAGCAGACCCGGTCGTCCATATGGGTCATTCGCAGATTCTGGCAGAGGAGACGTCGAAGGCATGCCGAATATTGGACTCCCTGTTGGAGGGACTGTCCACGAACACGTCGGAGTTGGACATTGGAAGACTGTTTGAGATAAACAAGAAGATTGTAATATCGATATCACACGTTGGGGGTGTCGTGATTGGTAGATCCTCCTGCTTATGGACGACAAGAAGTGCAGAGTGTTTGCACTGCGCTGTGCTCACAGTTCGGCACTCATTCAGCGGAGTCTGTTGGGGGGCAAGTTCTGCAGGGCGTCCTTCGAGGCAAGGGACTTGGGCGACGTCTAGGAATTCAAGGAAATGATCATGCAGGTCATTCGGGATGCCGAGACTCGACAGAAGGAACTCCTCTCGATCAACCAGTCTGCCAAAATATCAAATATTCTGGCGGGAATCATCCAACTGATGAACAGTGTGTCCAACTACACAACCCTATCCCCTTTCGACGACACATGTCAAGTAATACTCGTCCGACATGTCAGGGTCACGTGGATTTGATATTGGCCAAAATGAAGAAGAATCTGCGACAGTTGGCCCTGTCGTACAAGCACAAGCACTACTACAACGACTACTGTCCACGGAATGCGGCCATCTTCAGTCAGTGTCACGAAAAGGTGGGGTGAGTGGCTGACTGCAGTTGAGGGAGATTGTCTCCATGAACGAGTCGGCGTCCTACATGGTCAAGTCACTCCAACTACGGGAAATAATCGAGCGGACAGTCCCCATCACCATCTTCATGACCAGTCAGTGCACAGATGACACACTCAGACTGACTATTCTCCACACATGCCAACAAGTGCCATTATTCAATCACGCAGGTCGTCAAGTCCTCCACCTACTCCTCTCTCCAGGCCAAGGACGAGTTCATCAGGTTGGCTCTCGTCCTCACCCCCAGCATCAAGTCCCTCAACACCCTCTACACCCTCTTCTCCACACTCCGCGACAACCTCTCACTCCTTACCTGCCACAAAATGGTGGACCTGGTCTTCCGCATTCCCCAGCCAGTGGAACAAGTCGACCAGTTGTTGAAATCGGTGGTGGTGTGTTTGGATGGTAGGAAGAAGACTGGGACTCACAATCCACTTCCGTCAGACTTCTCAATAAAGAACTCCTCAACGCCCTCTACTTCCTGGCCATCACCAGCACAAAGAAGGACGGTTGGCCACCTGTCCTCACTCCCAGTCGCCCTCAAACTGATTCGGTCGATTGGCTCGTTGGAAGTCCTCATGGAGAATGTCCTGTCTTGTGGCAAATCAGAGGAAATGACCAAAGCAGTACAACTCTGGCGAAACCAATTCCGCTATTCAGTTACCCTGGGACTCGACGCTCTCGACTTTGCCCAGTTCCTGTCCGTCTGTGGTTGGCCTCCCAGATTTAGTCGCAGCCTCACAGTTGGAGGAGGTGACACGTCATTTCGAGAAAAGAGACTCGCCCATCGCAATCATCAAGACTTGTGGATATGCCTACCAGCGAGCAAACTGCTGTTTATCACTGATTGGAGAGTTCGTCAATTACACTGAGCAGGAGAACTCGGGGATAACCACGGATATGTCCATCGCCGCCTCTCGTTCTCCAGTTCTCCCTATTTTAGAAATTCGAGCGTTTGGGCAACTGGTCAACAAAATGATTGCCTCCAAAAACATTGAATCTCTCGACTCGGCAATTCATATTCTCCACAAGATTTCCAGATGCTTCAGGGACATTTCCACACATTTCAGTGGAAATTAAACTATTACTAATTGGACTTTAATTTTACTAATGGCGTCACCCCCGGGCTATCAAAAAGTGGTTGATATATCAGTCCAGTTGATAACCCTCGCTATCACTCTTGGTCACAACCACACGGGAAAACCGTCCCTCTGTCTTAGGTTAGGTTGGTTCACCTGTTTATTTGACTTGGTAATGAATCACACAACATTTTAGCTCAAATTTTATAAGTAGGGCAACCACAAAGTTGTCCTGAAAAGCAAAAATTGACCTCCATTAAGTCAACAAAATTGATTCAAAAAGAGGAAAGTTGACCAAAATGTTCCTCGGCGGCCTTCACCTGGTCTGGCTCACTGGCGGGTTCCTCCTTGACTTTCGGTGGTAGTTCAACAACTCCGAACAGTCGACGCACAGTCCTGGTGACATTACCCAGCATGTCACTCAGTTTGATCATAAAAAGAAGTTTTACAGATAAATTTTAAGCAATAATTTTTTCTAGAAACAACAATTATATACAATCATATAATATTTGACTTTTTCAGTTTTAAAATTTTGGTCTTTGGCCAAAATTGTATGAAAAACTTAAAACAAGGGCTCCACCGAACACCCAGTAGCCTGACACTGGAGTAGTTTAAACTTTTCCAAAGGCTAAAAAATTCCATCTCCGTTGACAATTTTTAGAATTTCATTCGAGTTCAATCTCTTCTCGTTATATTCATTTATTTTACATGTATCTTCTTTTAAATCGAGTCAATTTCACTAAGAACATCAACGAGTGGGGAATATTTATTCCATATCTCCTTTAAATCATTAAAAAGTCCTTTATTTTTAATTGATTTCATTGCTCTCCGAATCAATATGGTTTCCGTTTTAGGGGATAAGGTTTAGTTGATTTGAGTATCCGTTATTTTCCCAGTAAGAATATATTCACAAATAAGAACATCTTTTCGTTAATTAACAAGCTGATTATCTCATCGACACGTCGTTCTACCAAAATTTTGACATTATTTCGACATTTGAATTCTGAGTATTGAAAAAATTGATTAACCCAGTATTCCTTAGTTCATACAAGGAAATATTTGCTGATACAAATGCTTCAGTAGGATTTAGGGTAATCTACAATTTTAGTCAATGTATAAATCTTGACGTATAAACAATAGATTTTAATTATTTTTCATTATTTATTACAAAAAGTACCATTTTTTCGACTTAGAAAACATAACAACAATAAAATAAGTCGGTGCGGCTCAAAATTTGATATTTATATTTTTTAAAAATATTAAGACGGAAAATTAAAAAATGACACAAAAATTGACAAAGTTGACCTAAAAAACTTTGAAATTGTATTTCTAATATTTTTATGAAAAAATAATTATTTATTTTTGAGTTGACTTTATCGACTTTTGAGGTATTCGTCGGCCTCTCCGACACTATTATTAATAAACACACCGCAAAACAACGTTAGTAAAGTTACCTCACATGTGCCACCCTTCCCGAATATTTTTTATCAATCCCTTCTAATTCCCTCTGTTCCCCGATAGTTCCCTCAGAAGATCGTTTGTTTTTTCATTCTTTATAAATAACAATATTTGTAATTCTAATAAATGAGAGGAGTATTAAAAATATAATAATTAATATTCAAAAAGTGTTTTGTTGGGTAGCATGCAAGTTTAATTCAACTTTAAAGGAAATGGATTCAACGAATAAATCAAAGTAGCAAATAAAATACACAATTAGACGAAAGGCAGACTTGGTGGACGACTTTGGAAGAAAACGGCGGACGCAAGCCGTCGACTTAGAAAGGTATCTCGTCGATGACCAACTCAGACCTGCGAAGGGGATTCGTGCGAAATACATGAGCATGGATGCTGTAATGCCTCACCATCATTCCCAGTATTCCCGACACAAACAACTCGTGAATGACTACTTTCGTTACCACGGAGGGACACTGGGCCCCTATCAGCGAAAGGAGTAGGAATTGGCCTGACGTGTAGAGTGGGGGCCTTCAAGTCGGATTTGGACACAATTAAGGAAAATCACAAGTTTTTGTGGGACGAGGACGAGGCAGTGGATACTTGGTTGGTTGTCTGTTTATACTCCCAGGGGAAAGAAACTAGCCAAGAAGTACTACGACAAGTTATACCACGAGTACTGTCTGGCCAACCTGAAGCACTACAAGCACAACAAAGTGAGAGGGGTGGGTGACGGTAGATCGGGATGAGGTGGAGGACGGAGGCGGAGGTCATCGACGGGAAGGGTATCCTCCCCTCTTGTACTTCAAGGACAGTTCATATGCGGGTCACTTCGATGTACTCGCCAGGATGGACTTCGCAGTTGGGAAGTCAACTTTGTCTACACGGAGGAGGCCGTTCAGAAGCAGGCATTGATCAAACTGAGTGACATGTTGGGTAATGTCCACAGGACTGTGCGTCGACTGTTCGGAGTTGTTGAACTACCACCGAAAGCACCGACAAGTCATCAGACCACAAGTCAAGGAGGAACCCGCCAGTGAGCCAGAACAAGTGAAGGCAGTCGAGGAACGTGAGCCCGAGGAGGACAACTCCATTTGGCGTGGCCCACTCGTACTGACGGACGACAAGACGAGGTTGGGGTGTCTGTCCACGTTTAGGGAGGAGGAGTTTGATGACTTTTTTGCTGATATGCTTGTCTAATATGCTTCGTGTTATAAGTAAATTCACAAATAGCAGTGGATTATATTGCGATTGTTAAACATGTAGTTTATATCATTTGATTAGCCCCATAATTGATCTTGTTTCACGAATTCATGTCATTGTCCTTATTGGGGAACGTTTAGTTAGTTAGTTGATCCCCGGTTTTCCTATTTAAAAAAATCAACAGCAAGTAAAGGTCACGAAGTGCGATGAGACGACTGAGATTGCTTAGGGAATGGAAAGAGGTCATCTGGGAGTGAGGAGGGGATGTTGGCCTGATCTGATTCTTGATATTCGTACACGAATTAATAAAATATTTTTGTACTCTTAAGTATCGATTCTCTTCCAGGCGTCTCGGTCTCAATTCTCCACGGAGACTGCCTCTCGATTCAAGTCGTTATTTTTGAAAAAATGATCGATCTGGCCCTTGAGCCAAAAATGGTTGAGAACCTGGTTTGTAAAATTAAGAATTATAAAAGGAGAAACGTAAAGAGCGGTCTACTCTTGCAGGTATTCCCTCATCACAAGGGCTAACAAAGACATCCAATTGAATCTTCCTGTGCACTTCTTAGAGTCAGTTTATTGTCCACCTCCTCCGTTAAAGTCTTTTTATTGACTCCATTCTGCTGACACGGATATGTCAATCAACCCACGTTCTACTCAATCCACATACTTTCTATTATATTACAATTCTTACGTTCTGATTGAGTCATCTACGTTGAGAGTATTTTGATTTATTAATTTATTTAGTTGGACAAGTATTTAAATTTGTTATCAATGTTTCGTGTGTTTGGTTTCCTGAGCTTCCGAAAAAAGATATCAATCGTGATACTATCAGTTGTGGCCGTCTTTTGTCTGACACTTCTCAGACACTCGACCCACCCAGTCCTATCACCAGCCTACCACCATGGTGTGTATGGCAACTACGAACCGCAGGAAATTGCATTTCAAAGTGGCCCGGGGGAGAATGGGAGAGGGGTTAAGACGAACCCGGAGGCCCCCTCCTATCCATTTGGCTACAAGGACGAGATAAGTAGAATGATTGCTCTAAACAGAACAATATTGGACACGCGGAATGAGGAGTACGAATGTATATTCATTCACAGATGCAAATTCTGGGACTACCCGGAAGAGTTGCCCACAGCTTCAGTCATTCTGGTGTTTTATTACGAGTCGCTCTCTGTGGTGTTCAGAACAGTGACTTCCATCATCGACAGAAGCCCTCCCAATTTGCTGAAAGAAGTCATTTTGGTGGACGACGGAACATCCGACGGTCGTGTGCATAATTCGATTATTTAGAGGCTTTGGTGACTAGTTTCCAACTGAAGGTGTTGGAGTATGGAGGACTCGTGCGGATGATTCGAAACAAGGAGAATGAGGGACTAATCGCAGCGAGGACGAGGGGAGCGAAGGCTGCCTTGGGGGAGGTCGTCATCTTCCTGGATGCTCACTGCGAAGTCAACACAAACTGGCTGCCACCTCTTCTTTCGGTAATAAAGGAGAACAGGTATAATCGAGAATGACATTCAGTCGGGCGATTGCTGTGCCTGTCATCGATGGGATTGACTGGGCCACGTTCGAGTATTCTTCTGTCTACTCCTCCCGTGACAATCCCGTGGGCATATTTGAGTGGGGATTCTTCTACAAGGAGGCCAATCTGCCCCTCCAGAAAGGAAAACTGTCAAGCGAGCCATACCATTCTCCCACCCATGCAGGGGGGTTGTTGGCAATTGATCGACACTTCTTTAAAGAATTGGGGTACTATGACCAGGGACTGCTTGTCTGGGGAGGAGAGCAATACGAACTGTCCTTCAAAGTGTGGATGTGTCATGGGGCTGTGTTGTGGGTTCCCTGTTCCCGCATTGGTCACGTTTACCGCGGTCCTGGACGATCCACGGCGAGTAGCAAATACACTTCTCAAGTCCCTTTGTCTGACCTGGTGGAGTATTCGAGAACTTTATAGAACACACAGAATCACAAACGTGTGGTCGACACCTGGTTTGATGAGGAGCACAGGAAATACTTTTATCGACGACATCCCGAATTGGATGGGTTCAGTGTGGATGTGAGGGACCAGATTGCATTGAAGAATCGACTGCAGTGCAAATCCTTCTCCTGGTTTATGAAAGACGTGGCCCCTTTCTTACTGGACAGCTACCCGTACCCTCATGAGAACATCCATTTCGGAAATGTGTGCACTTAGTCTGACTCCTCAGATTCGGTTGGTGGACTCGACATTGTGTCTCACTTCGGGCAATGAGGATGTCAACAGTCGTGTCAGTCTCGCCCGCTGTCCTGAACTGCCCTGCATGAACATGGTTGACTGGCTGAGGGAGGTGGTAGTATTTCCGACTGGACTCGAGAGGACACATTGGGGTGTCGGAGAGGGGACTGTACTCCCAGGACGACGCCGTCATGCGACTGGACTATCAATACTTCGGGGAAGGGCCGTGGAGTTATGACTCAGTCTGTCGCTCCTGTTCTATTCCAAGGGGACTCACTTGCTGAAATATGTTGAAGGGACCAAAGTTCGATGTCTTGCCAAGGATGGGGAATTCGAGGTCAAATTGTCGGACTGTTCGGGGGACGGTTCACAAAAGTGGGTGTTTGAGGCAGTGGTTTATACTGATACCCAAGTTAAGGTTGCCTAATTGGATTTATTTATGGCTTAATGAGTTTGTCTTTAAATGGCCACCAGTACTCATGATTCGGCCGTTAATTAAAAAATAAGTAGAATATTTATTTGAGTCACCTCTTCATGACCTGGAGAATCCAGTCAAACCCCTCCTACAGACACTAATCGGGGACTACCTTTAAACCCTCGTTTGCTTTGGCAGAACAAGGCTGGACTTGCCAGGCATGCCCTTTCAGGTTGCACAGACTGAGCGACCTCACAATCTCGTCAGTCTGGCACGCAGTCACCAGATCCTGTTTATTGCAGAACACCAGCACAGGCACATTCCTCAGCATCTGCTCGTCCAGGATTTCGAACAACTCCTGGAATCAGTCGGGGACTTACATAACCACTCTCCTCCAGTCTCTTCCGGTCAGTGCTGTCGATGACGTATATCTACAATGACCCCCCAACTGCACCATCACATCCGTGTTCTCCAAATAGTTCCGCCAATACGGCCGAATCTTCCTCTGTCCCCCAATGTCCCACACCGTCATGTTGAGTCCTTTCTGTTTCACGTGCTTGATGTTGAACCCCTGCAATCAGACTGCGACCACCCACCAGAGTCGGACAGGTCGTGGAAATGTCTTCCAGGACGAGTGTCTTGAGAATTGTTGTCTTTCCTGCGTTGTCGAGTCCCAGCATTAGAATCTTGAGATTCTTTTTTCTTCCGAAACTGAATCGAGTCAAAAAATTCATCAATCCCTGCAATGACAACCATTCAGTCAACCATAATAACGTTGCTATAGCAACAATCCATTCGTTCACCAATCACTCAATCACTATCAAAATATAATTTTATTAAATTTAGTCGTGGTGTTCCTCAATCCCCATTCCTCGACTGCATCACTAAATACAATAAAACCCATAAAAAGACAGGACTTGTCCAGATTTATTATGGTTTTGAAAACTCAGCCACAATGCCAACACCACTTTTTTCAACAATTCCTTTCCTCTACTGATTCTGTGGATACAATGGAATGGAGACTAAGAGATTTTGTTATGCATCAAATGACGAATTATGGTTGTTTGCTGTTTGGATTGACTTAAACAAGACCGTTGAACCTGCCAATAAAGTTTTGGCAAATTCTGAATAGAGTAGGTTAATAGTTTATCTCTATTTAGACAATGGATCCACTTAGTTGTCTATTATTACCCAAATATCCTTAAGTGGCAAAAGAAATTCTTATCTTCAAATCCTCTTGCTATTTTGTTTCAGTAGTTGATAGAATAATTCGATCCAAATTAATGGAACGTCAAATACATCTTCGACCTGCAAGAAATACTTATCAAGAAGAAAGAGGATTAGGATCATTCTATGTCGAGTATGTTCTTTGAAAATTGAAAGTTTTTTTAGTTATTCAGACCGAAATTTCTGAGAAAAAATACTTGGCAGAATATTTGTTGCGAATAATGAGTAAAAATCAGATCCCAGGCGAAAGGGCATACCATTAAATATTTTGACGATCATATTAAGTTTTCCCTGCGGCCCTAAACATCAGACCACGGACGTGCACACTTCTTAGCCTCTCCAAACCTCAGGAGGTGCTGGAGAGCCCCCAATGGAATGATATTAGGCGGATAAAAATGTCCTCGAATGTTTCGACTTGAGTGTGGAGAGAGTCCCAGGGCTGTATGGAAGGTTTCCTGATCTAAGGAAATGCCTCCAGATATATGGCCCGTATTTATTGGCGTATCCTTTTAGCTTCGGCTGCTTTTAAAGGCCTTCTTGTAGCTTCAAGAGCTCCCTCATTAGGCGACGGAGGAAAAATTGTGAATTTGGCAAACTGCGCCTCCATAAAGTTCTCATTAATTGCAACCCTCGTTTTTCTGTCGAATTATTTCACCTGGATGTTTGGATATGATTAAGTGTATTTAAATCAAATCTATTAAAATATCAATGAATAATCCTGGTGGTGGCCCGTACGATAACCAATGGAATCAAAGTGGAAATCCCAACTCACTCCCCCGCTCTACTCAGCCCTACAACTTTGCCTACGACAACCCCAACACATGTAGTCATTTGCAATTAAGTTATAGCAAATCCGCATAACTACCCATACCAGCCCCCTTCCCCGCACGGACAGTTTTCCGGACAATTCCAGAACCCCAACCAGTCATACTGCCCAAACCCCCAACAGAATTACATTCCAGGTCTATCTGCTTATTCTACCTCAAACCTCCCAAACCCACAACCGAACTACATGGGAGGCCCGCCTGCCTATCCCAACTCGAACCTGCCAAATCCCCAACAAAACTACATGGGAGGTCCATCTGCCTATTCTACATCTAATCCTCTAAATACCTCGAACTTAACAAACCCCCAACAAAACTACATGGGAGGTCCATCTGCCTATTCTACATCTAATCCTCTAAATACCTCGAACTTTCCAAACCCCCAACAGAACTACATGGGAGGACCGCCTGCCTATCCCACCTCAAACTTTCCAAACCCTCAACAGAACTACATGGGGGGTCCGACTGCCTATCCCGCCTCCTCACACTCCCAGGACTCCTATGAGGCGTGGTTCACTGTATTGGTTATTTGTCCACATGCAGTCGATCGACGTGAACCGATCGGGATTGATATCCGTCCAAGAATTGCAGAGCGCACTCGTCAACTCAGACAAGCGTCCATTCGACGAGCGTGTATGTCGGATACTCGTAAAGCGATTCTGCACTCACAGGTATCCCTCACTCCCCACGAGCCAAGTCCTGACCAATTGAACATGCAGGACTTTGTCCGACTGAAGCAATACGTGTCAGAATGTGTCACCCTCTTCTCGGCCAACTCGACCGACAGAGTAGTGCTCAATGCAGGTGAGTTGAGGACTGCCCTGGGCTACCATCTGTATTCCTCCCGTCTCATTCCAGTTCACACGACTACTCCGCCTTCTGTGCCACTGTGCTACGGAATAGTGTCAAACTGGATCAGTTCTGTCTGATTAGGAAGATCGTAATGGACTGTTGGGATGTGTTCTCCAAGTGGCCCTCCCAGTTGGGGACAAAGTCACGGGTGGGGTACCAGCAGGTTGTGTGTCCTCCTTCACGCCCAGTACATAATGGATGCCTTCTCTATTCTACTTATCTAGTCTTGGATTGTTATTAACTATTAATCAAATGACTGTTTGGTAGCCAATTGGATGACAAAATGTCGTCTCCCACCCAGTTTGACGTGGACATACCTCACGGAGTACTCCTCCCCCAAATACTCCCCAATCATGTCCTACCATAACAGTCCACCACCACCTCATATCCATTCAGGCAATAGTCCTTCCTTCCTCTGTTCCTCCACAGTAGACTGACGTGGAAGGTCGGGTCCTGCAAACATGACAGTCCCCCTCACTTGGTAGTATTCTTCCAATTGGTACTTGTGGAATACTCTGTCCACATCCCCCACCAGTTGGGCGAGTCTCCGCGTCCCCTCCACAACCACCAGGGCGGCGAACTCTCTAAGAATGTGCACTCTCTGGGAACCGATTGTGGCTGTCGTTGGTGAAGTAAGTGAGTTGGTCGTCGAGTTTGACGTGGAAGTGTGAGTGGAGGGAGAGTACCCGGTGGAGGGACTCGCAGATTGGGTTGATGCACTGCCTCGTCGTGTAGACAGTCCGAGAGAGACTGATGTGGGGACTGTCCACGCATTCCCACTTGTGGGGGACCACTCTCCTCCCTCCCCATTGAGTGCAGTCTATATACACGTGCACTGACCAATTCCCGATCACGTGGGGAACTGAACGGATTTTGAGGGGCGTCTCCTCCGTGCTGGAAGGACTGTCACTGTCAGACACATAGCACGAGATACACTCCATCACTTAATTATTATTATATTAATATTTATATAACTTTGAATTAATTAGACTAATATTTCATATCATGTGTGAGACTCTGTGTTTTGACTCGGGAGCATTCATCAACACCGCAGAGGAGGGTACAAATATAATTAATCGACAGCACAACCAATATGTGAGCAAATCCGAGAGAACAGTCCAACTCTGCTCTCCTCAGTCTCTCCGGCAATTCCTACAGCGTCGATGCCTGTAGGGAAATCTCGGAGGCCCTCCTTCACTGCAAGTCACTGCGAGTCCTCAACCTGTCCAACATGTTCACTCGCCGGTCGAGCACAGAGATCCCGGCAGCCCTGGTAGGCCACATCCATCAGTCCAGACCTTCCTCGGCCAGTCCATGTCAGTCATCCAGTCCATTCGGGAGGTCGACTTGTCCGACAACGCAATCGGTCCTTTGGCACTCCCGGGACTGCAGGAGTACTTCCAGTCGAAGGTCTTTCACAAATTGGAGACTCTCAACCTCAACAACACTGGACTGGGACCGGAGGGTGCCAAGGTTGGGTTGGTGGGCCACTCCCAGATGTTGGACGAGTATTGGCTCACTCAGTCCTCTGAAATTGTCAATTTTCATATTTCCAGAAACAGACTGGGGGATGCTGGGGCGGCCAAAATGAGCAGAATTATTTCCGTATTAATTTCCCCCCAGAATGTGCTAGAGACTAAGGAGGCTGAGAAATTTGGAGTTGAAGGGAAATTCGGTGGTGGACGAGGGATTCAGACATTTGTCCCTGGCCTTGTCCTCGGTGTCCTCCACGTTGGAGTCACTGGACGTCTCTGACAACAACATGCACAAAACGGGCGCCATTTTATTATCCTTGGTTAACCACACTAATCATGTCAGTCTCTTTATGGAATGAACAGACTAAAGTCGTTGAATATCAGTGATAACTACCCGGGAGTTGCTTTCCCCGCCTTCGGACTGGCCTTCTCCTATTCAGAAGCACATTTCGACGTCTGGGTGTTGTGATATGTTTAGACACTGGACTTTAGCCACTGCGGTCTGTCCACATCACACATACTCCATTTTTTGGAGGTTTGGGGGACTCCTGTTGGTGGAAGGCTCAACTTGAACGGGAATGAGTTGGGGGAGGCCGGAATTGAGCAAGTGCGTGAGAAATTATTCCATCTTGGCTTCAAGTCCGACCAGATTGGCCCATTCGAGTTGTGCATGCATTTAATTGGACAGTGAGGACGAGTTTGAGGAGGCAGTGGTGGGGGACTCATCCTCTGTGGGAATTGAGGTGTTGAAGGAGTGCATAGGCCTGCCCCCCTCCCCCACACAGCAGGCCATATTCAGTAGTGTCCCTCAATTGTACATAGACCACGTCCTCACTCACTTACTCGTCATGTCTTCGAGGGAGGTCGCCGTGGGTAATGCCAATGACATTCTGGTGATGTGTGGACTACTGCGGGTGGGTGTGTGTGCTTACTCCAGTCTGAGGGGGATCAGGTCAGTGTGTTGAGTCACAGCCGACTGGACTGCTTTCTCGGATTGGTAGGCAAGTCCATGTCTGGGGACATCATTCCGCCTTATTTGGTGCCAATGTTTCAGGTCTTCATTGCCAAGTTGTCGGGTCGGGCTATTTGTAGAAATCGGAGCAAGTTCACTCGGACGGACGAATTGGCCGACATTGTGGGCAAGTTTGCCTCGTTAAGGATTTGACTTTTTTATTCAAATGTTGTTAATTAAATGATAAGAAAGAAAAGGCCAGTTAATTGAATCGTTTTTTCCATTTGTGGTTTCTTTTGGCTCGGGAATGTGAATATTCGTCCATAATTTGATGGAAATATTCCTGAGCTTCCTCGTAGGTGGACGGGGGAATGTTCTGCCACGGGTCCTCGGTCATTAAATTATACTTCCTGTCTGATTTTTCGTTCACACCACCTACTTCTTGCATTATTAATTGTTTTGAAATATTAATAGAACGAATTATAATAATCATGTTTAGTGGGTTTGGTTCACGTTTTAAAAGACTGTTTTGTATGCAGTGCCCTTCTTTCAATGGAGAAATCCCCATCGGTTACCATTACTCACTCATATTAGATAAGTTGGAATTCCGCTACGGACAGACAATGGTCGACTGCCCCAAGTCCCCCCACGGTAAGTCACTTCTGACATTGGTAGCCGTCGAGATAAGAATGGACTTGAATAGCTGGGGGAATCAGAGACTGAGCGAAAGAATAGTCCAAATGGTATTTCGACAGAGTCATTGCTGCAGTTCCCCACCCGCATTGACAGAGAGAACAAACTTGTCGTCCGCTCTGATCTCACTGAACGGAGAACGCTCAACCAGGCGGACTGCATGCACAAACTCCGGACAATGTTGTTTGCTGCACAAGACGGCTATTTGGAGAGGACTAAATGGGAGGAACACCAATCCCTCTTCGAGTAGGACAGTTTTGTACCAAATTTAGTGACATCAAAGAAAGTCGTCTTTTACTCAAAATACCTCTGGGAAATTAAATTCAGTTCTCTATCATTTAATTGACTTGCAATTTGTTTATTCGTACTTTGTCGTAGTCAAATGTTAATCGTCATAACTAGTCGAATGATTCGGCCAGGAATTTCTCTCATTTTTAGGTTAAGGTGGTGGTTTCTCTATTGCACTACTGTATAATACATATTCTGGAGAGTTCGTATAATGACGTTCATGTCAGAAAAATTCCCTCTTCACTACGAAGAACACAATGGACTGAGGAACTAATCTATTATGGATTTTTAGTATCTTACCTTCAAGAAACTAAGCTCACAAGGATTTCGATGTGATTGTTGGATAATATAGAATTATCTTGCCAAAACCGGAACGTATACACTAAACAGGGGTCGGTTAGAAATGGTTTACTAACAGCGGATATTTTCCACATATTTCTCATAAAATTCCACAATGCTACAAGGATTTGAATAAAAAATCGTTTTAAGAACATGATCAGACTGCAAATTTATAAGTTCCAATTAATAGATTTTATTCGCTGAATTGATTTCTACATCGAAAAATATAGAAAACATCTTAAATTTTTCGTATGAGCTTTAAAGTCCAAAAATCTAGACGAAAATTGGGATTTCAATTCGATAAGGACATCTAAAAAATGGATATATCATTTGATTTTGTTTCCTTTAAATTTGGAAAATGAATGAAGTTTCAATTTTCGAATTGACAAATCCACAAATTAATCTTATTTTCAAATGCAATAATGTGAGAATATAATTCATGTATCAGCAAATTTTTTCCTTGTAAATTCAAATTCAGATCATTAAGATGAGAAGTAATGTCAACCAGAAATGCAAATTTGGCAAGCCATTCAGGATCACGAAATATAGAAGCATCAAAATTTTACTTTCAAGGAATAATCGTACTTCATTATGCAATGAAAACAATCGTTTCAACATCGATCGCCTGCTCAGCCATCTAACATTTGAAAAATACTTTAGATCTCCATATTCGGATTCTATACCCAGCAAAAACTGCTGAAACTGACGATGATACAAGGCTCGTGATAATATTACGTTAACAATTTTTACATCAATATCCATAAAGTCTTGTTGTAATGATATTTTCGCACATAAGGCCTCTTGGTGAATAATACAGTGAATCTTTATTAACTTTTCCATATTTCCCGAATTTTTTATTTTCCCGAAGTAATGTCACCACCCCCTTTTTGTTTCCTATCATCGCGGGAGCTCCTTCTGTTGTAATTCCAACAAGTTTAGATATATCCATATTCATTTCTGTCAGCATCTGTAAAACAACATCGAGAATATCACTTCCGCTAACTGTATCGTGCAAAGGGATTAATTTTATAAACTCTAAAAAGTAAAATTTTGTGTTACCTTTAGAAATAGTAAAATTTGATGTTACTCCGTGTAAAAAAAATAGCAAGCTGAGCTGTGTATTTCTCATCTGTACTACTGTCAAGTGCAATTGAAAAATATTCCGATTCCTTGCAGGCATTATTTAATGATATCTTGACATCGTGTGACATTTCTTCACTACGTCAAATTACAGTTCTATGAGATAAAGTTAATCGTTCAAATTGCATTTTTTCAGGGAAAATAATATCAGCAGCAATCAATAACAATTATTTCACAAATTCGCCATCAGAAAAAGGTTTTTTTTTAAAAATAAAGTTTGACTTTCAAATTTGCGTTTGAATTTTTCAACTTAATTAATTCTTTCTTAGCCGGTAAATTTAGAAAAAAATTCTGAATGAAATGATTCAGAATGTCTCCAAATGTTTGAAATTTTATTAACAGAGAGTCTGTCAAAACAAATCATGCAAACAGGATTCCCATCATGTTTAAAAAAGATATAATCAAGGTTCCAAGAATCATTGAAAATTTGACATTCGCTGTCGACTTTATATTTTGTTTCATTGATGAATACACAACCAATAAAAGTTGATATTTTATTTATGTAAACCAAAAGAGAAATAGTCATTGGCAGATAGCCAGAATATTGCCTCTGACTATTGCTATAGATATTCTTTCGATTAAATACCGGTGCTCACACGGGTCGCCGGTAACCCTTTCGATTAATGAGGCAATGCGCTGGAGTAGGGTCCGAGTAGAAGGCCCCTGTATTCCTGACGTCTCAACACCCAGGGGAAAAAACACTCTCCCATTCCCAATTCCAGCGTATTTCTCAGCTTTTCTCTTCTCTGCCCGTTCAGACGGGGCTCCAGGATTCTCGATGCATAATTTGATGTTCTGATTGGAAAAGGAGTTCACACACGTGACGTCCCAAACCAGACACTTCCCCCTCTGGAATGGAAATGTGGTCATCCCATCGGGTCTTCTGCCGTCCTCTACGAAAATCCCTGCAGGTTCCAATTGTGTGTGGAATCCAGCAGTTCGAAGAGATCGACAGATGATCTGGTTCAGTTCGGAATGCCGTGAGGAACGTCCAATTCCGTTTCGACAGGAGAGGGAGTGATATCCAAACTCGTCAGTCCACATGCCGCACCGGCATTGGTGTTTTTCATAGACGCGTAGACCGAGGCGGAGACAAACTCCAATTCTTACGTCTTCATCATTAAGAAGGCAGCCAGTTGTATTACAAGGGTAACAGTTTAGCCACGCGCCGCTTAGGGGCTGGCTGCCCGCTTGTAAACAAGCCAACCTTCTCTGGTCCATGGTTTCCTTTAGGCATGAAAACGTATTGGCGTGGACTTTCGACGTCCACTCCGATTGGCAGGTCACATCAGATGGCAATGGCAATCCCAGCTTTTCCCAAACGGCGACGCAATCATCCACAGCAAATGATTTCCTCTAAAATGACAAAGTATTAGCGTGAATCAATGTTAATTCATAAAGCATAAGTACAAATTAAATATTTTATCTAAAAAATTTATTTTATCGGTAATATATAATCTATACGGGGCGGATTGGATTGCTCCGCGGGCCGTTATTTTGCCGACCCCTGCACCATAGACATGATTTAATCATACGCGCCATCCCAGCTCAATTCACAAATACTGTAGAATCATTGACAGTATCAGTCTTACAGATAATGCCGTAGAAAAAGCTTCTGACAATCATTAACGCTATGCACCAGCAATGAGTCTAGCCAGGAATCGGCAACTTTTTTGTGGAAAAGAGTCACTTTTTATTTAACACAGTAATTATGTTTGTAAAGAAAACATGAAAGAAAATTTAAACATATAAATTTAAATAATTAATGCAACGATTGTCCCTTTATCTCAGTTGACAGTGTTTAGTCATTTTTAATTTTACACAAAAATTAAGACTTTTTGTCGGTTAGGTGACTCCTCAATTTTGATTTTATTGAATTCATTTCTGAGAATGAATTTTTGCAAATATTGGTTGATCTAAATATTGTTATAATTCCAAATGCGAATTTTTTTAATAGATAAAAATGCCTCAGGAAGGCTATTCCATACATCAAATATTAATAATCTTGTCTTTCTATTTCGTGTTTCCGCACGAATAATTTAATTTTATTCTTATTTCAATTGGGATATTTTTTTTCTAATTCTTTTTATTCGGTGTGTAGGTGAATAAACTTTTAGGCCATAATTCTTTTCTTTAATTCCAGTAATTGCATCTTGAATCAAAAAATTTTATTTTTCAAATGGTGCAAAATTTAGATCTTCTGTTTTTGCAATCAAAAGTAACAAACATGAGAGTAGATTTTTCTTTTCTAAAATCATGGATTCTGCTTTAATTTTTTATTTAATTCTGACCTGTTCTGAAATGATTTATTTATCGATAAAAGAGTTTCTTTAATATAGGGTAACTCAATCGTTTTAATCTCTATGTCAATCTTCAGGAAATGTTTGAGAACAAAAACTTTGACACAATGAAAATTTATATCTCATGTTCAATTTTATATCTCAAAATTGTCACAAAACCTTTCTTAGATCCAACCATGTTCTTTGCACCATTTGTTGATATTTAAACAATCTTATTCAATAAAATGTGATTAGTATCAAAATAATTAATAACAGCTTCTGCGGGTGTAGCTTTAACTTGACTGAAAATAAAACTGGCAGTAGTAGAAGTCTGATAAATATTGGATTTTTAAACGTTGACGTTAAACATCCAAGTTTTTAGAATTTATGACAAATGCAAACTCTTCAGTCCAATTGGATTGAAGAAATAAGTCTTTTGCTTCATTTTTTATTATTATAAATCATAATAACGAACACGTGAGAAATTAATTGTAAAACTATAGATTTAATTGGAGCCGACCTCTATTATGGAATTACTATATGCGGATGACATAGATTTTGTTTCAGAAAACCTGAATGACTGAAAATGAAGGGACAAAAGACTGAGTTTATCACAGTCAGACGAAAAGCAAAGTTCTGGCAAGATGTGGAGGAGATCAAGAAAAGTCGGGTCACTGCTTGGTGACTAAGAAAATGTCTAATGAAAAAAGATGTTGACGACATTGGCACCGAAGAGGCTAAACGACATAGTTTAGTTACGTGCATCTCTCAAATCCTGTAAAAATACGTTGTTACAAGATTTTCATCCTGCCCATCATATTATACAATTCAGAAACATGAGGACTGGATCAGAAATGTGTTGAAAATCTCAGTGCTTTTCACAGGAAGCATCTCAAGGCATTACTGGAAATACACTATCCGATGAAGATCAAAAACCAAAACTTATACTCTGTTTCCAAAGAACTTGGAGACATCTATTATAAAACCCGATGGACACTCTTCGGCCACATACTACGGATGGATCTCTCTGTTCCCGCTAATGACGCCATTCAAACATTCTTCCAATGCTCTGAGCCTCTTCGATGCAGGCGCGAACAACACCTCTACTGATCATAAATTCCCAGTTCTTTCACTAAATTCATCGCCGATGGTTTTAACAACACGAATTTTCGAAGTGCATTAACCAGTCATTCATATTATTTTAACGCCTATCAACTGGCTAGAAACCGTGCAAATTTTCACATATCTTAATTTTAGTGTAATATTAAATGTTTGTTCGAGAACTAAACGACCTGAAAACGATGACATCAACTGTATAGAAAGTCTTAAACATTAATCAATTTATTCATTGTGAGTTTTGTTGAAATTTAATCCAATTAAAAACCAATAAAAATATTATTGTTTGGCCATCATTAGAGAGAGGAATTCTAAAAAAGACAGCTAAACGCCAACCTTCGAGATCTATCAGGCCACTGTTGTCGGTGTCAATTTCTCTAATCATTCTCATCACATTTTCCGGAGTTAGATTTATGTCCAATTTAAGCATTGCTTTTGCGAGTTCGTCCGCGGAAATGATCCCGTCGTTCGATCTGTCCAAAAACTTAAATGTTTCGCGGTAGGATTTCTCCAGACTTTTGGGGACAAATTTAGTGGACATAATCTCCACAAATTCGGTGAAATTGAAGTTGTTTTTATCTCAATATCTAAAAACAATTCAACTTTGAAAGTTTTGTTTAATGATAAATTCCGCGAATTCGTCCTCCGAAAATATGTGCCCGAGTGCGCGGATTGTGTGTTTAAGTTCATTTTGGGTGATTGTGCCTTCGCAGTCCTTCTCAAAGAGGGAGAACGCCTCTTTATAATCTAACGACTATTTTCTTTTTCAAACTTAGCATGTCTTTTTCTGACAGTTTAGTTTTGTTGTTCATAGTTCATACGCATTTTATTGAATGAGTTTTTATAATCATTTTGTGTTACTAATTTTAAATTAAATTAAGATTAATTATGGGACAAGAAAAAACACAAAAATTAATTTGATAAATTTCATTATTACTAATATCTTTTGTATAAAATTAAACGAAGCAGGAAATTGAAGACATTCGGTAATGCCAATAATGTCGAAATCAGAGTTGACAAGTCAATTAAGACCGGAAAAAAAGTTCAATTTAATAAACCTGACATTTATTCGAAGTGGGTATTACCTCACAAGACCGGTTAAAACAAGTTGAAGTGAAGAAATTTCACAAATAAGACCTGCCTCCAAACGAATTGTGGGTTCTCTATGAAGTAAAAGTAAAAAATTATTCCAATGGAGTTGTCTCAAAGTTCTTTAAAAGTCATGTGGATAAGTGATTTATTGAAAAGGAATGAGATGTCGGTTGTGCTAAAGTATGCTCATCAAACATAGAAAAAGAATAAGACAACGAAAAGTACACTTCTGTGGCCAATCAACATGCGGATCTAGCATGTAGTGAGGACACTTAGCTGAAAAAAATTGCGGCTTTTATCGCAATTTTTTATACAGGAAATCATAACGACCAATGCAAAAATTGTACATCATTTGAGTTTAGGTCAAAACCCAACCGACCGATTTATGTACCTTAGCATAAGATTAATGATAAATATTATTCCCGTGATAGATTAAAAATAAGATAAAGATGTTAGACTGACCAAAGTTGGTAATAAAATAATTTATAGACCTGGTTTCTTTTTCGAATAATTTTAAAATGAGAGTAAAAAATTTAAAAACATAAGTTAAAAAGAGAACAAAAAATTGGCTGTTTAAGAATAGAAGAAGTACTCCTCACTTACGGAGAAGTTCCAATTCCTTCCATTCGCGGTTGAGACTTCCGGTTCCTTGGGCGGAAAGGAAATCAGCTTCGTTCAGGAGATCGGGTTCCGCATATCTGCTCTCACTGGCGACGCCCACGAATTGAGATGGTTTTCGAGCGGATATCCCCGGCGATAGTACGCTCTAACTCTTTCTCGATCGCGTCAGCTTCCCGTCCGTAAAGATTAGTTTTGGATTACATTTTTTTGTACAAGGTCAAGTTTAAAAAAATTGAGAATAGAAGGAAACGGAGGTGGATTAGGAATTCCTGACAAAAGCGCAGTCTTTATGTACAACACAGAGTCCGGGGAAGTAAAATATACCGTCTGCAGGTAGAAACCCGAAAGAATTTTCAAATTGGAGGTTCATAATGGACAGCTTTATAGCCATAAAAAAGCTACAAGGACTATATGAATGGAAGGGATTTATACGCTTTACACAAATGAAGTTATGCGAATATGAGCAAGGCCACATTTTTACTTGTTTGGAAGGAGGCTATTTGTATTTTAAACATTTCCATGATACAATTGCGGCTTGACCTACTCAGACTGTACAAATAAACAAAAAATATATTGATAAATCTATTTACGTCGTCTTTGGCCCTTTGCTCTAGCAAAAGTTCTCGGGCGTCTTCCATCATCCCAATGCGGATACTAAAGAGTCGTTAATGCCACCAAAACCTTCTTCTCTCCTCTGCCATCAGCGACTCGAATGAATTCATGTCTCCAGTGCTCTTTTTTGCGCTTGTTCTCCTGGGTTTTTTCTTGTTTCTCTCTTTCTCACTTTTTCTCGATTTTTTAGACGGAATTTTAACGGATTTTTTATTATTCTGCTCTTTGGGCACCTTTTTTGAACTGAACGTTTCTTCCTGTTGCTCCTTGGCCAGCTTAAGCAGAGATTCGTAATCCATTGGTTTGGGGTCTGTTTGATCCCCTTTTTTAGATTTTGGAATTTCCACGTGCGTCCTTGACTTTCCAACTTTCGGCCTATAAGGACCTTTGAAGATTCCTGGAATATGAGCTGTCAGAGTTTACCAATTGGCACCACGTTTCGTTCGATGTTCGGGGTTGAGCTTGTCCTCCTGATTTCTAGTTGGGCGAGCTTTTTCTAATAGTTTATGAGGAGAGATGGCCTCACTTTGTCCTCTGCCGCATTCAGTGCTGCCTGATATAGTAGCTTGGTGTACTCCATCACGCCTATATTCCACTACAAAAACAATTTTTAAAAAATAATTTATATTTGTAGTCCAAAATAAGATTAGCGTATTTAAACTTTCTCAACTAAGCAGAATATTGTTGATAATGCAGGAAAGCAGTTATTACCATCTCCTCCATGTTTATTACGCACGTAATTCAGTTACGATTTGTATGTAATGCGCCAATAATGTTATAACCTCCGCTATCCACGCAAATTGTGATATCTCGACAATCCAGTTAACCTCAATATCGGCACCTCAGTCTCATTCTAAACCACAAAAATAAAGTTTTTGCCTCTAATAGACCAACCCGAACTGTCTAAGTGTTGTATTCATTGACTTTTTGAAAACATTCATATAAATGTTATGGCATTCGGAAGAGATTATACATTTGATCAAAGACTCTGCATAATTTAGAGTTGATTATATCATGTCTACATCTATAATTCATTGATTTTAGTTATAGACAAATCGTGAATCAATTTAATCACAAACTCAGGAATGTCAATCAGTCTATTTTCTGTGTCCATACGAATTGACGACAGAAAACAGTTTTGATCTTTTGAATTGCCCATATTTTGAAGGTCGTGGTACCTAAAATAAACGGGGACACACAATTAACTGCCAAAGCAATGAGTGAGAATACTTATATTTTAAAGTAAGAAAGACCAGAAAGCTCAAAATCTATTGTGGCGAATGAGTTTGTCGAAGTAAGAGTGAATACAATCAGAACTAGAAAACAACAAACCGGATATTTTATTAAGCCGACGAGCATGAGCACACTCATCGATATTGGCATAAACTTGCAAAGTTAGTGAAACAAGTCCACGTGAAGAAAATCCATAAAGATGACGTGTGAGAATTGGGAATTGTGTGAAAATGAAAAGAATCTCCATTGTGTTTACGTGAGACGGAATCGTTTCAAAGTACTACAAAACCAACTTAAATTTCCTTGTAATAGAAAAAGCATTTATCAAATTAGTCGTGCTTCGGAAAAATTGGAGAGCATGCAACACGATTTATTTAGACAAACAGATCTCTATCAAAATCCTCTCCCACTACCTAACAATACGAGGCCCTATCAGGCAAGGGATAAACACCACGTGGATATCTACTGCTGGGACGCAAAGTATTAAAGACCACAGAAAGCCTTGTTGAATTCACTTCAAAGTTATTTGGGTAGAGATTTGACAAGGTTTCATTGCATCATCTACCACTTTGCGCATATTTACTGTGAATGTGTGGGAGTGGTTATCATGATAGTGAATAAAATAATTCCGAATGAATTAAGCCATCGACAGTTTTGTCCGTTGTTAGAACTAGTCAAAAATAAGTATTCAAATATTCGAGCTTTTAATAATAAAGATTTCCGATCTCATGTTCTGATCTTTCTTCACATATAGAAAAGAACATTTAATCAATTATCCTTGCCTTCAGGGACGACAAACTCCTCATACCAACAAATCAAATTGACCGCTTAATTCACACGATGCCACAAGCCTTGAAGATAGAAAGAGCCCCAAACTCACTTCTTTTCCTCTTTTCAATGAGAGTTGACAATCTTTTGTATGATCTCTCGGTGGGCATAGCCAGCGATGATCTGTGTAATGTTTTTCCAGGAATGTCTAGGAAGACCTAATGCAAGCAGACTTTCATGGGGAAGGGAAGGAGTGATATTTATGAAAAATGAAAAGTAGAATAATAAATTCAAAGATTACCAGTTTTATTCAAATCTCTGAATCGAGTAGTTACATCCTAAGTTTGCGATTTTAATAAATTGACAGATATCGACAATATATGTTGGGCAGTTGAAGTACAAGAAGCTGAACATTAAGAACTATGGCAGTCAAAGAGAAAAATTCTTCCGGATTGAAAAGCCCTTGAATGTAATGCGGTTTAGTAACTCAAAAGATACGATGTATTTGGTAAACTTCGGATTAGGATATCTCGGGAATGTCAATCCAAGTCTTGTCTATACGAATTTCCTATGTTTTTTAGGTCGAGGTGAACTGCAATAAACTGAATTAACTGCAAACTGGTGAGTAAAATAAACGCTATTGGAGTAAGTTAGGTAAATCAAAAAACATTTTCCTACCAATTCCTGTCCAAATTCCTTTTACTTAAATATTCGACTAAAACCAAAGCAGGAGGATAGCCAGATACTCAGTCGTGAGTTAACCAGTAAATACTTGGCTTGGAATTTTAGAGAAATGATATAATGGCTGCGGAATACCGCATATCAGTGGAAATACATAATATAACTTGATTAAATAATCATTTAATACTACCACACATGTAATAAATATTCTGCCCCCTCATCCTACAATAGTCGACAAAGACCAACTGGTGAATAATTTGAGGCCTCCCCCCAACAATCACGCCGTGACCCGTCCTTCCAAAGTTGTCGGTAGGCTGGTTCCTCCACTGATCACTCTCGATATTATAAATTTGCAAATGATTGACAAATTCCCGACCATTATATCCGCCTAAAATGTGGACACTGATCACACCAAAGGCAAAGATTATATCCGGACACACTGCCGTACAAGCCAGTCCGCTGACAGGGACGGGCATGGGGGACATCAGACTCCAGGTGTCCGTGAGGGGGTCGTACCTCTCCACAGAAGACATGATATTCTCCCCGTCATATCCCCCCACCACATAAATATGAGAGGACGTAGCACAACATGCTCAAAATTAATTGTGATGCCCAACCTGCTCCACTTCGAGGGAAATTGAGTGAAGCCACCTCAGTCCACACGTCGTCGTCGGGAGAATACCGAATGACCGAACTGAGGCGACTGTCCCCTCTGATTCCCCCCACCGCGTAGAGATGTCTGTAGAGGACAGCACAGCCATGTCCAATCCGAGGACTGGGCATGGAGGCCACACACGTCCACACGTTCCCAGAGGGGGAATATCTCAAATGTTAACAAAACAACAACTTTTCGACAGACGCGAGTTGTTCTATCTCACTCAACCCCCCAGTGATGTAAATCTGATGGTCGATTACCCCCACTCCTGCTCTGTGCCGACCCTCGTGCATACTGCAGCACTCCTGCCAGCAATTTGTAGTCGGGTCATAGCGAGAGACAGTCTTGAAGGCAGTTCCGCGGAAGAAATTCCCGTTTTTTCCGCCAATGACGTACAAATATTGGTGGGTCATGGCACAACACAGCCCACTTCGAATAGATGGAATGTCCGGAAGTCTGAACCAGCGTTTTGAGGACAGACAAAAGCACTCAAAGAGGGATATAGATTTGACGTTGTACCCCCCGACCACGTAAATAACCTTCAATGGTCCATCCCTGTGACAGCAATCAAGAGGGATGGCGGGGTTCTCCATTCGCCAAATGAGTGATTGAATGTAGTTCTTGCATTTGGGCGACTGCAGTGAGTGTATGACACACACCTGAGTGGTTTTGAGCGGATTGGTGAGTTGTTTGCGGAGAAATGTGAGAGGAAGTCCGCCAAAGTTGACCAAGGACATGAGTCTGTCGAATCTGTCAAAACGGGTGTGATAATCCCTTTCAATCCACCCCACAACTGCAAAAAACACTTCCGACTCGCACTTGAATAAGCACTCATTCTTACACGAGTAAACAGTCGTTCATTCGTCAGGATTTGGACGAGTTCTTCTTCAGGGAGTTGTAGAAAGTCATCCGACTTGGAGACCTCTGAGAACCTGGTGAAGGAATACTCGACCGCCTTCTCCCAAAGAGCCTGACATTCGGGGGACGCGTGTGTTGTGGCAAACCGAGCAATTGCCATGCAATTCAAGGGGGTCATCTTATTCCCCAGAAAAGTGCAGCAACTGGCCGTCACTGCCTGGACTTGCAGCAAGACTGAGGCTGCCAACAGTCTTTCCACGTTTTGTGAAGAAATGAGAATTTCGCCAGTGTAAGCGTAGTCCACGATGAGTTGCATTATCCTCGAATCCACGTTCTGAATATGTATCTCGTCAGACGTGGACTCGACCATTCCACACAGAAACATTTTCCTGAAGTAATTGGAGCAGGCACAGAGGACTATTCTGTGGGCGTTGATGACCACTTCCTCCACTTTGAGTCGAACGTCAAAGAGTTGGGAGTTGCGTCGGACGTAGGTTAGCAGACACACCAAGTCTTTGGAGTGTTGTTGGATTGTGAACGTGACGGGCCCATCACTGCCGATTCTGTCACAAAACATTAACTCAAATTAATTATCATTGCCCAAACCAATTTTACTAATTCTTTTTAAACTTAGTCACACTAAACTAATCAAAGTTAACATTAATTTAAGATTGTTTGGAAATGTTGCAGATGACTAGGCATTACTATTCTCCTCATAAAAACTCACATTAAAACCACAAGATTTTATCGAATTTGACAAAATAATAGTCAAATGCAGTCTCGACGACGATCACTTTCCAGTTTGAGTAATCTGCTGTAAATAAAGATTCACTTACGAATTGGTGAGTTGGTTATTTCTGATCTCACTTCGCTGCAATTGAGTCAAATAGTTGAGACATCGCACTCTCCACTCCACACATTCCCTACACTAAATCAGCCATACAAAACACTCCTCGTCCTCCCTCCTGACAGGTGTCTCACCTCCTCGCACTCTTTCAACCAACTGGTTCTTCAAAACACCATTTTCTTTGCCAAGGTATTCGCTTCTCAGACTCAGTTGTTGCTTCTCCGCCCTCAATCCGTCCATCTGGGCCTGCAACAGTCCATTCTCCTCTAAAAAATCCGCAGAGGGCAACCTCGGAGTGCCATGTTTTCTCGGACTGCCCGCTCGTGGGCATCCTCGGCCGCCCCAAGTCTTCGTTCCATCATACTGAGTTTGTCCGCGGACTAAACACAAACAATTCGTCTACTTTTTTCACGTCCAAGAAATCTCTGGCCACGTTTTTGAGGAGTTGGACTATTCGGGGACAAATAAAAATATCCTACGTTTCTCGTCCTCGGTGGTCACGGAATCCGACAAAATGACATCCCTCACCTCCCCAAAGGAATCCAACAAGGACAAACCTCCTTTTAAACACATCACGCATTCTCCACTCACTTTTGCCTCTTTCTTCCCAAAGAACCCCGAATGTGTAAGCGGATCAGTCTGTTGGCCGAAGGAATTTATTTTTTTGTCCACAAAACCATTTTCTGTCGACGTCCCCTGCGAGGTCTGATGCAATCCAGGACACGTGCACAGACCATGATTAGGGGGGCACTCAATGCAGAGGAGTACTCTCCTTTAGGATCTGAACATTTTCTGTCAAGATCATAAGCATGACTATCAGTTGTGTCTGTCGGCTCGGAAATTGACTTTTTTCTCAAATAATCGAGTCAAAAAATTCATCAATCCCTGCAATGACCACCATTCAGTCAACCATAATAACGTTGCTATAGCAACAATCCATTCGTTCACCAATCACTGAATCACTATCAAAATATAATTTTATTAAATTTAGTCGTGGTGTTCCTCAATCCCCATTCCTCGACTGCATCACTAAATACAATAAAACCCATAAAAAGACAGGACTTGTCCAGATTTATTATGGTTTTGAAAACTCAGCCACAATGCCAACACCACTTTTTTCAACAATTCCTTTTCTCTACTGATTCTGTTGATACAATGGAATGGAGACTAAGAGATTTTGTTATGCATCAAATGACGAATTATGGTTGTTTGCTGTTTGGATTGACTTAAACAAGACCGTTGAACCTGCCAATAAAGTTTTGGCAAATTCTGAATAGAGTAGGTTAATAGTTTATCTCTATTTTGACAATGGATCCACTTAGTTGTCTATTATTACCAAATATCCTTAAGTGGCAAAAGAAATTCTTATCTTCAAATCCTCTTGCTATTTTGTTTCAGGTAGTTGATAGAATAATTCTATCCAAATTAATGGAACGTCAAATACATCTTCGACCTGCAAGAAATACTTATCAAGAAGAAAGAGGATTAGGATCATTCTATGTCGAGTATGTTCTTTGAAAATTGAAAGTTTTTTTAGTTATTCAGACCGAAATTTCTGAGAAAAAATACTTGGCAGAATATTTGTTGCGAATAATGAGTAAAAATCAGATCCCAGGCGAAAGGGCATATGTCGCCCACAATTAAATATTTTGACGATCATATTAAGTTTTCCCTGCGGCCCTAAACATCAGACCACGGACGTGCACACTTCTTAGCCTCTCCAAACCTCAGGAGGTGCTGGAGAGCCCCCAATGGAATGATATTAGGCGGATAAAAATGTCCTCGAATGTTTCGACTTGAGTGTGGAGAGAGTCCCAGGGCTGTATGGAAGGTTTCCTGATCTAAGGAAATGCCTCAAGATATATGGCCCGTATTTATTGCCGTATCCTTTTAGCTTCGATGCCTTTAAAGGCCTTCTTGTAGCTTCAAGAGCTCCCTCATTAGGCGACGGAGGAAAAATTGTGAATTTGGCAAACTGCGCCTCCATAAAGTTCTCATTAATTGCAACCCTCGTTTTTCTATTATTTCACCTGGATGTTTGGATATGATTAAGTGTATTTAAATCAAATCTATTAAAATATCAATGAATAATCCTGGTGGTGGCCCGTACGATAACCAATGGAATCAAAGTGGAAATCCCAACTCACTCCCCTCTCTACTCAGCCCTACAACTTTGCCTACGACAACCCCAACACATGTAGTCATTTGCAATTAAGTTATAGCAAATCTGCATAACTACCCATACCAGCCCCCTTCCCCGCACGGACAGTTTTTCGGACAATTCCAGAACCCCAACCAGTCATACTGCCCAAACCCCCAACAGAATTACATTCCAGGTCTATCTGCTTATTCTACCTCAAACCTCCCAAACCCTCAACAGAACTACATGCCAGGACCATCTGCCTATTCTACCTCAAACCTACCAAACCCACAACCGAACTACATGGGAGGCCCGCCTGCTATCCCAACTCGAACCTGCCAAATCCCCAACAAAACTACATGGGAGGTCCATCTGCCTATTCTACATCCAACCCTCCAAATACCTCGAACTTTCCAAACCCCCAACAGAACTACATGGGAGGACCGCCTGCCTATCCCACCTCAAACTTTCCAAACCCTCAACAGAACTACATGGGGGGTCCGACTGCCTATCCCGCCTCCTCACACTCCCAGGACTCCTATGAGGCGTGGTTCACTGTATTGGTTAGTTGCCCAAATGCAGTCGATCGACGTGAACCGATCGGGATTGATATCCGTCCAAGAATTGCAGAGCGCACTCGTCAACTCAGACAAGCGTCCATTCGACGAGCGTGTATGTCGGATACTCGTAAAGCGATTCTGCACTCACAGGTATCCCTCACTCCCCACGAGCCAAGTCCTGACCAATTGAACATGCAGGACTTTGTCCGACTGAAGCAATACGTGTCAGAATGTGTCTCCCTCTTCTCGGCCAACTCGACCGACAGAGTAGTGCTCAATGCAGGTGAGTTGAGGACTGCCCTGGGCTACCATCTGTATTCCTCCCGTCTCATTCCAGTTCACACGACTACTCCGCCTTCTGTGCCACTGTGCTACGGAATAGTGTCAAACTGGATCAGTTCTGTCTGATTAGGAAGATCGTAATGGACTGTTGGGATGTGTTCTCCAAGTGGCCCTCCCAGTTGGGGACAAAGTCAAGGGTGGGGTACCAGCAGGTTGTGTGTCCTCCTTCACGCCCAGTACATAATGGATGCCTTCTCTATTCTACTTATCTAGTCTTGGATTGTTATTAACTATTAATCAAATGACTGTTTGGTAGCCAATTGGATGACAAATTGTCGTCTCCCACCCAGTTTGACGTGGACATACCTCACGGAGTACTCCTCCCCCAAATACTCCCCAATCATGTCCTACCATAACAGTCCACCACCACCTCATATCCATTCAGGCAATAGTCCTTCCTTCCTCTGTTCCTCCACAGTAGACTGACGTGGAAGGTCGGGTCCTGCAAACATGACAGTCCCCCTCACTTGGTAGTATTCTTCCAATTGGTACTTGTGGAATACTCTGTCCACATCCCCCACCAGTTGGGCGAGTCTCCGCGTCCCCTCCACAACCACCAGGGCGGCGAACTCTCTAAGAATGTGCACTCTCTGGGAACCGATTGTGGCTGTCGTTGGTGAAGTAAGTGAGTTGGTCGTCGAGTTTGACGTGGAAGTGTGAGTGGAGGGAGAGTGCCCGGTGGAGGGACTCGCAGATTGGGTTGATGCACTGCCTCGTCGTGTAGACAGTCCGAGAGAGACTGATGTGGGGACTGTCCACGCATTCCCACTTGTGGGGGACCACTCTCCTCCCTCCCCATTGAGTGCAGTCTATATACACGTGCACTGACCAATTCCCGATCACGTGGGGAACTGAACGGATTTTGAGGGGCGTCTCCTCCGTGCTGGAAGGACTGTCACTCTCAGACACATAGCACGAGATACACTCCATCACTTAATTTTTATTATATTAATATTTATATAACTTTGAATTAATTAGACTAATATTTCATATCATGTGTGAGACTCTGTGTTTTGACTCGGGAACATTCATCAACACCGTAGAGGAGGGTACAAATATAATTAATCGACAGCACAACCAATATGTGAGCAAATCCGAGAGAACAGTCCAACTCTGCTCTCCCTCAGTCTCTCCGGCAATTCCTACAGCGTCGATGCCTGTAGGGAAATCTCGGAGGCCCTCCTTCACTGCAAGTCACTGCGAGTCCTCAACCTGTCCAACATGTTCACTCGCCGGTCGAGCACAGAGATCCCGGCAGCCCTGGTAGGCCACATCCATCAGTCCAGACCTTCCTCGGCCAGTCCATGTCAGTCATCCAGTCCATTCGGGAGGTCGACTTGTCCGACAACGCAATCGGTCCTTTGGCACTCCCGGACTGCAGGAGTACTTCCAGTCGAAGGTCTTTCACAAATTGGAGACTCTCAACCTCAACAACACTGGACTGGGACCGGAGGGTGCCAAGGTTGGGTTGGTGGGCCACTCCCAGATGTTGGACGAGTATTGGCTCACTCAGTCCTCTGAAATTGTCAATTTTCATATTTCCAGAAACAGACTGGGGGATGCTGGGGCGGCCAAAATGAGCAGAATTATTTCCGTATTCATTTCCCCCCAGAATGTGCTAGAGACTAAAGAGGCTGAGAAATTTGGAGTTGAAGGGAAATTCGGTGGTGGACGAGGGATTCAGACATTTGTCCCTGGCCTTGTCCTCGGTGTCCTCCACGTTGGAGTCACTGGACGTCTCTGACAACAACATGCACAAAACGGGCGCCATTTTATTATCCTTGGTTAACCACACTAATCATGTCAGTCTCTTTATGGAATGAACAGACTAAAGTCGTTGAATATCAGTGATAACTACCCGGGAGTTGCTTTCCCCGCCTTCGGACTGGCCTTCTCCTATTCAGAAGCACATTTCGACGTCTGGGTGTTGTGATATGTTTAGACACTGGACTTTAGCCACTGCGGTCTGTCCACATCACACATACTCCATTTTTTGGAGGTTTGGGGGACTCCTGTTGGTGGAAGGCTCAACTTGAACGGGAATGAGTTGGGGGAGGCCGGAATTGAGCAAGTGCGTGAGGAATTATTCCATCTTGGCTTCAAGTCCGACCAGATTGGCCCATTCGAGTTGTGGATGCATTTAATTGGACAGTGAGGACGAGTTTGAGGAGGCAGTGGTGGGGGACTCATCCTCTGTGGGAATTGAGGTGTTGAAGGAGTGCATAGGCCTGCCCCCCTCCCCCCACACAGCAGGCCATATTCAGTAGTGTCCCTCAATTGTACATAGACCACGTCCTCACTCACTTACTCGTCATGTCTTCGAGGGAGGTCGCCGTGGGTAATGCCAATGACATTCTGGTGATGTGTGGACTACTGCGGGTGGGTGTGTGTGCTTACTCCAGTCTGAGGGGGATCAGGTCAGTGTGTTGAGTCACAGCCGACTGGACTGCTTTCTCGGATTGGTAGGCAAGTCCATGTCTGGGGACATCATTCCGCCTTATTTGGTGCCAATGTTTCAGGTCTTCATTGCCAAGTTGTCGTGTCGGGCTATTTGTAGAAATCGGAGCAAGTTCACTCGGACGGACGAATTGGCCGACATTGTGGGCAAGTTTGCCTCGTTAAGGATTTGACTTTTTTATTCAAATGTTGTTAATTAAATGATAAGAAAGAAAAGGCCAGTTAATTGAATCGTTTTTTCCATTTGTGGTTTCTTTTGGCTCGGGAATGTGAATATTCGTCCATAATTTGATGGAAATATTCCTGAGCTTCCTCGTAGGTGGACGGGGGAATGTTCTGCCACGGGTCCTCGGTCATTAAATTATACTTCCTGTCTGATTTTTCGTTCACACCACCTACTTCTTGCATTATTAATTGTTTTGAAATATTAATAGAACGAATTATAATAATCATGTTTAGTGGGTTTGGTTCACGTTTTAAAAGACTGCTTTGTATGCAGTGCCCTTCTTTCAATGGAGAAATCCCCATCGGTTACCATTACTCACTCATATTAGATAAGTTGGAATTCCGCTACGGACAGACAATGGTCGACTGCCCCAAGTCCCCCCACGGTAAGTCACTTCTGACATTGGTAGCCGTCGAGATAAGAATGGACTTGAATAGCTGGGGGAATCAGAGACTGAGCGAAAGAATAGTCCAAATGGTATTTCGACAGAATCATTGCTGCAGTTCCCTACCCGTATTGACAGAGAGAACAGACTTGTCGTCCGCTCTGATCTCACTGAACGGAGAACGCTCAACCAGGCGGACTGCATGCACAAACTCCGGACAATGTTGTTTGCTGCACAAGACGGCTATTTGGAGAGGACTAAATGGGAGGAACACCAATCCCTTTTCGAGTAGGACAGTTTTGTACCAAACTTAGTGACATCAAAGAAAGTCGTCTTTTACTCAAGATACCTCTGGGAAATTAAATTCAGTTTTCTATCATTTAATTGACTTGCAATTTGTTTATTGTCTTTGTCGTAGTCAGATGGTAATCGTCAGAACTAGTCGAATGATTCGGCCAGGAACCTCTCTCATTTTTAGGTTAAGGTGGTGACGCTTCTCTATTGCACTACTGTATAATACATATTCTGGAGAGTTCGTATAATGACGTTCATGTCAGAAAAATTCCCTCTTCACTACGAAGAACACAATGGACTGAGGAACTAATCTATTATGGATTTTTAGTAGCTTACCTTCAAGAAACTAAGCTCACAAGGATTTCGATGTGATTGTTGGATAATATAGAATAATCTTACCAAAACCGGAACGTATACACTAAACAGGGGTCGGTTAGAAATGGTTTACTAACAGCGGATATTTTCCACATATTTCTCATAAAATTCCACAATGCTACAAGGATTTGAATAAAAAATCGTTTTAAGAACATGATCAGACTGCAAATCTATAAGTTCCAATTAATAGATTTTATTCGCTGAATTGATTTCTACATCGAAAGATATAGAAAACATCTTAAATTTTTCGTATGAGCTTTAAAGTCCAAAAATCTAGACGAAAATTGGGATTTCAATTCGATAAGGACATCTAAAAAATGGATATATCATTTGATTTTGTTTCCTTTAAATTTGGAAAATGAATAAAGTTTCAATTTTTGAATTGACAAATCCACAAATTAATCTTATTTTCAAATGCAATAATGTGAGAATATGATACATGTATCAGCAGATTTTTTCCTTGTAAATTCAAATTCAGATCAGTAAGATGAGAAGTAATGTCAACCAGAAATGCAAATTTGGCAAGCCATTCAGGATCACGAAATATAGAAGCATCAAAATTTACTTTCAAGGAATAATCGTACTTCATTATGCAATGAAAACAATCGTTTCAACATCGATCGCCTGCTCAGCCATCTAACATTTGAAAAATACTTTAGATCTCCATATTCGGATTCTATACCCAGCAAAAACTGCTGAAACTGACGATGATACAAGGCTCGTGATAATATTACGTTAACAATTTTTACATCAATATCCATAAAGTCTTGTTGTAATGATATTTTCGCACATAAGGCCTCTGGTGAATAATACAGTGAATCTTTATTAACTTTTCCATATTTCCCGAATTTTTTATTTTCCCGAAGTAATGTCACCACCCCCTTTTTGTTTCCTATCATCGCGGGAGCTCCTTCTGTTGTAATTCCAACAAGTTTAGATATATCCATATTCATTTCTGTCAGCATCTGTAAAACAACATCGAGAATATCACTTCCGCTAAATGTATCGTGCAAAGGGATTAATTTTATAAACTCTAAAAAAGTAGAATTTTGTGTTACCTTCAAAATAGTAAAATTTGATGTTACTCCGTGTAAAAAAAATAGCAAGCTGAGCTGTGTATTTCTCATCTGTACTACTGTCAAGTGCAATTGAAAAATATTCCGATTCCTTGCAGGCATTATTTAATGATATCTTGACATCGTGTGACATTTCTTCACTACGTCAAATTACAGTTCTATGAGATAAAGTTAATCGTTCAAATTGCATTTTTTCAGGGAAAATAATATCAGCAGCAATCAATAACAATTATTTCACAAATTCGCCATCAGAAAAAGGTTTTTTTTTAAAATAAAGTTTGACTTTCAAATTTGCGTTTGAATTTTTCAACTTAATTAATTCTTTCTTAGCCGGTAAATTTAGAAAAAATTCTGAATGAAATGATTCAGAATGTCTCCAAATGTTTGAAATTTTATTAACAGAGAGTCTGTCAAAACAAATCATGCAAACAGGATTCCCATCATGTTTAAAAAAGATATAATCAAGGTTCCAAGAATCATTGAAAATTTGACATTCGCTGTCGACTTTATATTTTGTTTCATTGATGAATACACAACCAATAAAAGTTGATATTTTATTTATGTAAACCAAAAGAGAAATAGTCATTGGCAGATAGCCAGAATATTGCCTCTGACTATTGCTATAGATATTCTTTCGATTAAATACCGGTGCTCACACGGGTCGCCGGTAACCCTTTCGATTAATGAGGCAATGCGCTGGAGTAGGGTCCGAGTAGAAGGCCCCTGTATTCCTGACGTCTCAACACCCAGGGGAAAAACACTCTCCCATTCCCAATTCCAGCGTATTTCTCAGCTTTTCTCTTCTCTGCCCGTTCAGACGGGGCTCCAGGATTCTCGATGCATAATTTGATGTTCTGATTGGAAAAGGAGTTCACACACGTGACGTCCCAAACCAGACACTTCCCCCTCTGGAATGGAAATGTGGTCATCCCATCGGGTCTTCTGCCGTCCTCTACGAAAATCCCTGCAGGTTCCAATTGTGTGTGGAATCCAGCAGTTCGAAGAGATCGACAGATGATCTGGTTCAGTTCGGAATGCCGTGAGGAACGTCCAATTCCGTTTCGACAAGAGAGGGAGTGATATCCAAACTCGTCAGTCCACATGCCGCACCGGCATTGGTGTTTTTCATAGACGCGTAGACCGAGGCGGAGACAAACTCCAATTCTTACGTCTTCATCATTAAGAAGGCAGCCAGTTGTATTACAAGGGTAACAGTTTAGCCACGCGCCGCTTTGGGGCTGGCTGCCCGCTTGTAAACAAGCCAACCTTCTCTGGTCCATGGTTTCCTTTAGGCATGAAAACGTATTGGCGTGGACTTTCGACGTCCACTCCGATTGGCAGGTCACATCAGATGGCAATGGCAATCCCAGCTTTTCCCAAACGGCGACGCAATCATCCACAGCAAATGATTTCCTCTAAAATGACAAAGTATTAGCGTGAATCAAATGTTAATTCATAAAGCATAAGTACAAATTAAATATTTTATCTAAAAAATTTATTTTATCGGTAATATATAAAAATCTATATGCGGGTCGGATTGGATTGCTCCGCGGGCCGTATTTTGCCTACCCTGCACCATAGACATGAATTTTCAATCAATAAGCGCCATCTCAGCTCAATTCACAAATACTGGAAAATCAATGACAGGATATCAGTTTTACAGATAATGCCGTAGAAAAAGCTTCTGACGATCATTAACGCATATGCACCAGCAATGAGTATAGCCAGGAATCGGCAACTTTTTTGTGGAAAAGAGTCACTTTTTATTTAAACAGGAATTAATATTTTGTAAAGAAAACATGAAAGAAAATTTAAACATAGAAAGTATTAAATAATTAATGCAACGATTGTCCCTTTATCTCAGTTGACAGTGTTTAGTCATTTTTAATTTTACACAAAAATTAAGACTTTTTGTCGGTTAGGTGACTCCTCAATTTTGATTTTATTGAATTCATTTCTGAGAATGAATTTTTGCAAATATTGGTTGATCTAAATATTGTTATAATTCCAAATGCGAATTTTTTAATAGATAAAATGCCTCAGGAAGGCTATTCCATACATCAAATATTAATAAATCTTGTCTTTCTATTTCGTGTTTCCGCACGAATATTTTAAGTTAATTCTTATTTCAATTATTTTTTTTCTAATTCTTTTTATTCGGTGGTTAGGTGAATAAACTTTTAGGCCATAATTCTTATTCTTTAATTCCAGTAATTGCATCTTGAATTCAAAAATATTTTATTTCAAATGGTGCAAAATTTAGATCTTCTGTTTTTGCAATCAAAAGTAACAAACATGAGAGTAGATTTTTCTTTTCTAAAATCATGGATTCTGCTTTAATTTTTTATTTAATTCTGACCTGTTCTGAAATGATTTATTTATCGATAAAAGAGTTTCTTTAATATAGGATAACTCAATCGTTTTAATCTCCATGTCAATCTTCAGGAAATGTTTGAGAACAAAAAACTTTGTGACACAATGAAAATTTATATCTCATGTTCAATTTTATATCTCAAAATTGTCACAAAACCTTTCTTAGATCCAACCATGTTCTTTGCACCATTTGTTGATATTTAAACAATCTTATTCAATAAAATGTGATTAGTATCAAAATAATTAATAACAGCTTCTGCTATGTTTTTACCACGGGTGTAGCTTTAACTTGACTAAAAATAAAACTGGCAGTAGTAGAAGTCTGATAAATATTGAATTTTTAAACGTTGACGTTAAACATCCAAGTTTTTAGAATTTATGACAAATGCAAACTCTTCAGTCCAATTGGATTAAAGAAATAAGTCTTTTGCTTCATTTTTTATTATTATAAATCATAATAACGAACACGTGAGAAATTAATTGTAAAAATATAGATTTAATTTGAGCCGACCTCTATTATAGAATTACTATATGCGGACGACATAGATTTTGTTTCAGAAAACCTGAATGACTAAAAATGAAGGGACAAAAGACTGAGTTTATCACACGAAAAAGTAAAGTTACTGGCAAGATGTGGAGGAGATCAAGAAAAGTCGGGTCACTGCTTGGTGACTAAGAAAATGTCTAATGAAAAAAGATGTTGACGACATTGGCACCGAAGAGGCTAAACGACATAGTTTAGTTACGTGCATCTCTCAAATCCCGTAAAAGTACATTGTTACAAGACTTTCATCCTGCCCATCATACTATACAACTCAGAAACATGAGGACTGGATCAGAAATGTGTTGAAAATCTCAGTGCTTTTCACAGGAAGCATCTCAAGGCATTACTGGAAATACACTATCCGATGAAGATCAAAAACCAAAACTTATACTCTGTTTCCAAAGAACTTGAGACATCTATTATAAAACCCGATGGACATTCTTCGGCCACATACTACGGATGGATCTCTCTGTTCCCTCTAATGACGTCATTCAAACATTCTTCCAATGCTCTGAGCCTCTTCGATGCAGGCGCGAACAACACCTCTACTGATCATAAATTCCCAGTTCTTTCACTAAATTCATCGCCGATGGTTTTAACAACACGAATTTTCAAAGCGCATTAACCAGTCATTCATATTATTTTAACGCCTATCAACTGGCTAGAAACCGTGCAAATTTTCACATATCTTAATTTTAGTGTAATATTAAATGTTTGTTCGAGAACTAAACGACCTGAAAACGATGACATCAACTGTATAGAAAGTCTTAAACATTAATCAATTTATTCATTGTGAGTTTTGTTGAAATTTAATCCAATTAAAAACCAATAAAAATATTATTGTTTGGCCATCATTAGAGAGAGGAATTCTAAGAAAGACAGCTAAACGCCAACCTTCGAGATCTATCAGGCCACTGTTGTCGGTGTCAATTTCTCTAATCATTCTCATCACATTTTCCGGAGTTAGATTTATGTCCAATTTAAGCATTGCTTTTGCGAGTTCGTCCGCGGAAATGATCCCGTCGTTCGATCTGTCCAAAAACTTAAATGTTTCGCGGTAGGATTTCTCCAGACTTTTGGGGACAAATTTAGTGGACATAATCTCCACAAATTCGGTGAAATTGAAGTTGTTTTTATCTCAATATCTAAAAACAATTCAACTTTGAAAGTTTTGTTTAATGATAAATTCCGCGAATTCGTCCTCCGAAAATATGTGCCCGAGTGCGCGGATTGTGTGTTTAAGTTCATTTTGGGTGATTGTGCCTTCGCAGTCCTTCTCAAAGAGGGAGAACGCCTCTTTATAATCTAACGACTATTTTCTTTTTCAAACTTAGCATGTCTTTTTCTGACAGTTTAGTTTTGTTGTTCATAGTTCATACGCATTTTATTGAATGAGTTTTTATAATCATTTTGTGTTACTAATTTTAAATTAAATTAAGATTAATTATGGGACAAGAAAAAACACAAAAATTAATTTGATAAATTTCATTATTACTAATATCTTTTGTATAAAATTAAACGAAGCAGGAAATTGAAGACATTCGGTAACGCCAATAATGTCGAAATCAGAGTTGACAAGTCAATTAAGACCGGAAAAAAAGTTCAATTTAATAAACCTGACATTTATTCGAAGTGGGTATTACCTCACAAGACCGGTTAAAACAAGTTGAAGTGAAAAAATTTCACAAATAAGACCTGCCTCCAAACGAATTGTGGGTTCTCTATGAAGTAAAAGTAACAAATTATTCCAATGGAGTTGTCTCAAAGTTCTTTAAAAGTCATGTGGATAAGTGATTTATTGAAAAGGAATGAGAGGTCGGTTGTGCTAAAGTATGCTCATCAAACATAGAAAAAGAATAAGACAACGAAAAGTACACTTCTGTGGCCAATCAACATGCGGATCTAGCATGTAGTGAGGACACTTAGCTGAAAAAAATTGCGGCTTTTATCGCAATTTTTTATACAGGAAATCATAACGACCAATGCAAAAATTTTACATCATTTGAGTTTAGGTCAAAACCCAACCGACCGATTTATGTACCTTAACATAAGATTAATGATAAATATTATTCCCGTGATAGATTAAAAATAAGATAAAGATGTTAAACTGACCAAAGTTGGTAATAAAATAATTTATAGACCTGGTTTCTTTTTCGAATAATTTTAAAATGAGAGTAAAAAATTTAAAAACATAAGCTAAAAAGAGAACAAAAAATTGGCTGTTTAAGAATAGAAGAAGTACTCAAGTACTCCTCACTTACGGAGAAGTTCCAATTCCTTCCATTCGCGGTTGAGACTTCCGGTTCCTTGGGCGAAAAGGAAATCAGCTTCGTTTAGGAGATCGGGTTCCGCATATCTGCTCTCACAGGCGACGCCCGCGAATCGAGATGGTTTTCGAGCGGATATCTCCGGCGATAGTACGCTCTAACTCTTTCTCGATCGCGTCAGCTTCCCGTCCGTAAAGATTAGTTTCGGATTACATTTTTTTGTACAAGGTCAAGTTTAAAAAAATTGAGAATAGAAGGAAACGGAGGTGGATTAGGAATTCCTGACAAAAGCGCAGTCTTTATGTACAACACAGAGTCCGGGGAAGTAAAATATACCGTCTGCAGGTAGAAACCCGAAAGAATTTTCAAATTGGAGGTTCAGAATGGACAGCTTTATAGCCATAAAAAAGCTACAAGGACTATATGAATGGAAGGGATTGATATGTTTTACACAAATGAAGTTATGCGAATATGAGCAAGGCCACATTTTTACTTGTTTGGGAGGAGGCTATTTGTATTTTAAACATTTCCATGATACAATTGCGGCTTGACCTACTCAGACTGTACAAATAAACAAAAAATATATTGATAAATCTATTTACGTCGTCTTTTGGCCCTTTGCTCTAGCAAAAGTTCTCGGGCGTCTTCCATCATCCCAATGCGGATACTAAAGAGTCGTTAATTCCACCAAAACCTTCTTCTCTCCTCTGCCATCAGCGACTCGAATGAATTCATGTCTCCAGTGCTCTTTTTTGCGCTTGTTCTCCTGGGTTTTTTCTTGTTTCTCTCTTTCTCACTTTTTCTCGATTTTTTAGACGGCATTTTAACGGATTTTTTATTATTCTGCTCTTTGGTCACCTTTTTTGAACTGAACGTTTCTTCCTGTTGCTCCTTGGCCAGCTTAAGCAGAGATTCGTAATCCATTGGTTTGGGGTCTGTTTGATCCCCTTTTTTAGATTTTGGAATTTCCACGTGCGTCCTTGACTTTCCAACTTTCGGCCTATAAGGACCTTTGAAGATTCCTGGAATATGAGCTGTCAGAGTTTACCAATTGGCACCACGTTTCGTTCGATGTTCGGGGTTGAGCTTGTCCTCCTGATTTCTAGTTGGGCGAGCTTTTTCTAATAGTTTATGAGGAGAGATGGCCTCACTTTGTCCTCTGCCGCATTCAGTGCTGCCTGATATAGTAGCTTGGTGTACTCCATCACGCCTATATTCCACTACAAAAACAATTTTTAAAAAATAATTTATATTTGTAGTCCAAAATAAGATTAGCGTATTTAAACTTTCTCAACTAAGCAGAATATTGTTGATAATGCAGGAAAGCAGTTATTACCATCTCCTCCATGTTTATTACGCACGTAATTCAGTTACGATTTGTATGTAATGCGCCAATAATGTTATAACCTCCGCTATCCACGCAAATTGTGATATCTCGACAATCCAGTTAACCTCAATATCGGCACTTCAGTCTCATTCTAAACCACAAAAATAAAGTTTTTGCCTCTAATAAACCAACCCGAACTGTCTAAGTGTTGTATTCATTGACTTTATGAAAACATTCATACAAATGTTATGGCATTCGGAAGAGATTATACATTTGATCAAAGACTCTGCATAATTTAGAGTTGATTATATCATGTCTACATCTAGAATTCATTGATTTTAGTTATAGACAAATCGTGAATCAATTTAATCACAAACTCAGGAATGTCAATCAGTCTATTTTCTGTGCCCATACGAATTGACGACAGAAAACAGTTTTGATCTTTTGAATTGCCCATATTTTGAAGGTCGTGGTACCTAAAATAAACGGGGACACACAATTAACTGCCAAAGCAATGAGTGAGAATACTTATATTTTAAAGTAAGAAAGACCAGAAAGCTCAAAATCTATTGTGGCGAATGAGTTTGTCGAAGTAAGAGTGAATACAACAATCAGAACTAGAAAACAACAAACCGGATATTTTATTAAGCCGACAAGCATGAGCACACTCATCGATATTGGCATAAACTTGCAAAGTTAGTGAAACAAGTCCACGTGAAGAAAATCCATAAAGATGACGTGTGAGAATTGGGAATTGTGTGAAAATGAAAAGAATCTCCATTGTGTTTACGTGAGACGGAATCGTTTCAAAGTACTACAAAACCAACTTAAATTTCCTTGTAATAGAAAAAGCATTTATCAAATTAGTCGTGCTTCGGAAAAATTGGAGAGCATGCAACACGATTTATTTAGACAAACAGATCTCTATCAAAATCCTCTCCCACTACCTAACAATACGAGGCCCTATCAGGCAAGGGATAAACACCACGTGGATATCTACTGCTGGGACGCAAAGTATTAAAGACCACAGAAAGCCTTGTTGAATTCACTTCAAAGTTATTTGGGTAGAGATTTGACAAGGTTTCATTGCATCATCTACCACTTTGCGCATATTTACTGTGAATTTGTGGGAGTGGTTATCATGATAGTGAATAAAATAATTCCGAATAAATTGAGCCATCGACAGTTTTGTCCATCGACAGGTAGAATCCCAAATAAGGGGGAAATCCCTTATTTGGGATTCTACTGCTCGGACACGTTCTCGCTGGGAAATCTCGCGCTGTCCGCCGCCAATCCTGGGCACGCTTCCAGGCAGGCCGAGGAGCGAAAGATTCTCAAGTACGGCCACCTGTCCAACTCGCTGCTCTTTACTCCAATTGCCTTGAGTCCTCCGGGATCTTCGGTCCCAAGACACTCCGCTTCCTTCGCTCGCTCGGTCGACGGATTTCAAGGACTAGTCACGATCCAAGAGAGTTTTCTTGGCTCCTGGAACGTCTGTCGATTGCTGTGATCCGAGGGAACGTCTTCGCCATTCGCGCGGCTGGTCGGGTGTCTCGTGAGGCCTTTAACTAACTTAGCTATCTGTAATTTTTGTCTTGTTTGTATAAATTAAATTTTTTCATAAAAAAAAAAAAAAAGTTTTGTCCGTTGTTAGAACTAGTCAAAAATAAGTATTCAAATATTCGAGCTTTTAATAATAAAGATTTCCGATCTCATGTTCTGATCTTTCTTCACATATAGAAAAGAACATTTAATCAATTATCCTTGCCTTCAGGGACGACAAACTCCTCATACCAACAAATCAAATTGACCGCTTAATTCACACGATGCCACAAGCCTTGAAGATAGAAAGAGCCCCAAACTCACTTCTTTTCCTCTTTTCAATGAGAGTTGACAATCTTTTGTATGATCTCTCGGTGGGCATAGCCAGCGATGATCTGTGTAATGTTTTTCCAGGAATGTCTAGGAAGACCTAATGCAAGCAAACTTTCATGGGGAAGTTGGAAGGAGTGATATTTATTGAAAAATGAAAAGTAGAATAATAAATTCAAAGATTACCAGTTTTATTCAAATCTCTGAATCGAGTAGTTACATCCTAAGTTTGCGATTTTAATAAATTGACAGATATCGACAATATATGTTGGGCAGTTGAAGTACAAGAAGCTGAACATTAAGAACTATGGCAGTCAAAGAGAAAAATTCTTCCGGATTGAAAAGCCCTTGAATGTAATGCGGTTTAGTAATTCAAAAGATACGATGTATTTGGTAAACTTCGGATTAGAACATCTCGGGAATGTCAATCCAAGTCTTGTCTATACGAATTTCCTATGTTTTTTAGGTCGAGGTGAACTGCAATAAACTGAATTAACTGCAAACTGGTGAGTAAAATAAACGCTATTGGAGTAAGTTAGGTAAATCAAAAAACATTTTCCTACCAATTCCTGTCCAAATTCCTTTTACTTAAATATTCGACTAAAACCAAAGCAGGAGGATAGCCAGATACTCAGTCGTGAGTTAACCAGTAAATACTTGGCTTGGAATTTTAGAGAAATGATATAATGGCTGCGGAATACCGCATATCAGTGGAAATACATAATATAACTTGATTAAATAATCATTTAATACTACCACACATGTAATAAATATTCTGCCCCCTCATCCTACAATAGTCAACAAAGACCAACTGGTGAATAATTTGAGGCCTCCCCCCAACAATCACGCCGTGACCCGTCCTTCCAAAGTTGTCGGTAGGCTGGTTCCTCCACTGATCACTCTCAATATTATAAATTTGCAAATGATTGACAAATTCCCGACCATTATATCCACCTAAAATGTGGACACTGATCACACCAAAGGCAAAGATTATATCCGGACACACTGCCGTACAGGCCAGTCCGCTGACAGGGACGGGCATGGGGGACATCAGACTCCAGGTGTCCGTGAGGGGGTCGTACCTCTCCACAGAAGACATGATATTCTCCCCGTCATATCCCCCACCACATAAATATGAGAGGACGTAGCACAACATGCTCAACATGAATTGTAATGCCCAACCTGCTCCACTTCGAGGGAAATTGAGTGAAGCCACCTCAGTCCACACGTCGTCGTCGGGAGAATACCGAATGACCGAACTGAGGCGACTGTCCCCTCTGATTCCCCCCACCGCGTAGAGATGTCTGTAGAGGACAGCACAGCCATGTCCAATCCGAGGACTGGGCATGGAGGCCACACACGTCCACACGTTCCCAGAGGGAGAATATCTCAAATGTTAACAAAACAACAACTTTTCGACAGACGCGAGTTGTTCTACCTCACTCAACCCCCCAGTGATGTAAATCTGATGGTCGATTACCCCCACTCCTGCTCTGTGCCGACCCTCGTGCATACTGCAGCACTCCTGCCAGCAATTTGTAGTCGGGTCATAGCGAGAGACAGTCTTGAAGGCAGTTCCGCGGAAGAAATTCCCGTTTTTTCCGCCAATGACATACAAATATTGGTGGGTCATGGCACAACACAGCCCACTTCGAATAGATGGAATGTCCGGAAGTCTGAACCAGCGTTTTGAGGACAGACAAAAGCACTCAAAGAGGGATATAGATTTGACGTTGTACCCCCCGACCACGTAAATAACCTTCAAGGGTCCATCCCTGTGACAGCAATCAAGAGGGATGGCGGGGTTCTCCATTCGCCAAATGAGTGATTGAATGTAGTTCTTGCATTTGGGCGACTGCAGTGAGTGTATGACACACACCTGAGTGGTTTTGAGCGGATTGGTGAGTTGTTTGCGGAGAAATGTGAGAGGAAGTCCGCCAAAGTTGACCAAGGACATGAGTCTGTCGAATCTGTCAAAACGGGTGTGATAATCCCTTTCAATCCACCCCACAACTGCAAAAAACACTTCCGACTCGCACTTGAATAAGCACTCATTCTTACACGAGTAAACAGTCGTTCATTCGTCAGGATTTGGACGAGTTCTTCTTCAGGGAGTTGTAGAAAGTCATCCGACTTGGAGACCTCTGAGAACCTGGTGAAGGAATACTCGACCGCCTTCTCCCAAAGAGCCTGACATTCGGGGGACGCGTGTGTCGTGGCAAACCGAGCAATTGCCATGCAATTCAAGGGGGTCATCTTATTCCCCAGAAAAGTGCAGCAACTGACCGTCACTGCCTGGACTTGCAGCAAGACTGAGGCTGCCAACAGTCTTTCCACGTTTTGTGAAGAAATGAGAATTTCCCCAGTGTAAGCGTAGTCCACGATGAGTTGCATTATCCTCGAATCCACGTTCTGAATATGTATCTCGTCAGACGTGGACTCGACCATTCCGCACAGAAACATTTTCCTGAAGTAATTGGAGCAGGCACAGAGGACTATTCTGTGGGCGTTGATGACCACTTCCTCCACTTTGAGTCGAACGTCAAAGAGTTGGGAGTTGCGTCGGACGTAGGTTAGCAGACACACCAAGTCTTTGGAGTGTTGTTGGATTGTGAACGTGACGGGCCCATCACTGCCGATTCTGTCACAAAACATTAACTCAAATTAATTATCATTGCCCAAACTAATTTTACTAATTCTTTTTAAACTTAGTCACACTAAACTAATCAAAGTTAACATTAATTTAAGATTGTTTGGAAATGTTGCAGATGACTAGGCATTACTATTCTCCTCATAAAAACTCACATTAAAACCACAAGATTTTATCGAGTTTGACAAAATAATAGTCAAATGCAGTCTCGACGACGATCACTTTCCAGTTTGAGTAATCTGCTGTAAATAAAGATTCACTTACGAATTGGTGAGTTGGTTGTTTCTGATCTCACTTCGCTGCAATTGAGTCAAATAGTTGAGACATCGCACTCTCCACTCCACACATTCCCTACACTAAATCAGCCATACAAAACACTCCTCGTCCTCCCTCCTGACAGGTGTCTCACCTCCTCGCACTCTTTCAACCAACTGGTTCTTCAAAACACCATTTTCTCTGCCAAGGTATTCGCTTGTCAGACTCAGTTGTCGCTTCTCCGCCCTCAATCCGTCCATCTGGGCCTGCAACAGTCCATTCTTTTCTGAAAAATCCGCACAGGGCAACCTCGGAGTGCCATGTTCTCTCGGACTGCCCGCTCGTGGGCGTCCTCGGCCGCCCCAAGTCTTCGTTCCATCAAACTGAGTTTGTCCGCGGACTAAACACAAACAATTCGTCTACTTTTTTCACGTCCAAGAAATCTCTGGCCACGTTTTTGAGGAGTTGGACTATTCGGGGACAAATAAAAATATCCTACGTTTCTCGTCCTCGGTGGTCACGGAATCCGACAAAATGACATCCCTCACCTCCCCAAAGGAATCCAACAAGGACAAAACCTCCTTTTAAACACATCACGCATTCTCCACTCACTTTTGCCTCTTTCTTCCCAAAGAACCCCGAATGTGTAAGCGGATCAGTCTGTTGGCCGAAGGAATTTATTTTTTTGTCCACAAAACCATTTTCTGTCGACGTCCCCTGCGAGGTCTGATGCAATCCAGGACACGTGCACAGACCATGATTAAGGGGGCACTCAATGCAGAGGAGTACTCTCCTTCAGGATCTGAACATTTTCTGTCAAGATCATCAGCATGACTATCAGTTGTGTCTGTCGGCTCGGAAATTGACTTTTTTCTCAAATACAAGAAGATCGACACTCCAAGAAAAAGGAATGCAGCAAATCCGAGCAAATGAATCTGAAAATTAAATCCAACTGTGCCAACCCGTGTCTTTGCTGTTTGTAAAACTTGACGAAATGTGACAGAAAAAAATGTGGAGTAGCAGGTAGGTGGCCTAAGGATATCAGTTTGAGGAAACGTGGAGATTTGGGGACTTTGGTGAACAAAATAGTCGGTCTGTGAGTGAGAATTAATTATCCTTACGTTTTTGTTCGGGGACGGGGGAATGTCAGTGGAGGAAAGAGGGTAGACTATGCTTAGCAAAACTAAGATCATATCGACGAGAACACAATTTAAATAATATTAATAATTTAATATAAATATAATGTTTGTCTATTACTCTGTGCGATTGTTCACCAGGATGACCCTTTCAGTCCTCTGCTTTTTGCTTGGCATTCTATCCGGTTTAGCAGTCCCCGATCCGGTCGAAGCATCCTTTATGGGGTGAGGGATCTCTCAAAGTACTCCGGAATCTCTCATTCTACAGATATATCAAAAAATATAATGTTTGTCAATTACTCTGTGCGCAACTTTTATCTTTTCTACCAATCAAGAGAAGCCAGAATAAGAAATTTTCTGTGTTCAGTTAATTCTCTTTTCAGACCAGATTTGTCTTTATAGAAAGGCATAGGAAATCCATGTTTTTTCCACGATGGCTTATATAGAACTTGGAAAGATTATTCTCACCGTACCAACATGTACGACTGTCACCGAATTTAGCAGCGTGATTGCTAACTATTTTCGAAATATCTCAAGTCAATCGAGAAATGCGTCAAAGATTGGGCGTGGACTTGTTTAAAGTTTCGAAAGCAATTCCCATTCTTTCATTGTGGTAGACAGTTTAATATTGTCAGAACAGATGGTTCGTCGCAATGATTGTCCATATTCCCCTCCCAGTGTGTTGAATAAACTTAAGACAAGGAGACCACAATTTTGCTCGGGGACTCAAATATCCGTTGTGGCAATTAAGTATATACCCAAGTATAACACAGACCAACCAATATATGTGATTATTTTGCTAGCTCTTTATAGAATTGAGTTCAGATGTTTTTGGAAGTCCTTCTAAAAGTTCCTCATTTTATGTTTATCCTATTGTTAGTACAATCGGACCTCGATTTGAAGTACTTCGTAAACCGAGGCTCACTAATATTTTTGTATTAAACTATATTTTTGTCAAGAATAATTTTAGAAACAGTTGATGAATTATAATTTTTTAAAGTAATGTCTAATCTTTTTTCCAAACAATTTATTCCCATAAATTAGACATTATTTTTTTCTATACGGAATAAAAATCATTTAATAGTTCTGGAGAATGTTTACATATATTTTCTTCCCTTTGATTAATCACACTGAGGGGATCATTGATGTTCGTTGATTCAGGTCCATTATAAAAAAAATTTATTTCCCTTTTAAAGCATTCTTCGGCAAAAACTTCATGGATTCAATTTTCTTAATCGTGGGTCCAGACAGAGGAACTTTTTAAGTCTCAATTTTTGAAAAATTTTGAAAACTTTGAGATCAAGATTTTCAGCTTTTCAAATCACTTTTATGTTCTGTAGAATTGAAATAAGTTCCATTATTAAAAAAGGATCATCCTTTTTAATGCCTAAGATTGTAGCCCTGCTATCTTTGAAGATGGCCGCAAAAGATCGTTTTTTAGAATATTTCGCGTTTTTTTTGTAAGCATTTTTCATTTTAGGAATCTATTCAACATAGAACAGTAGAAAATACTTTAACAATAATGACAAAATGACAAGGAAACAAAAAAATGTATAAATACAAAATTAATTATATTAAAAACCATTTCGCTGTCTATTCATCTCTAGTCAACGACTTACATGAAGTTTGGATGGTAAATGGCGTATTTGGTGCTTCAATTGAGGTTGAGTATGCGTAACACACTTAGCGTAATTAAAGTTTTGGGACGTATAACGAAGTTGATGATTACTATTGTGTCCTCCAATCCGTGTGCTTTGAATTACAACACACTACCACTATATTAATTGCCTGAGATTTGAATGCTACGGTTGGGAGAAAAGTAACTTTAAATTCAGCCTCGGAGCTCATTGTAGAGGAGTGAGAAACTTCTCCTGTGATATCCTCCTGGAATTTTGCAAAGCATTTGGATTCTGTTTGTTAAACATTGCTTTTCAACATTCTGCGAAACACAAAACAACGTGGACTGGTTCAAGAAAGGGTAATCTCCAATTCTAGTCAATGTATAAATCTCGACGTATAGAGACGAATCCCCAATTTTAGTCAGAGAGGCGGTTGATCTCTAACACAATGAAATGCGTTCGCTGTAAAGTAAGACCTATATTCTCACAAATAGAGACGCTGTCGTTTATCTAAGTCAAGAAGAAACGTGGACAACGCAATTTGGTTATGTATTCCAAAACTCGTGGTTAATGAAGATACATTACGTAATTCATTTAATTTTAATTTTTACAAGAGTCGATAGTGGAAATCGACGAGTGTAAATTTTTTTACAGAAAGTACCATCAAGGTCATTGGCGACCAGGCCATTTGGTATTGGGTGGAATAGACAGGGAAACTAGAAAGTGCTTTTTTGAAGAAGTTGTAGGTTTTTTTTCCTTTATCCTTTAGACAGAACAGCGGAAACACCTAATCAAGTTATCGTTCGACGCGTACTTCCCGGCACCCATATCATTACTGATAGTTGGGCAGCCTATAATGGGATTGCGCAGATTGGAAGAGGGATTTATTCACATTCTGTGATAAATCACTCCGAGCATTTTGTTGACCCTTTGGACCCCTCCATCCATACTCAAAATATTGAGAACATACGGATGCGAGCGAAGAGAAAGCTAAAAAGGCAATTTGGTGAAACTCGTAAATTTATTTTAGGAACATCGCGATCGTTATTTGAGTCTTATTTGGACGAATCCAGGTGGCGGACCTCGTTAGTTGATAAAGAGAAGATATTCCAAGAATTTCTGCTCCTAATAGTTAACAAATATGTTTTTTCGGCTTAATTTGTATTCTTTAAAAAATATGAAAATCCAGACAATCCAATAGACAATCCCATTAAAATTAACTTAAATTAATAAAAAATGAAAAAATAATTAAAATCTATTGCTTATACGTCGAGATTTATACATTGACTAAAATTGGAGATTACCCATATTGACGCACGTTTATATTGAGGATATACGACATATAGCGACAACAAATTTGTCACTCAAATTACCTACTACAGAGAAAATATCACATACCGCCGTTATAAAAAGTCAGTTCAAACAAAATAAAGGCCCGCCACGACAGAACTTATTTGGAATGAAGCCAAGAGGATTAAATTTCAAAAGTGTGTTAGTGCTACTCTTCCACAAAAGGAGTACCCAGATAAATTACTAAAAAACACGATCACTATATTCGTAAGTGCAGCAGAAAAATTTATAAGATAAATCTCTCTTCGAAATGAATGCCTAAAACTGCATATTTGATCATTGAATCATTATTACGTAAGCAAAAATAATTACGTCCTGTCATTGGAAATTGCAACTTGATAAAGAAAAAAAGCTAGAAACGGAACGGAAGAAAATTTTTCATCAAATTAAAACACAAGTAAAGAAGCTACGGATCAACGCTCTTGATTCGATGGCCCGTGAAATTGAATCTTTGCATTTTGAAGGTGAAATGAACAAAGCTGTACGGTTACTGAATTGAAGAAAAAAAGCCAGAATAACCGTTCTTGATGAACTAGGCTCTGTCCTAGTGCATTAATGGTGGAGATTCAAATAATGTTTTTGACTCGTAAGAATTTATTAATTCGATTAAACCATACATTTTAATGGTAAAAGGATTGATAAAAAGCTCAAAATCTATTTCATCAATTTCAGGTATATATCCAAGTATAAATTGGAAATGTATATCCAAGTATTAACTGCTCTGAAGAAAATGGATGCTTGCGAGTCCTCTTGGCTGAGGCAGATGATCTCGCTGGACTTTAACTTCTGCCCCGCCGTGCTCGCAGATCGAGCTTGGCCGCCCTGTTTTTGACCTTGTTATTATCCAAATTAAAGAATTTTTTCCTCAATTGGAAGTTAATTTATGTTAAAATTTTTATTTTATTCAATTTTAGATGGCAGAAGTTATCAGTAAACTTATCAAACATCGTAAAATTAGAATTTTTTGTATTATCTATTTACAGCTTCATAAAGAATTACCTACAATATTGAATCTCGTGTGCCCCAGTTTGAGAACAACTGAACTAGGGCATTCTATTCTAAATAAGGAATACAAAAAGGATCATATTGCAAGTCATTTTGAAAACCAATTCCAAGTAAAAACAGATCGACAAAAAACGTCTGTTGAAAAATATGATCATAAATAATGAGGTCATCAACTCGTTTGATTGTCTAAACAACAACCGCGCACCGGGATACGACCAAGTCCCAGTCAAAATTTTGAAATATTTACCTGACTCACGTTCGATGATAATGGTTGGAATTTTCAACAGCTGTTTTTGACATCATTGTTGGCTCCCATTGGCCGAGGGATTATTAATTTCTATTCAAAATCCAAGAAAACAAAGTGGTGACCTGAGAAACTTGAGTCGATAGTTCTGTTGTGTCTGCCACACATTGAAAAATAACCAAACAAGTCAAGCAATATTTGTCTTTGGAAAAAAGTGGTTTTGTACCCGGAGGATCCACTACCAATGCAGTATAGAACCATCGTTGGTTTGCTGCGCTTTGTCAAAAGTATAAAGTCGTGATCCATATTTTCAGAATTGACCTCAGGAAAGCGTTTGATAGCATTGATTGGATTAAACTACTCAACTTCCTTATGAGTATTGTCGATGAAGACTGTAAAAATAATTCGGCAGCTTCAATCAAATACTTTTTTCTCTGTGTAACACTTGGAATGACAGAATCTAAAAATTTTATTAATAATACTGGAAGTCCTCAAGGAGACTTACTATCCTCGATTTTATTCATTATATACTTGGAAACTGTTTTGAGAGAATTAAGAAACAAACTTGGATCACTTTATGATAATATGATAGAAACAATCTACGCAGACGACGTGAACTCCATATCTGAAGACAAAAAGCTACTAACCATAATTCTACATAAAACCAAACAAATTCTTAGTAAATGGTAGTTGAACGTTAGCTCTTGATGTGAATGCAACACTTGTTTTATTAATCTTTATTTTGTTGCAGATTTGGGTATTAATTGTCACCGATATTTTTATTATTAAGTGTATGAAATATCTAATTAGGGTAGGTCCCTTCAAGCCTGGGGGTCCTTTCAAGCCTGTGACATTAATTTTCTTAAATTATTTATACTGACAAGCTGCTCTTATTGTCGACGTAGTCCAGTTGCTGCAATTTTTTAATCATCATTTATACTCAAAACTGTTTTTAATAATATGCATTTAAATTATTTTTTATAATTTAAAGAATTTTTAAATGTAAAATAAATAAATTCTTAAATTAAATGTGATTATTTTAATAATGCCAAACTGGGGCAAGCGCATCTCCTACGTTGAGCCAATTCTCTTTATAATAATATTGGCCGCAAACCTCCAGGGGTTCTCCCGCCAAGCCTTGATCTACCAAAAATCATGCGAACAGTTATACAGGGACTGCTCATTCCTCCATTCCAAAAAAAACATGAGCACAATAAACAGAATGAAACGACTAAATGTGCAGAAACTGGCTGACAATGTGCTGACAATAAACAGTTTCCTGATGGTGTCGATTCCCATGGTGGCCACCCTGCTGTCGGGAATCCAAATTGATAAAGGGCGGTTCAAGCAGTCGCTCTCTCTGCCTATCCTGGGGTCCTCAGGCGGGTGTTTGTTCCTCATGTTCATCGTCCGATTCGACCTCGATTTTGTTTTCATTTACATTTCCACAATCGTGTCCTTCATTTTCGGAAGTGTCGTCGTGCTAACTCAAACCAGTTTCAGTTACATCACCGTCACGGCCAGTCCCGGCACTTTGTCCAAGAGACTGATCATCGCAGAGGTGGTTATCATCCTGGCCACTTCCATCACCAACAACATCGCCGGGTACCTCGCCGACCTGAAACAACTCGACCTGTCTTTCTTCATATCCCTCGCGCTGTACGTTTTGGCCGCCTTCTACGGACTTGCGGCAATCCCCGACATTTCCCCAAACACTTCTCTGCTCGAGGAAAAAACAAGCTTTTTCAAGTTTTGTTGTTTTCACCACTCAGACAACTCTTTGGAGTCGTGTTCAAGAAGAGGGACAATCGGAAGTTGATTTTGCTGTATTTGTTTTGCTATTTCTTGTCCATGCTGGCCTACAATTGTGACTGGTTGTGGTTATCTCTCTAGCCTTCACCTCCGTGAGTTATTTGTTTCTCACTTCCGACCCATTTGTGATGACCAACAAGGAATATGCCATCGTCATCACCATTTCCAGTCTCGGAGGACTCCTTTTCGGCATTCTCAGCTCCCTCTTCCTCCTCGCCAAGAACGAGGACGGCCAGGCCAGACTCCGCGATACCAGTTATGGCATCGTCGCCTGTCTGTCCAATATTACTGGATACATTCTTTTTGGATTGGTCAAAGAGAATTTGCTTATTTACATTGGTTGTTCTTTCTTTACATGTTTAGCTGTCGCGTTCTTGTCCCTCCAGACAATCCCGGGGGCCATTCTTCGATCCATGTTAGTCAAGCTTGTCGACGATGACGAGAAAGGTTTGTTTGATGACTCATACCAGGAAGGATTTTTTCCATTATTATGATTATTCAGAGTTTGTCGGCTGTGGGGGGAAATACGTTTGGTCTGCAGATCTATAGGCTGACAATTGAGATATTTCCGGGGCTCATCTTCCTTATTTTGACTGGATTCTTCGCTTTTGTTTTTGTTGTGATGATGTAGTGTTTCTTTGTGTATTTTAGGTACCGACTTTATAAGGAAAGAAGAGGTGGGGATATTGCTAACTAATCTATAACATTTATTTTTAATGATTTTTATTATTTTCGCTTTGATTAAAATTGATTTAGCAACATGTGTAATTGAGAAATTCGATTTTTTATTCATTGAGTAGTTTTTTTATTGTGTGGTTACTGAATGGACTTACCATTACTTAATATATTATTTTTTTAATATCTATACCGCAACATTAGTAGAGTAGAAGGGTTGCATTGTGGCTGCCCGAATAAAGGAGTTATACAGTAAGACCATTTTTACGAACATATTATACAATTGGATTTTTACGAACATATTGTATAATCTGCGTAGATGACTTCTGTTATATTCATGGGGATATTATTCCTCCAGATATGCCATGAACAAAACCGGAAACAAGGCGTCTTCTTTGTGGGTTCCTTTATTCGTTCCAAACACTTCATTTCTGTTTTCTTAGCTTAATAAATACTTGAGTGGAGGAGAGTAGATAACGAATTATTCAATGTAATCTTTCTTGAGTAATGGTGTTAATATTTGTATCATCTTGACCTTCTGATTGAGTCAAATGGTGTAGATAGGTCAATTCGCTTTATGTAATACTTCTCTTTATATTTTCGACATGATGCACACATTCATTTGTGGCTCCAAACGAAATTATAAGTTGATCATTCAGGAAAAATTCATTTTGGCCAGAGATTAGCGATAATATTTTGTGCAGTTAACTGCGTAGTATGATTGGTCTTAAGCTAGTTAGCTTTCCTCTTTTCTTCTCCGTTTTATGTATTAACTTTTTGATTCCAATGTTAATTCTAAAGTGTTCCTTAAACGTTTTGTTTAGAATATGAGTGTGCGTTTTTGAAACTCTTCAGGAGTGTGTTTGATGAGTTCTAGGTTAATATTGTCTAGGACTGGTGTTTTTGAGTTGTTTAGCCTAGTCATAGGCTTTATAACTCCCGATAAAATTATTTATAATGATAGCTTTCTCAGGACTCCGTCAAATGAATAAAGCGTTTCCTTTTCCAAAATTGAAATATTTTTCAAAGTGATCAACTATGATGTCTTTGCGTTTCTGGTTGTTGTAAATGCGTTTTCCGAGTTCTTCATAAACTTTAATATTTTCGGATTTTATCTTTCGCGCTAGGATCTTTACAACTGCATTCATCTGCGTTTCCTGCTTGTACCTTCCAACTTCGTTTGCAAGGTTTTGTAGTTTTATTTCATGGATTTTCTGAAATTTTTCCTAGTTTTCGCATGATTTTGTTTTTTTGGATTTTAAACTTAGTTGCTTTCACTTGGTCGAGAGTGTTCATGCATTTTATAGGTGATTTTTTTGTAGATGAGAGATGATTTGTTTGTGTGTCGTGGATTTTTTTGAGGATTTTTGGAATTGTCTCAACCGTGTGATTAGCCACTGATTTTATTTTTTACGAGTTTATGCAATAAGCTTCCAGCCGGTAGATATAAATTAATCGGTTTTATGGCTTATGATATTTTAGCAGAATAGTTAATTCTGTAGATAGGATTGTTTTTTCAGAGTTCGGCTGCCTATCTAATTTTTCTGAGACTGTTTTGACTTTGATAATAAAAAATATCCTTTTTAAAAGATGTTTAATTACAAATAGTTTTTTTGTCGATCCCAAAATTGGCAAACAATAGAAGTTTCATTGTTTAATAGCTTGTCTAATCTCAGTAGCAATTTGGTTTAATTTATCAGCAAGAAATTTAAATCAAACATAAAAGACTTAATTTGTGCTTTTTGGCAATTGCCATTGAGATTTCCTGTGTTTTTGGAGCCAAGACGCTTGCTCATCTAAAGACTTAATATCGATAAATAATGTTACAACTAAAACATCGGAGTTATAATTATTAATTTCAATAGCAAAATGTATTAGGCATGGTTTTTAAAGCTAACAATCGCAAATACATTGCCATTTAACGAAAACAACTTAGAACCTGTTTCCAGCTAAAGGTTTTTTATGGAAATAGTATAAATTCAGACCGTTTTCCAAAAGTGACTAGACATTTCCACGATATTTAATTGTTCAGGCTGTTTCCTCACTTTATGTTACTTACAAACTGTATGGCGAATAAGGAAGGATAGACAACTATTTCGACAATCCGTAGCCATTTCACGAACTTCATACAACACACTAACCACTGTTCAGGAGACTTTGTAGATAAGGCCCCCCCACTCAACATAAAAGTTGTATTTTCGCAATATAACAACACTGAAATAATCCACAATTTTTGAAAATATCCGAAAATAATTATTACAATCTAAAGCTACTGATGATCGAGAAGACGTTGCCCCTCAGGATCGCAATGGATATTCTTTGGAACAACCATTGCTTCTCCCGAGGCTCTCTCCGTCTTCTCGAGATCAGATTCCCGATTTTCCCGACGAGTTCGAACGATTTTTGGCTCATGACCCCGGAGGTTTCTACGGATATTGGGGAGAAGATGAAGTTGTCCAACAGGTTGGAATATTTCTGAACTTTATGTGCCTCAGCCTTCTCAGCGGCTGAGCCTGGACTGATCGCGGAGTCAACTATATTGGTCTTTGAGAAGGTGTCTGTGCACGTGGAGTCCCACGCGAGGCATTTCCCATTACTCCACGGGAAAATGGTGACTCCATCTGGGCGTTTACCGTCTCCACGGTCAAGCCCAACGGGTTCCAGTTCTGTCGGGAACCCAGCTGCTTGTAACGCAGCCGAAATAGTCTCGTTGATAACAACACTTGTATTTCGACTATATCTACCGCATCTGCCAAAACCTCACATTACAACCAAGATAAAACCGTGTTAAAATATATAATAAATATATTAAATTAACCAAGTCCACCCCAACTATTCGAACTAATGTCAGACTCAGGACGCATAGAGGACGGGCGTAAATGGGGAGGCAGACTATCTGGAAGAGTCTTGCCACTCTTGACATAGGATATAAGGAAGGAGGCGACCCTCCACTCATACATGTCCATTCGCCCGTCGGACGCAGAACAAGACAACTCCCACACCTTGGCCAACGACTCGTAGGGAAGTTTGGACTCGAGCATGACTGGCTTGATTTGCGTGGAATCCACCTTCCCCCCAACAGTGGTAAATGTAGCAAACACCTCGTCGGCCTTCTCAATGTCCTTCTCGGTAAGTCTGAACTTGTTCTCCTCCTCCTGCTCCAACAGTTTATTGGAGGCGTCGACAATGCCAAACACCCCGCCCTCCATCTTATCCTGATTGAACTCGTTGAGAACATCGTTGAGCTTATCCAACACGGAGGGGACAGTCTTGACAAGGATAGCCTGAATGACGTCCATACTCTTCTTGTTGCAACACTCGGGCAGATTATTCACATCCAACGCTTTCTACCACTCACATGCCAGTCCCACCACTGCCTCCAACACAAGGTTGTAGACGATCATATCCCCCCCCATCACTCCCTCATCCCGCAAGGCATCGTTGTAGAATGTGCTGAAATTGGCCACAATTTCCTGCTTTTTCTTCTCCTTTTTGAAAAACGGCATAATTTTTCGGAACTGTCTTGTAACCACCAAATACCTCTACACATAAGCAGGTGGATTACGAGGAAGCAGTTGAGTCGTTCGATCATATTCCCCACAATGTGTGGATAGTGGTAAACCGACAACATTTGCAGGTCATTCAACAACTCAAGTTTCTCCGAGTCAAACAAATCCCTGTACGTGTCGTGTTTGTATGGTTTGTCCCACAAAGAGCAAATAAAGACATGAGGCACTTCGGGGGCACACACTGCCATTCCCGAATGGTACATGAAGGCCCCATACAGCCGAATCAGATTCAAATCACTGACTGAATCTGCCTTGTTGAAGATGAGTCGCATTTTGCCCATCATGGACCTCATCTTCCTCAAACACTCCTTACACTCGGGGGACACGTCCACTTTGAACACGTCCATCATCATGTACATTCGAGTACACCGCTTCCCCAACTCACACAACACTCCCGGCAGGTCATACCCTCGTTGATCCCCCATGTTCTCCCCACTCAGGAACCCCGGACTGTCGATTATGTCCATTGCCCGCAGACATGTGTTATTCACCCTCGTCAGCTGGAAATGACGGGCTATGTCCTTGTTGGAGGGGAAGAAATTCTGGAAGCCCAGGTGGGGGTCGTTCATGAGGATGACTCCGCCCACCGTCACCTGCTTCTCTCCGTAGGTCAGGACGTGGAACATGTCCGTGGTGGGTTCAGGGCCTACGCGGAGGACGGGAATGTCCAATTGGAGGAGGTATTTGATGGCTGTGGTTTTTCCGGCGGAATATGAGCCCATGAAGAGGACTGAGGGTTTTTGTTCCATGTGGGTTGGACTGAGGGGACTCATGCAGTGCATGTTGAATCCTGTGCTGGCCTCGATTGGTCTGACTGATTTGTTGTACGGCACGGACAGGCTTCGGAGGATATCGGAGATTTTGTCGGCTGTGGTTGACATTTGATCCTTTTTTGACTGGATGTCCGCACTCAATTTGGACTTGCTCTGCGAATATGGGGTTATTAAGTACCATTTATGTGACCACAAGAATTGATGAGATTCACAAATAATTATAATGTATTATTTAATAGTTTTTTAATATTTGAATAAACACTAACAAAAAATGTACAAAATTGCGATTATTATATTTATTAACTGGTTAGTCCATAAGAATGTCAATCAATCGAATATTCATGATATCAATAATCATGATAGCTAGGGCGATTATTTTAACCTAAAAAATACAAAATTAACCTAAAAATTTAACTTTATGCCCTAAAAATTAAAAAAAATAAGAACACTAAAACTTTTTGTTAGACATAATTTTCTATATTTTCTGTTAGAAAATTTTTGTTGAATCTTAGAACAGTGTTTCTCAACCTTTTTTTCCCTGAGGCCCATTTTCAGGGTCATATAAAATCTCAGGCCCATTGCCTTTAATAAAACTTTGATTAACAAAAAAGTATTTTTATTAACATAAAAAATCTTATTAAAATGTCAATGACTACACTGCTCTTGATGTCTATCTATCAATTTGTCAAGTTGAATTTCCAGATCTTGGTTCAACCTCAAACGTAAGTCTCCTCTCTTCTCAATCTGCAATTGATTGCGTTTTTTTGTGAGTAAATCGTTTGTTGCAGAAAATCCTGTCTCAACCAACCAAGTGGTGGGAAAGCCAAGTACAAACGGAACAACTTTTTCAAAGAGTAATGGATGAATCGATTCTACTTTCATCCATCCATATAAGCCATCCCTTTCAATATTTTTCATTAATACTTTGTTCTCCTTCAGTTCAAGAAGTTCTCCAGCAATAATAGGATCAATGTCTTTTTCACTTAATACGTCAAAATGTGCTATATCTATAATCCAACTAGGCGGATTCATTTCGATGATATCTTTAAATCTTCTAGTCATATCTTCTTTCAAGCATTTCAAGTGGTCAGTGCAGCTTGCGATTACTTCTGAGCTCGGAGCAGTTTTGGCAAAATTACAAAAATAAGCAAATTCATTTTTTTGAAGATGCATCTTCCAGAGACATAACTTGTTCAAAAAAGAGCGTACTTTCTCAGCACTATCTATCAGATTAGCATTTCGCCCTTGCAGTGTCATGTTCAGTTGGTTGACATGTGCGAATAAGTCAGCCAGGTAAAAAATCCTTGCTTTGTATCGTTGTTATTTATCACTGAAAACAAAGTCTCAGCTTTATCTTTCTGCTTCTTGCTACAAGCTTGTGTTTTCATGTCATGAACAAAAATAAGAACCATATCCCACATTTCAGCAAGACGAACTAGGGAATTTCCTTTGGAAAGCCATCTCACTTCAGTGTGCATGAGGAGTCTCTGGTGGTCCTCATGTTCACATAAATGTTGAAATAGGCGGTCATGCAAAGCATTGGCTTTGACAAATTCACTGTTGAAACAGCGACTTTCAATGCATGTTCCATGTCATCATTGAGAGATTTAGCACAAAGATGTTCTCGATGGATGATGCAATGAATTGCCAATATATGAGGGGCAACTTTTTTTAATTTAGCTACAAAGCCATTCTGTTTGCCGGTCATAGCGCTGGCACCGTCTGTTGCAATCTGCAACAGATTTGACAGAGGGATCCCATTATCGTACAGATAGTCGTAAACAGCCGCATATATAGTGTCGCTTCGTGTGTCAATCAACTTTTTTATAAATAACATTTCTTCATGAATTGCCATTGCATCAATATATCGGACATAAGTAAGTAATAAGGCAGAATTGTTGATTGTTGTCTCATCAATTTGTAGTGAGAACTTAGAAACTTTTAATTTTTCCACAAGCTGTTTCTCGAGGTTTTCTGCCATTTCAATTGCCTTCTCTTCACTGTGTCATTAGACAATGGGATTTTTTGTAGAATGTTGGCAGCCTGTTCTCCTAGCAGTTCTTTAGCACAGATCAACATTGCTGGCTTCACCAGACGTTCTGCAATTGTATGTGGCTTCCCCACCTTAGCAACCAGTTCACTCACTGCATAACTGACTTTTAGTGTCTTGTTATTATGCTCATTTGCTTTTTTTAAGCAGAATTCTAAAGTTTTTGGAGCATTCTTTTGGCGTTCTAAGACTTAGAACACTCTTTATCTTAGAGAAACATTAAACCGAGCAGAAAGTTTGCCGAAATGTTCGAATAGCTTCGGAAGAGGTCACACTGCTAACTAACACATGGTTGTTGAGAATTTCCTTAGCTGTTCGAAGTAGATATCCATCATCCGCGAATGATTCGAAAATATTTGAACTCCGATCAGATTTTCTAAATAGTATGTAGTGACCTTAAGCCAGAACCCCCATCTTGTCAGGAGGTGGAATGGCAATGTTTCTGTCTTTGAATATTAGTTTTCTTTATTGTTCTTGTTAATTGCAACTCAAACATTTATAACTTTGATAATATTTTTTTGTAAATTTATTCTTGATTTTCTAAATATAGATAATTTAGTATTAAGCAAATCTAATTAAACGCACTTAATAATTTATAATGAAATATAAAATTTATAGATTATAGCTATATTTATATTTTCCTCCATTCTTTAAATGCCACCAAAGTGTTGATACGAGGTTACTGCTAAGCTTATTGCTTAAACTATCTCGGGTAAAGTCCCCGTCGCATTGAGAGAGTTGTCCAATATTCATTAAGTTCCTCTGATTTGCCAAGATGCTTTGTGTTCAAGTTGAGCGTGTTCAGTGTTGCTTAATGGCGTGCTATTCTAGTAATATCACTGTTACACTAAACGGGGCTTAGACTTTGATGGCATATTTTATTTTCCAGACTAAAAGAGGAGTACGTTAAGATACGCACTACATCGGCGTTGATCACCAAACAAGCATTAATTCGCATACACATTGCTCGCCAATTCTTACATAGTTATTATCGAGAAAACTTCCAGACTAAAAGAGGGGTGCATTATTTTCAGGTCTAGCAGGTCCACCGAAACGAGTGGGGTGCGGCTGATCCAATATTTCCACTATAGCTTTACTGTAGACATCATCCCATTCCCATTGGCGTGAGGTGTTAGATGGAATGCCCAATATGTATCCATGCCAGAGTTTACAAGCTCTAGAAAATACTGGGTCCTTTTTCAATCCGCGAAAGTTACGTAGATTTTGTTTGATTTAACTGCGTAAAATGCTATATTAATACCATTATTCATAATTAGCACACTTGCATCTAATTTTTTTTTTGCATCTAATTATAATGAAGAATACAAAATAGTGAATTATTTTTTTCTAGCCAACGTCCTCTGCTTATTAGGATCCCCGACAATCTATTCCTGAGTAACCAATCCCTTCCTCAGCCGAACTTTCTTCACATGTTTGTCACCCAGTCGATCATCTCCACGCCCCTCCCCCACAACCTCCCAATGTGAGAACTTGAACTGACAACTACACATCCCCTCGTCCTACTTCTCATCTCCTCCTCAATCCCGAATGAATTGACCGTCGGAATATACCAATCACACATATACACACTCAGATCATACAAGTCCTCACTGACCACCCTCCCTCCTCTCCTCCCAATCACCCCTAGACTGTGTCGTCCTTGAAGCTGTAGTCATTTTATGAATATTTCAGCATACTCAGTTGATAACTATGCTTCGAATGATTGCTTAGAATTTCATAATTTTGTTTTAGAATCATACAAGTTTTACAACATTGTTAACTACATTGTTACTAGAATGCTCCTAAAGGATTCAAGAAAAGAACCATTCACTCTTTCCAGCTGGAATTATCTAGACCAGGGGTTCTCAACCTTTTTAGCTCAAGGGCCAAATCGATAATTAAGATTAGCTTCGCGGGCCGCACAAAAAATATTTTATATATTTTTATATTTTCCAAGCCGGTAACTCGCTTGCAATCCGAAGTGCAGCCACTGCTGATGGTAATGAGTTAGGAAAATGATTTCAGACTAACTTTTTAAACTAAATTTTCAGACTAAATTTTCCTAAATATTGATTCGCATAAAAAGTAGATCCAAACATTGATATATTCATATATGCATTGTGTGTTATATTTTTGAATTTGTCTTGAGGAATTAATTCGTAAAATTAATAATGGACGCTTTTTTTGAACAATGCCGCCAGTTCTATATCATGTTGTAAATTAATGAGTTCTAGTTGAAACTTTGCAGGCGCATCCTTAATTTCCACGCTGAATGGAGTTGCGAATATTTTCATTAAAGGAAGGAATTTTTTAAAATTCTAAAAATTAAATTTATATAAATGTACCCCAAAACGTGCTTCAAATTGATTAATTAAATCACCAATTATGGATATGTATTTTTCATAAGCAGCGCCTTCGTTGTTTTCAGATAGTGAATAAAAATGAGATGTATCTCCCTCTTTAAGGGAAGTCATCCATAAATATAATTTTTCGATAAACAAAGAAATGTATCCATATACCTGATAACAGAGTTTGCCTTTTCCTTGTAATTCAACATTGAGATCCGACAAATGCGTGGTTAAATCAACATAAAAAGCCAAATCGGCAATCCATCTTTCATCGTAAAGTTCATCGAAAATTACTCTGTCTTTGGTAAACTCCTTAATTTCTGGAAGCAATTTATAGAACCTTTAATAAAATATTAAGGCATTTCGAACGACTTAACCACCTCACTTCAGTATGAAAAATAACATCTCCATACTCAGCATCAACTTCTTCCAAAAAAGATTTAAAATATCGGTGATTGAGCGCTTTTGAGCGTATCCAATAAACGATATTAACGACTTTTTTGGAAACATGTTCCATTTTAATGGACTTGGCGATAAGATTTTCTGGTGAATTATGCAGTGATGCCATATTAATTGATCGAAACTATTTTCGGTTATATCTTTGGAACAATCAATAAATAATTAAATTTTAACATTATTAAAAAATTAAAAAAGTTAGTTACTCTAGAGGGGCCGCAAAAAAAATCCTGCGGGCCGCATGCGGCCCCGGGGGCCGCATTTGAGAACCGCTGATCTAGACGACAATAAACCAGATTGACATTCTCCTCACTTACTCCCTCATTCCCGGGATATAACTGTATCCGCTTAGATCGGTTAAACCGACTTGGCGGAGGCTATGTTTGTATTGCCTGGGGATCATATCTCAAAACAAATCTGCAAACGATCTCGAACCTACAGCGGAAGGCTGATAAGTCTATCTCCAGTTTTACTGAACGGTTTATGAATAAATAAAATAAATAAATTTTATTTGAGACTGGTCTTTATTTCTGTGGCCATTTCGAGTTAATATTCAAAGAAAGTTAGTCTGAAATTTTGTGTTCATTTTGCCAAGAAGTTAAGTCTTAGTAGTCTCTTGCATTTTCTTTGTGAGAAATGTTTGTGTTTGGATTTTTATCTGAATTTTCTTATTTAAAAACAATTTTTAACGTAATTTTTTATCGAAGGTATCATCTTTTAATTTTCGGTTTTCTGTCGAGTTTTTCGCAATAAAGTGGATTGTATTTTTAACGAAAAATTAAAATAATTTTCTCAAGTGTATTGGACGTCTCAAGGCTTTGAGAACACACAATCCTCTGGAGACGAGATGGCTCCTCCAGAACGTGTCCCAAGCAATAGTGAGGGGAAACAAGATCGCCATCAGTTCTTCTTCTTATTGACCTTAGTTAACATTTTTCTGGAATTGACATTTTTGGATTAATTGCATCACAGAAATCAATTTTCTCTATATCTTCATCATTTTTATTCTCTTAATCCTAATCTTTATAGGACTCAATTGTTCTCAAAAATTCTTCATCATTGTTGTTGCAATTTTTATAGGTACAATTTTCATCATCATCTGAAACCGGAGAGTCCTCCTTAAAAGTAGAGTCATCTGGAGTGTCCTGATTGCCCAATTGTTAAATGCTTTTTCAATGCAATTCGTTACTGTTATTCTTTTAATTTCATACCACGCTTCAATTATCAATGGTATTACATCAACTAGTTTAAAATTTCTGATTTTTTCATCTTTGAGATCATTAGATGAAATTTTCGATAAAAAGTCAGCATGGCTTTTATATAAAAATACAGAATTGACTAATTGCTTTTGATATAGTACGAGATTTTTTTTCAAATTTATTCTTAAAAGAATTAATCCATGTACTTGAAGCTTTAAAATTCGGAAATGAAAATTTTACGAAATAACGAAATTATTTTTGTTAAATCAAAAAACGTTCTGTATATATCTCTATTGTTGTTTGAAATTCAAGGTTAAATGGAATTAATTTTTTATGTCATTTCTCAGCGGGATTGGACAAAATTCTTTGCCGTCGATCTTCAGATGACTTGGAACCGCTCCTCGACCAACACAGACTGGCTTGTCTCCGTTCCGCCTATCAGCCATACTCAGATTCCCAGCCTAATGTACTCTCTTCTCCGCTTTTAGATACTGTCCTCGATAGGGATTCACTCCGTTTGGGTATCTGCAATCTCCTTGGACTTCCTGTCTGCAAACCTCACCCCTGCCGTTGTGGGACTAAAGTTAACGCCTTTGGGCTCTGTTTTGTAGAATGAATGCCGGTCGATTTCCCCGGCACACTGAAATTAACAATTTAATTACGGAATATGTGGTCACTCCTGGCAAGAAGAAGGAGGCTCCGGGAGGGAATAGTCGACCAATGCCTAAGAAGCTGTGTCTTTAACTCGTTCCAGCGAGTTCGAGGACATGGGACTCTTCAAAAAAGATGTTTTGATGTGTTTTGTGAATTGTCCGAGAACAAGGGACTCTTAAAAGGGTATTTGTATGAAGAGAATAGGAGACTTAGTTCTACTATGACGACTCGTTTGCCCAGTAGGGGTGTACAACAGCAAATGGTTAAGAAAAATGAGCTGGATGCTCAAACACTTCCTTGGCAAAGGAGGACTCTTCATTTGAGTGATTCGCAGGTGTATGTCGTCGTTGAAAATAACCCTGAGAGTTCACCAGAGGTATCCTACTTTACGGGATTTTTCTCTGATCCATTCCTCTCCTTCAAGCGAGGGCGGTCAAGGCTGATCAATTAAATTCTTAATAATGCGTTCAAGAAGGGATTTTCAGCCACTGCTAATTGGTGGGTTTTTAAGATCTCATTTTGTGAAAATGAATCCAAACATGGACCCAAGCGTGTTGTGTTATCATCGTGACTTTGTTTTGTAAATAGAAGGACAGTTTGTGTTATACTGGATTTGAAAAGTATGACAAATATTCTAAGCAGGCTTGTATTTCCTAATTGCAGTTCTAATTACATATTATATTCCAGTTTGGTGTCTATTTTTGAACTCAGCTGGAACTTATCAACTTAGACCTCAAGACATAAAACGACAGGACGCATTTCTTGTCTGGAAAACACTTGTTCCGACACGTTTTGGTCAATAAACTTTCAAAATGATGCTTCTTTCTAACCTCGGCCTGGCCGGTCAAGGCCCAAATTAAAAAACAAAAATAGAAAAGAGGCTCCTTGATTGTTTCATTTCAAAATGTCTAACTAAGCAAAGTATGACCAAAATGTTTTTCCAAAAGACTAAAATTTTGAAATAATTATTTGAATTGTAGACAAACAACTCGATTTACACTTAAAAATCTGGTTTTGATTCTTCAGTTAACATAAATCTGCTGAATTATCCTCTTAAAAAATAATCTTTTATGGAAAATATTCAAAATCTTAATAAATATATACAAAATATTAGAACAAAGAAATATTGATATCTATTAAATTGTAATTAATTTATTTAAATCTTGATTTGAACATTTGAATAAAATGACCTTCCGAATTGCGGTCGCATTTTCCCTATCACACTAGTTACCATGCCCCAATAACCCCTAGGAAATGGTCTCCAATAACAAAATGGCACAGCTAGTATTGGGTATAATATAACTAAATACCCCTATTCTGACTACCTCCACGAAATAGACTGCAAAAAAACGTGTCGAACATTCAAAACAGAGTGCAAGTCACTCTCGGAAGTGTCGGAAGACGAGTTTCCCGCCCTCACGTCACTAAAGGACATCATCGAGAGCTACATTTGGCTGCTCAAACACCTCCAGGGTTTGGGTGTCCTGAGAGTGCAGACGACGGGCGGGACTCCCACGTGCAGACGAGGTCACAGACTCGCAGACTGGAAGAACTGTCCTCCTCTCTCACCATTCATAGATCAAAGGCGGTCACCCAGCCACCCGACAGTCCCAAATCGTCAGAGACCTCTCTGAGTGAGGACACCTCGGCCTTCACTCTCCACCTGTCCGAGTGTTCTTCTCGTGGGAGTGTGGCTGAGGAGAATTTTGAGTTCAAGCCAGAGAAGAGGCTCAGTTATGCCTTCACGGACCTCCCCTTTGTGGTCCCCCGGAAGATCAAAAGAGAGGACAACTCTACCACAAAGAGCTACCACTACTTTTCCCTCACAACACTCCCACGTGACACCTACGTGGGCAATGAAGAAAACGAATTAAAACAATTCCTCAAAAGAAAATGACATAACTAAGCAAATTTATCTGCATTTTGTGAATATAAATAGTCATTAAAACTATCCAAATATCAACGAATCCTTCCCAAAGTTATAAAAGTCGACCAGTCTAGAATACACAACACTCACACACGGAGAGAGGCCGTCGATCACATGTTTGAGCACCCCACAGGCATCCTCCTCCCCCACCACGGAGATCTCCACCACCACAGACTCAGTGAAGTCATGAAGGGAGTGAGACTTGGACTACTCTAAGAGAGGGGGACCAACGGGGATAATCCGGTAGATGGATATTTTGACAGTCCCCCACCACACGACCTGTCCTTCCGTGATGTAGTCCGCCGTGTGTCTGCGGATTAACCTCCGTGAATACTCAAATCCAATTTCCTCCAGGAATTTGACTATTTTTAGGTCCCCTCGACATTGCGTGATCGACCGGGACATCACGTGGGGCATGTCGGGCAGGGAATCCGCGATTCCGTGATGGATGACGTAGCACACGTTTTCCGCGCTGTCGGTTTTTCGTCTCACGGTGAGGAGGCGGTCTTGGGAGTTGGGGTTTCCTGTGTGGTGGGGGTGGGGTACTTTGGAGGTAGGTGGAGACTGTGTTTTTGAAGTCCTGAGGGCCTTGATTGACCCCGCAGAGGAGGGACAGGCGGGTCAGCAAGGCGTTTTTGGCTGCTGAGTAGACTGTGCCATAGGACACGTAGAGGTTGTTCATTTTCTGGTCTCCTTCTTCTTGTCCTTGTATGTAGTTGATATCCATCACAACAATTATGTTTTTAATATTTTATTTATTTAGTTGTTAAAACAATTAATTTTAAATTAATTAATATGAATAAACACATCCACCTTGTTGTGAAGCAAGTGGTTACGTGTCTAATAGGGGTAGGTATTAAGCGGAAATACAGTAATCCTCCAAGAAACGTCCTCCCCTAGTGCTGTCCCTCGGAAAGTATTATTATACAACGTCATCTCCCCTAAACTGGCCATGGAATCGACCAATTCAGTGAGTTCTCAAATCATTCCAGCCAGACGAGCCCTTTGCCTGGGAAGCACGTGAATTCCTCCGATCCCTCAGTCTGAATAAACGAGTGTCCGTCAAACGGGAGGGAGGACTGCAGGAGACAGAACTGGTGACCCTCCACCTGGGAGGTGGGCAGAGCATCAACCAACGAGTAGTCCTGTCTGGCCTGTCATCAGTCCGTCGACTGGTCGGGAAGGCGGCCGACTGGTGATGTGTGTTAATATGGCAGTGGGGAGTACAGGGCGATGTTGGCCTGTCAGGAGGAGGCCAGACAAGCCGGGCGAGGTCGCTGGGGGGGTCTCTCCCAGGCGATTGTGCGGCGAGTACTGTGGGTGGTGGAGGACAGTCAGTCCTTCTTGCTGGCCAGACAAGGAAGGGACTGTTCTGGTCTAATTTGGCCTGATTGGTAGGTTTGGTCGAACACGTCGTGAATGCATCCAAAATGAGAATTCTGTTGTTAGAGGACTGGCAGTATGTTTATGTCACTCTCTACGGAATACGTGTGTGTAGTCCCCGACTGTTGAATGTACTGGTTTTGTACTGACTGGGAGGAACAAGCCAAGGCGTTTATGGTGGCTCGTCTTTTGCAGAGGAAGGTGACTGTCCGCTTTGCTTGGATTACCAAAAATGGCACTTTTCTTGCCACTGTTTTGCTAAATGTGTCACAGTGGCATATTTATCTTAGAAAAGTGATGTAGCCATCAGTCTCCTTCAGAAAGGACTGGCTGTATCGCTATCTCCAGCCCACCCAGAGTACTCCCAAGCACAGAAGTACATTTCCTGTGTGACCCACAGAATAGGCAGAGACTCCCAGCTAGGAATGTGGAATGTGACTGATAAATTGATCGATTTGACACATGTTGTTTTGGGTGGGCAATTGGTAGGACATTTTTGAAGTCAAATCACTGTTTCCGCGGTTTGAGAAGATAGGGTGGTTTAAGGCGTGGATAGAACAGGTCATTTACGGATCCAGTCTGACCATTCTCACAGTGAGGGACCACTACCGAGTCAAACTGTTGCTGGACGGAGTGAGGTGTCCCAAATCCCCGGACTGTGTGAGGATGAGGGGGGTCGAGTTTGTCAGGAATTTGGTGACGAATAAGGAGGTGGACGTGAGGGTGGTTAGGGTGGATAATTATGGATTCCTTATTGGTTGGGTGAGCGTGGAAGGGAGGGGACTGGCCATGTCTTTGGTGGAGAATGGACTGGCTTTCCTCACTGCAGGCTCCAATAAAGATGAAGACATGAGGAATGCCCAAAGAGTGGCCAGAATGAAGCAACTAAATGTCCTCTCACTTGTATAAGATCTGGGAAGATTCCCCAAGCAGGCGGACAGAAGGATGTTGGAAATGTGTCTGTCGTACATAAAGGAGGACGAGTTCTACCTGCAGAGAGTGACGAATTGTGACCATTTCTGTGAGTGTTGTAGTGACGGTGATTGAGGAGACCATGAGAGAGTTGAACCCCATTGACAAGAGCAAGTTCTTTTTCCTCCCTCTTGGTCAACTCACAATCAACTCTCTGTGTGTTGTGAGGGCCAGATGTGACTTGAATTGGTACCGAACGAGAGTCGAGTCGGTCGACCAGTCGACAAATGAAATGCGACTGTATTTCATCGACTATGGCTATGTCTTGGTTGTGGGTGTATTGTTAGCAGATGGACTTGTCCATGTCCAGTCATGTGCGTGGTCTGCCCACACATTTGCAGGACTATCCCCCACTGTGTGTGAAATGCAGACTGGCCTTTGTGGAGTATAATCAGACATTTGTTTCCTGTGTTGTGAGGAATATGGCCAAGGAGACTGAGGATAACTGTCTGATTGACATTGTGAAGGAGACTGACCGAGTCACCTATGTTGTCATGTTCACTCTTCTGGAAGGGGAGAGGAGGGACTTTGGGTTGGAGATGGTCAGACTAGGACTGTGTTCTGTCAGTGTTCACATATTTCAACAGTTTGCCCACGACTACTTTCTGGCTCAGGATGAGGCTAAGGCTCATAGACTTGGAATGTGGGCATCTGCTGATTTTGAATAATTTTTTAATAAAAGACTTGCATCAAAGATAATTTGGGCCACGATTAATTTAATTTTCAATTTGTTATCGCATCAGAAAAATTAGTTTAACAAAATTCGGACTTTAATTTTTCAAGCATTAGACATGCCGAGATGCAAATTATCATGTTTTTGTGAAATGCAATAAACTGCAGTCTCATGTAGGTAATAAGTAGTAGGTGTGTTGTACTGATACGTGTTTTAAATTTACGGGACCGTATCTTTGAGAAAATATGAGACTTTATTTTGAAGATGTTGTGAATAACGCGGATATGATGGTATTGCCCTGCAGGAATACTACTAATGCATTTCCTTCAGTTCCCGGACTGATCCAAGGAGGAGACTCTTTCAACACAAGACATCCTTTCAGGGTTGACTGTTGCTCTTTACGATGCCATTCTTTTTCGAAACAGACTTGAAGGGGTTGACTTGAGTAAAAACCGGGCTTCCGTAGGAGACTTGAGACATTTTCTATCAAAAGAGCCCTCAACCACTCGTTTGTGGTCAATGTCACGTCGGTTTTTGTACATATTTATAGAATTAGGAATATTTGTTCTTCTTGTATTGCGTATCTGTAAAGACAGGTGGCTGAGCCGTCTAATCTGTTTGCAATAATCTGTTATGTCTGAATATTATAGTTCGGTGTCTTCTTTTATATTTTTTTAATCATTTTGCACTCTTGTTATTTTATTGACGAGTCCCATTTGCTGAAGTGTGCTTATTTAATTGCTCGTGATATATTTATTCATTTGATTAAGACTTGTTGGATTGTTGGTCCTCTTATTTGAAATGACATTCGAGCTATTCTGTCCATTTCATCATTTGAGGCTATTAATACTTTTGAATCATACTTATTTTTTAATAATAAGCTGGATTTATTTAATAGTTTTTGACGTTGGAATTGAGTAAGTAGGCAGGTGATTTGGAGAAATCATTTTATGGGATACTCGGAAAAAAGATTTGCAAAAGTTAGTTGACAACTGCCGGACATGCCATTATCTGACCTAAGGTTCAAAAAAATCGAAATACCGCTGTTTTTACCGAAAAGTATAATTTCGTCCCATTTTTGTTTAAAACGAATGGTTTCATGATGAGAAATCAAAGTGACTTTTGAACAAACCGGGAAACATGATTTCCAACCCACACTAGATACGAAAGAAGATGGAATGTCTGTTGCAGGGGATTTCATAACAGATTCTGATAGAAAACTGTTTATTTACCCAGGGACGATCGATTTCAAATTGGTGAACAAATATTGAAATTATATTTGATTGGGAATGGATTATTAAATAGAATTTTTTTAGCTAAAATAAAAAAATTGAACAATTCATATTATTACAAACAAAACAATTGCTATTAGTTCCTCACTTTCATCGCTCTTCATTTTTCGCATAATTCATGCAAAAAATTATCAGAAAATTGTTTAGTAATCAGTAACAAAATATGTTAGTATAAACCAGAAACCAGAAATAAATAATTAATTAGAATCCATAGATGAAAAGTTTGAGCATTTCGACTCCTGCTTCTGGTTGATCCGTTGGAACCATATGTCCAGAATCTCTCACAATTACCTGCATTAAATTTCCAGCAGTTTTATAATATCCATTCACTCTAGAGCCGTTTGTCGAGTACCAAATTTGCTGAGGAGCATTTGAAAATTCTTCTTTTCCAATCCAATTAAGTTCTCTTAAAAATGCACTGGTCGCAATATAGGGGACGATTACGTCAACTTGTCCGGAATAAAAGAGAGTCTGATAATAATAATTAAATCACTTTATAGCCTGCATTGAGGATGTTTTGTATTGTGGAGGCCATTGATTTGGGGATATCTTCATATAATTTCGGATTGGGAAGAACACAGTAATCACAAAATGTTAAATTTCCTGCGTTAAATCGACGAGAATTGTTGCTTACAAAATTAATATAATTTTGATAGGGAACTTCCTAAACTTTGAATTATTGAACTAAAACCACGTCGAGTATATAATTATAATAGTCAGTAAGACCAGTTAGTTCATAGAATAGGTCAAATATTTCATCAAAATACTTCGTTTATTTAATAAAAGAAACCTCACTGCTTCGATAAAAATTTCCAGCTTCAATGTTCTGACGTGCCAAAAAATTTAATTTGTCAAATTTTCCAATTTGATTATCAAAAATAAATCCAATATTATATAGATACGTTCCATAGTCAAACATCTTTTTTATAGCTCAATTAACATACATTATACGGATCACAAAGACCATCTCCAATTGCCATTCCAACTAAATTAATTGGCGTTGGATTGTTCCAGTTATATTGATCTATTGCAGAAACCATTGCAGGAATATATTGCAGAAACCGTTGCGCGTTTTAGGAAACAAAATGGCATCTATAAAAGTACAGATAACTTATTTATCTCGTGATTGTTAAAATGTTTGTTGTAATATTACTGTTTTCAACTTCTATTATGTACAAAGGTAATTTGTTTACAATCAGTTTTTATTAGAATTACTGTTTTGGGAGAATGAAAACATGTTCGATGATCCAAATTGTTTTAATCGTAATGGTTAAAATTGTTAAATAAAATTTTATTCTTAGAAGTACGTGAAGAATTATATCACAATTCCCATCAGTATGTAACACGGTTTTGTGGTCATAATGAATATCATATTTATTACACTGGTTTGAGATTTGGAAATATAGTATAGAATATCCACACGCAAATTTTTATATAGACAAAAACGGAAGCCTTGAAGCTTGTTTTGAACGGAAAATGTTTGGACATTTAACTAAAGGCAACATAATAATGGTTTATATGTTGAATATATAATTTAAAGATGAAAAACGGAACTGAATATGCATATGTGTGTCCTAGTAATACAGTCAAAATTGAAGAAGCTGATAATTTTGTGTTCAGATATTGGATATCTGTAAATTACGCCAAGTTATATTTTGGTATTTTATACAAGATTAAAAATAGTTTTTCCTTATGTTCTAAAAAAACTCGAAATTGTCTACTATCAAAACAATTTTTTTAATTTCTACGTGGAAACAATGGACTATGATTTCAGGTTGGCTCGTGTCTGTATTTATATCGACGACTACGCACTTTGTAAAGAAATCGAAGATTGTGATACATTTCTATACTCATAATTAGATCCCGTTTCTATAGAATTATGGAATTCGAAATTAGAAGAAATTTATCTATCCTTAGAATTCAAACTACCTAACGGACCAACGGAAATTTATTATATAAATAAATCCTTCGAGAGACATGGAGAATATCTTCCTGAGAACGAAGATGGTGAAATCGCCTTATACAGAATCGGATCAGAACTGATGGAATGGAAACAAAATATTAGTTCACTAGAGATAACGGATCCAGATTCAATGAAAACACCACAGAAAAAAAATAAAGTAGAAATTAAATGTCTGTTTAATTAAATGAAATTGTAGATTTTTATATATTTTTGGGCTCATCGGTTGCTGTTTCGCTTCTTATCATCATTTTCATAGAAGGTAATTACAAATATTTTAATCTAAGTTTTAATCCGCTCAATAAAAACAAGAAAATCCGAGGAATTTTATATAAAAACAAATGAATACTTAACTGGATTTTCAATTTATAATTACTAATAAGAAAATATATAAATTATTTTTAACATAAGGATGAGGTCCCTGGTTGAGTGCATCAAGATCACGTGACGTTTGTTCGGTTTTTACCGTGGTCTTGGTGATTTAATAAATAAATAAATAACATCCATTATCTCCTCAACAGTGATTCTGATCCCGTGCCTGTGCTCAACAATCATGCTCTCCAGTATTTTCTTCAACACAACTGACTGTATATAAGTTTGAGTTCCGTCTTCGATAGCCAACTTTTCAATGTAGTTCTTAAAAAACTTGGAAACGAGCCCGTCCCAAGTCAAAATCAGTGAAATTATTTTCACTTGAGCGTCGTAAAGAATGGACATCTCCCCTGCCAATAGATCGTATTTGTGGCATTTCTCGACCTCGACCTTGAAAGTGATTCCCATTTTTTTCCGTAGCTTCAACTCAGTTAGAATTAGTCCTAATTTTATAAGTTAAGGACAGATACGGTGATTGCGAAATCTTCTCGATGCTTCTATGGGGAGTAGACTTAATAATATAATAAATGCCGAATTTAGCACTTGGATTATTTCCAGTTTAATGAATTTCCTCTGTATCTTAGGAGTTAGTTTCCGAGACTCTCTTGGAATACCTTTCACTTTCTCAATTTGTATATTTAAATCCTCAAGACAAGCTTTGAATTTAGAAATTTCCACGTTCAAATGTGCTACGTTTTCTTGCTTTTGGGTGATCGTTCTAGCTTTATCGGCCTTCTTTGGAATCATCAGTTTCTTGACATCAGATAAGTTTATGTTCTTTGAGTATCGTTCGTTGTACTTGCTTGCAATAAATTTCCAGCCGCCTCTCGGAATTCTTCTAAGACTATTCTTAGTAACAATCCCAGGACCAGGACATCTCCAATTTTATCAACAAGTATCATATCGGTAGTTCCGCTTACACTAAAAGGATTGTCAAAAGTGACAACGATAAGATCTTCGTAGTGAAGAATTCTATATTGCAGAGCAAAGCAAATTGCTATAGCCATTCTTTGTTTTACACTTTCAACAGGAGTATGAACAGGTACTCAACAAAAAGTCAATTGGTGATAGGTGCTTTCTTCTGGAGTAATGGAAATAATTGGCATCTTACGACCAAAGCGAACCTCACACATGCTGTGAACTTAATTGTTGTTAAAGCAATGACTGCTTTTCCATGTTCCGTATAAGCTGTCTTAACAGCCGCAATAGAAACCTAAAAAAAAATATCTTTAAAAACGCGACGCGCTACGTCTTTGTAAAAGAATTTTTCATAGTTAAAATCATTTTCCGTAGCAATCACTGTATTTTTCATTAGACAAACTGTTTCAACAGGATATTTACCTACCGTCATTTCACCAAACATCATTTTTTGAAGTTTTGGAACCTGAATGGGTAATTCTCCCTCTAGGTCTTCTCAACAACCATGATCTGTTCTGATGCTTGTAGGATGCTATCAAAGTTTTTTTAGTCCTGAAGCATTTTTAATTTTGGCAATAACAAGAACGTGACTGGAGTTTTGATCAGCTAAAAGTTTTCAATTTCCAAAATATGATCAGCACTGCGAAAAAAGAAAGCAGGTAAAAAGTCTATCTCCTGCTCATAACAAAAAATGATGCCTTTATTTTTTCGATCACATGCGAGGATCAGGAGGATTCAAGCTAATTGTCTCTTCAGACGCTTCAACATGACCACTGAGAGTCTTAATACGATGGACCATGTCTGAATTCTTTTAAATTTCGGAGAACTTGTGATAAATAATCTTTACTTACGAAGATGTGTCTCAGACTAAAAAGTGTCTCGAGGGGAGCTAACAAGAACTTCAGGTTTCCCGAGAGTCATTGGTTTTCTTTCCAATGTGCTTCACGATCGACGAAAAATCATCTTTTCCTGAGGCCCAATCACGCCGCTCGTCTCCACGGCGATTGTACGAAGTGGCAGGCGTCTGGAAGCGATGTTTCGGTCCGACTTTCATTATCTAATCAATGACCGTGCTTGGACATGCGTGTTTGCGGTCGACCATTTTACGTTGAAATAATGCAATTTTTTAATAATGCCGCAAGCCGATTCTTGTTATTTATCATGGAAGACACGTTCGATGAAATTGGACAGCTGCAGTTTCCAGAAGAATTTCAATTAGAACGGGAACTTATAGCAAATATGGTATCTCTTCCCCTTCCACCTGACGGAGGGTGGGGATGGGTGATTGTGTCCGCAGCATTCATTTTCAATACGATTGTGGACGGAATTCTCGGTGGAATTGGAGTATTAATTCCAAAAATTAAAACCACCTTCGATGTGTCTCTTTCAACAGTATCCTTGATTATTTCGATTATGTACTCCCTCACATACGCCTCAGGTTCGATCCAACCCCCTATACCAGGACCTTTGATTGGATTTCTTCTCGACCGTTTCGGAGTGCGGCCGATCTGCTTACTATCTGCAGTTCTTGCGTCTGCGGCCTTTATTTCTTCATATTTTGTATCAAATATTGTCGTCCTGTTTTTCACTCTAGGAATATTTCCGGGTGAGGCCATGCTTATAAATGTTAGGGATTGCTTTCTGCACACTATCACTCAGTGCCCAGGTCATGGTGGGCTTCTATTTTGATCGACGGAGACCAATAGCTTTGGGACTTTCGAGCATGGGGTCTAGTTTTGGTTCGAGTGTCTTCCCTGTCCTCCTATCGAGTGCTCTTCACAAATATAACTGGACTGGCACTCTTCTCATAGTGGCAGCACTGGTAACACTCTCTATTCCTGCCTCTCTCGCAATGAAACCACTCTCTCTACCCGAACAAGCAAAACAGCTCGAAATTCTCTCCCCTCACCAGTCAATAAAATTGGTCTCCTCTTCAATTGAAAGTCTGGAAACAGAAAATTCATTTCAACATCAAACGTGAATTTTAGTTAAATAGAGTAGGACATACCACTGGTCACTCGGAGACATTCCCAGTCACCCATTCCTCGCTAAACCTACCAAATCGATTGCCGACAAGATCATAAGCGGACTGACGACTTGTCAGAAAAAGATGGAAAGGCCGGAATATTCTCATGGAAACATTTCTTGTCTTACTGCCATCTCTACCACATGTGAGGGAAGTACGTACAGCAAAATAAGAGCAATACGGCGAGACAGCAACAACTTCCCAGAACTGTTAAGTCGACTCATTCGCCTGATGGAGAACAAAGTGGCGGACAAGTCATTAATCAGTGCAAGTGAAGGCGATTTGTTTAGAACAAAATTTGTCCAAAAGAATGTTTCTGAGTGCGTGACAGAAAAGGCCAAAAAACTATTAGTGAAGTGGATTAAACGAATTGTGTTGAGTCCTTTTAACAAATTGGAACTTTTTCACGTTGCAAGTCGACAAAGTTTACAGGAAATGGGAGTTATTCACAACGAACATGATATACGCAGTCTTATCAATATTCCCTCTTTGGATGATGTCATCCATAACCGTCCTAGGACTGATATGTTTTTTGACAGGTCCATTTGGAATTCAAATTTTATTGTGCGATTCTACGTGGCCTCTTTTATCATGTTCTTTGTCGTTTTGATACCTTATTTATTTATGATTCAGCTTACAAACGATACCTGCAAACACGGGGATATCCTCATATCGGTTATGGGTAATTATCTCATTATTACCTTGAGGCATCGGTGGAATGGTTTCCAGACTTGTCAGTGGCTTCATAGTCGGGAAATTAGTAGACGTGTTTTCATATAACCGGGCGGCATTCTACTTGATATTTGTTAGTCTACTCCTCATGCCCATTCTGAGAGGGTCTTTGCCTGCAATGGTCCTCGTCTGTTTGGCGTATGGACTTTGCTATGGTTTGACTTTCAAATGGTCATTGCTAGGTGCAATTTTCTACAACCCTTCCCTGATATTCTGCAATGTGCTTGGAATAAGGAAACTCACACCCGCCTTGACAATTCACATGTTTATCAAGGGGATTGGCTACATTTTGGGGATTATTGGATTTGGTGGATGCTTTGTCTTATTTTAGGCAAATCTGTCGAGTCTATCGGAGTGACCACTACTTTTTATATTGGATCGGGGATTCTCTTCCTCTCGGCTCTCACACTGAGTGGGTGTTTTTTAAATCAGAAACCCTCCGAGATTGAGTAGATATATCTATTAAATAAAATTTCCATTTTCAGGATTTTTATTGGTAAGAAGGGATATGATTAAACATTCAAGTTGTATTGTCGATTGCGTCATTGGTTTTGGTGCTTTCTTTTTGTCAGAGAGCGCACCGAGAAATTTGTTTTCTGGAGCTTCTGGATGTTCTTTATTTTTTTGTTTAATGTTTGGTGTTATTTGAAATTTTAAACGGAAGCAGGAATCATATATCTCTTGACCAATGTACCCGCCAAAACTGAGAGGGAATAACATGCTTAATGAACAAAGACATTTTTAGAGCCTAAGATGATGAGAGAAAGCTCGCAAAATTTTAGTTAAAATATTAAAACAAATATTAAAGCCTAAAAACAATGTAAATGGTCTGCGTAAGAGGTTTCTTCGATACTTTTAACGATGCTGGTAATTTTTCTGACAAGTCTTATGAATGCGGAACCGGTCTTATGACTCTCATTAAGAAGGATATCAACTACCAGGAAAGTTCCGCATTCATTAACGCTAAACTTAACCGAAACGGATGCCTGGAGGCTTCTGCAATTACCATACCTACTCTAGTTGGAAATTTACTTATTTGCAATATGTACATTCCACCAATTGGATTATGCCCGAAAAGTTTTACTCAGATTTCCTCCCGGTTGACAAGCTTAAAACTTTCTTATTTGCGGGAACCTGAATGCAAAGCACCCGCAGTGGCTTAAGTCACAAACACTTGACTCGAGAGGAAAGTCCCTGCTTGAGCAACTTGATAACCTCGTCATTCTTATCAATCTGTCTTTGAACACAAGAACCCTACACAAGAGAAAGGACAAACTTACTTTTCCCGACCTGACTCTTTGCTCTGCTAACCTGGTGTCATTGACTAATCGAAGGTAATCTACGACTTAGAGAGGGACCATAGTCAATAGTCAAGTCCAAGTCAAATCCACTTTCAGAAAAGCAGTCCCCATACGACTACAACCATGCCGATTGGGTTAACTTTACCCGCTACATGGGCTCCTGGAACGTCTGTCGATTGCTGTGATCCGAGGGAACGGCTTCGCCATTCGCTAGCCTGGCCGGGTGTCTCGCGAGGCCATTAATTAGTTTAGCTATCTTTTTTAACGGTTGAATTCCGAGAATAATTATGTCTACTTACTAAACAAATAATTTGGGGCAATAGGAAATCACCTTGCAAGATCCCCGTACCAGGTTTTTCATGAAGCATGAGGTGAGCGGAATGGGGAGGTAGTTATCCCATCCGGGCGTTTGCCGTCCCCTCTGTCCAATCCGGCGGGATATCCCCGTTCAGTATCTTGCCGATTAGAGCGGCTATAGCGGATATCAGAGAGTTGCCTGCCTCGCCAGTTGAGGGAGAGGTGAAGTTCTTGATGTGCCCCGGGCGGAGGCCATCAAGTCCGCCGCAGGTGCTTTTGCCAAAAGATTGAATTGAGAAGTTGATTTCATCTTCTGATGGGTTGAGCGTGCAAGACACAGATTCGGGTGTTTTGATCTCAGGTGGGCAAATTATAAACTGCTTGTTGTAAGATTCAGAATGAAAAGATACTTTGGAATAGATGGAGTTCAAAAGAAAAAAATCAGTACAAACCGTTTTATGGTGGAACAATTATGTTTATGTGAGAAGACTCGCGAAAATTATTGTATGGCAATTAAGAAAGAAATTATGAACGTAAATATGGAAAATCCCCCTGCAGTGGTTTGGGATTCAGTGGCTGAAGGAATAAAGAAAATATGTGCTTGGGAAAAAAACCGTCCGGATTCAAAGGAGTATTCGATAAGGAAATTGAACTTTTATCCGATAAACAGAAGAAAATAAGACTCAAAATGGAATCTACCACAGATCCTGATACTTATAACGTGCTACGAAGAGAAAGGAGTTGTGCTGTCAGGAAGATCAAAAAAGGAAGAAGGAAATTTATGTCAGAAAAATACATGAAAGTGTCAGTGAAATTGAGAGGATGAGATACGGAACGAAAATGTTTCGTGCTGCTCGCCTTTTGCAGAGAGGAGTGCAACCTAAGAAAGGAGTGTACACGACAGTCAAGGAAGAAATGTATTGGATAATAAAGAAAAAACTGGGATTATTGACGAATATTTTTCAGGCCTTTTAAACAAGAATGATACCTCGACCCTTGAACCGTTTGACAAATCACCAAGAAGTCTGAACTTAGCAATATCCCCAAAGGAAACTGACTTGGCAATTAAAAAATTAAACAACCGAGTTATCAAATCCTATCGAAACAACAATTGGAACACCTCAGGGGAACCCTATCTCCGGTTCTATTAATAGTATAACCGAAGACAGCACTGAGAGATCTCAGAACAAAGTAAGAAGGATCGATGCCGATGGAAATTGTATATGCAGACGACATAGACTTTGTGCCAGAAAATGATCAGGGACTTGCATCTGTTTTGAAGAAAATTCCAAACGAATTTGAGAGATGGTGTTTGCACGTTAATCAAGAAAAGACTGAACATGTAAGAATCGCAAAGGAATCGAAATATATTGATGAAAATTGGAGGAAAAAAAAGAAATTAGGATCATTACTTGGTGATAGTGAGAACATGATGTACCGGAGAGTTTTAACCTCTGCAATGTACATTACATAAAATGGACACGTTTCACAGAAAACAACTACGCAATCTACTGGGCCTAGGATGGCCAAAAAAGATTCCTAACAGAAAATTATACGCTTGACACGATCGGTGCCAATAAGCATCGATATCCGATTAAGCATGATTGGTCGATGATGAAGACTAAATTATTGCAAAATCCGAAAAAATTGAAAGATTTGAAGATAAAATTATTTGCAATATGGAAATGCAAAAAGAGTGCTGGCAGAATGTCTTGACACATTCAACTTAAGATAATTAAAAAAAATTTAGCAAGTGATTTGACGGAATTATCAAAGACACAAAAAAGTAGAGTCAATGTCGACCCGTGTTACGCGGAAGGTACCACTCAATACACAGCGGGCTGTGATTGATCATTATTTCAAGTTATAGATTTTACAATTTTAAATGCTAGATTTGATCATTTTAAGTTATTGTGCATTTAATTTCCACCTCTTATCTCCGTGAGATTTGATTTAAGCCGTGTTCGACTGTTTTCAGAGTGGGTCATGGAGAATTAGTATATTAAAAGAAAGGAATAAAATATATCAATCAACAGTACTCAGCACACACATTCGAGCATATGCATTAATATTAGTCAGTGCTTGCTTCCTCTCCAGAAACTTAACAGCCTGCTCAACCCAAGGAGCCATGACAAACCCAGCCTCCCCTATCATATTTCCTGATATCCTGACTGCACTCGCAATATCTCCCCTCCTCATGCACTCTCTAGCACATGCCAGATGCCCATACATGTCCCCTTCCCTTACATTTTCCACATCCGTGATATACTCCACCACAATGAATGACTCCACCACCCCCATCATATACTCAAAAAACCCAAATCTCGTATTTAGTGAAGCAACTCTCCAACTAGCTCTACTCTTGGCCCAGAAACTACAAGTTTACTCCACACGAACTACCTTTCCTCCACCTCTTTATAAGTGTGCAGTTCTGGCCCAATCGACCTCAGAACAGTGTCGGCAAAAGGGACGTCCGACGTTGCATTAACCATTTCCTCGAGTGCCTGCAATATCAAACCCAAGTGGACCAATTCATAGACCTCACTATCAAAGTGCAACCCCCTAATAGCCCTGCTGCATATCCCCGTCAATTTGAGCCAGTCAATTGTCTCACCTCTCATTCGAGCCCTCTCTGGTATAACAAAACTGCCTCATCACCTGCCATGAGAGATGCCTCCCGTCCAATAGGCTTTCTCTCCCATTCAATTCATTTTTACACAACTCATCCCGTTCAGACGCCCGATCCTGTAAATACACCTCCCCTGATTTCCTCAGAGTGATTTCTTCTCTTTGTAGAGTTATGGGCAGTTGTGCATTGGCTGAACTTTCTATCTCCTCTTTCATTTCTCTCAAATCCTTTCTGAACGCGAAATCTGCTTGTTCGGTCAATTCCTTCCTTCTTTGACTGAAACACTCCACCTCCCGTTCATTCACTCTTCTTAGTGACTTGTCTCGCTCGTTTTTTAGATTTCTGGCGTCTTTTGCTAATTTGCTGGCCAGTCTGGACTCCACAGTGCAGCCATCGGTGGATTGTTGGATTTGCAGACTCAACATTAATTGGAGGGCCTCTTCCACAAGAGAAGAGTCTGGATGACTCCCATTTATGACAGAACACAAATATTCCCTCGACTTTTGCGATAACTTGTTTTCCAACTCAATCCCATCTGACCTTATTTTCACAAACTAAAATAAAATTGAAAGGGGAGACCGACTGCTGAATGGTGGCCAGTTTGTCTTGGAGTCCCGAAATATCAACTCCCCCACATTTCTCCCCATTGGTCGAGTAATTGGCACAGCAAATCCTACAACAAAATATGTGACTGGACCTGGCAGCTTTGAGTTTCCCCGCTGCCTCAGTCATGGCAGATCGACGATTCCTCAAAACTCTCACCAAATCCTTGATATTTGGATCGTCCATGAGAATGTTTTTGTAGGCTTCGTTGTGGTCATCGAGGCAGGCCACTGAATCCTCGGCCTCGGATATACTCAGACTCACTGAATTGAGCTCCTCACGTGATATTTCCTGAGTTTTTTCGTGGAGAAGTCCACTTTTGTCGATTGATTTGTTAATGGGGAGTTTTGCAAGCGGGGTGTTGTTCAAATAGTCAGAATTAATATAATTTTGAATAACATCGTTGTAGGCCCACACAATTCCGAGTGTTCCACAAATGATTCCCACGGATAAGTTTCTTTTGGTTAACAATCCTGAGAAAACCGTAGCTCTGTTGCTTTTTTGGCTAAAACAACGATGTCGTAAATTGGTCTGAAATGTTTAAATTAAAAAACACAATTTTATTATTCGATAATAAGGAAGACACAAAACACAACTTCATTATTTAGTCATTTATTTTATTAAGTATTATTTTTTAAATAATTGTTTTTAGACTTTAGTGAAATATTAATAAATTCAATTACAAAAAATATTACAAAAGTTGGAGTCCGGTTTTTTGTATCACGAAAAGGTAAATCTGAGTAGTTACGCAAAATAACAGCAAGTCCCAATATAAGGATGGGGTTTATTTATGTATCCAGTTATTTGTGATAACAAACACTGAATATAAACAAACACGTATCAACTCATTGCATTAAAGCCCTATCGCCATCGATTTTATTAATTTCAAAATAAAATGATTTTCAAATTAAACGATCACAGATTTTAAAATTTCTCCCTTTTTCCTGGTCCACGACTCCAGTTGAAGATCTGCCAAACATGAAATACACATTATTAATGCACTATAACTAATTGGGACATAAATCAGGTGTTGCATGAAACTAAAATGAGCAAATACCTATTTCCGATTTTTTGGGCAAATTTAGTTTGGTTTTTTGGTTTCTTCCGACATCCCCGTTGTCAATCAAAATCTAAAATATTTGCAGTCTGACAACTGGAAATTGCGGAGTTTGAGTGGCAAGGAAACTCGTCATTTCACTGGGTTTTTTGTTAATCGCATTTTTCCGTAAAAACACAAGGACGAGAATCACCATTCCGAAAACAATAATCGTGAGGATCCCCGCCATCAGGTTGAGTGAATTTGTGGAGAGAAATGGCGTCTCGCACATAACTTGGACAGTTGCATTGGTTATAGAGAATAGCGGAGGAATTCCACTGTCGGTCACTTTAATGGAGAATTCGACAGCACCCACAAAGTCCAGACTTTTTGCCAGCCTGACTGAACCTGTTTTGTTTACTGAAAAATATTCAGGTTCGTCAATTTCATAAGTAAGTGGGCCCAGAATCGGGTCACGTATTGTAATTCGAAATATTTGGGTGCCGACCGAGGCACGACAGTTCAGGGGAAAATGATTTTGCTGGGAATTGGGAAACAGTATTTCGGGAGGATTCTCTTCGAACACATTTACTACGATTTTGGCAGTGTCCATCAAATTGGGTTTGTCGACGTCCTTCGCAATTATTGTTGCTTCATGTGAGAAGGCCTTGCGGAGAGGCCTGTTCAAATAAATAGTTCCTGTGTTTTTGTCCACTTGGAAGTAAGCAGAATCAATCGAATATTCGGTCTGGGAATTCAAATCAGGATCCAATGCAAATATTGAGCCAATTTTCTCTCCGATTGGTGTATTTTTCAAGACGCGGAAATAGTACTCGCGCCTTTCGAACTCGGGTGGCGAATCATTTTGATCAACCACCCACACTTGTAGAATGACGGAGGCAGACAACTGCGGCACTCCTCCGTCGACTGCTACCACCTCTAGACTGTAGGAAGACTGTGACTCCCGATCGAGACTTGTTCCGAGATAGACATCCCCGCTGTCTGGGTCAATCGAAAAACCGAATTGAGTCCCATTCTTCAGAAAATATTTGATTTCTCCATTTACTCCTGCATCAATGTCTGTCGCCTTTACATTGAGAATTGCATTTTGAATAATTGCATTTTCGATTACGTAGCAAGTATAAGAGGCTTGTTCAAATACTGGCGGATTGTCGTTCGAGTCCAATATTTCAATCACAAGCTTTTCAGAAGAGAATAAAGTAGGTACACCTTTGTCTTGACAAATTATTAACATTTCGATTTTATCCGACTCTTCTCTGTCTAAAGTGCCACGTTTTATAAGCAAGAGTCCTCCAGATCTTGAAGTTGCTAGTTTAAATCGATTGTCGTTGACGGTGCATTCGAATTGCCCATTTGAGTCAGAGTCGGCATCCGAAACAAACAAATTCCCGATAACAGTCCCATCTGGACTATTTTCTGCGACAGAAAGAGTGCTGCTCCCAAGAAGGGTAATCTGGGGCTTGTTGTCGTTGAAATCGACCACGAACACAGAAATGTATGCTGTGGCCTGCATCCCACTTTTCGTAGGATTGTAGGCCACCACTGGAAATTCAAAGTAGTTTATCTTCTCGTAGTCGAGTCTTGCCGATAAAATCACCTTCCCAGAGTTTTGATCGACTTGGAAAAATTTTGCAACTTTCGGGTTGGCACGAGAGTCGACTTTGTAGTGAATGAGTGCGTTTATTCCTTCATCGGGGTCCGTGGCCTCGACTCGGCCTACGACATACCCCACAGGCGCGTTTTCCGAAACATAAAACGTGAAAATCTGGCGGACAAAAGTGGGGACATTGTCATTCTCGTCCAAAATATTAACCGTCACGTTCAACACTCCCACTTGCCCTCCACTGTCCTGGGCGACAATTTCGAAAAAGTAAGACTGATGAGATTCACGGTCAAGTTTCTGCAACAACTCCAAATATAAATGAGTTTCCCTCTTTTTCAGAGAAAATGGAATTTCTGATTTGTTCAGAATTCTGTACTCCGTGATTCCATATTCTTTGGAGTCACGATCCTCAGCGGACTTGATTGGGATCAATTCCCCAATATTAGACGACTCTAGGACATCAACAGTAAGGGAGGGAGGGTCGAAAGTCGGGTTGTTGTCGTTTATATCCGTTATCTTCACCTTTAAATCGGCAATGTTGGTCCTGCCATTCGAAAAACCGATGAGAACTCTAAGAAAAACAAAACATTCGTCAGCAGATCCTGAACAAACTCCTTCCCGGTCGATTCTTTCCAGTGTAATCAAATTGCCAGTTTTGTCGATTTCAAAAAGATCTCCTGCCGCAGAGTTCTCGAATATTCCATATGTTAATTGGCTAGATTCTGAATTTTCGAGTCGAAGATCCTCAAAGACATTGCCTATGACGGTGCCGACTGGCAACTCCTCCCGGACGGAGTAGACTAGGACTGCCGTAGAGAAACCAGGACAGAGGAGAAAGATATACCACATGAGAGGAAGAAAAAACAATATTCAAATCACGCGAACGCGCAGAGTGCTTATTCGAAAGCGAGAAACGCAATTAACGCCAATGGCAATGTATTGACAGCACGACAATGCGAGTTTTCTTTGAAATGTTTCCAATTAATCATGAATTGATGCCTTCCGCTTCTCTCCTCAAATGAGGGTTGCTTTTGCCAAATCGAAACCATAAACCAATATTCAGTAACTCCCATGCGGTTTGCGGAAGCAGACTGATTGACGGCTCGATTCCTTGATATTATAAAATTCGGGCATTGTTTTGGGTATTGCTAGACAACCATAATTGGGCGATAAATTCACAATGTCACGAAACCAATGTGCCAGAAAATGGTCTCTTTATCACCTGACCTACAGCAAATCTCAAATTGTAATTACAAAGATCGACACATAATTAAAATGTATAATTAATGGAATTTGCATTAATTTTATTAGCTGATCCATTTTTATGAGTCATTATATATTATTCCAACAAATAAATTAACGTCAATTCAAATTAATTCTAAGAACAACTCGAATAATTAGAACAATCATAAATAACCTTAATCTGAACAATATAATACAAGTGTAAACAAATGCTTTGATTTGTCTCATCAAAAGACTAATTAATTGACCTGTTTATGACCAAGTGTGGGCCACTACTAATTGAAGGAGAACGTTTCCTTTCTTCAAAAGGGGACTCTCCTCAACTGAACTAATTTTATTACTTTAAAACGTGTTAGTTTGATTTGAGAATGTGTCATGCCTCAATGTCCTTAGGTGGCTCGGTCTAACTAAATAAAGAAATATTATGACTTCTGAGAGAGCGTCCTCCTCCATTCTCAGATTCCTGATTTCCTGGGCTTCCAAAACCTCGTCCTCGGTTATATTGTCTTTGTCCAACGTCGCAAGACTCTTGATGTAGGAGAGGACTTCCGCACGGTAAGTAGGCTCGCTTGCGATTGGGGTCTCTGAAAATAAACAAGTTTGGGGTACCGCTAAGCGTTAGTTTTTTTAGTGCTCTAAGCTGTTCCAATTTGACTATTTCTGCGAAAGTGGACACGTCAGTCGATCTGACATGAACATTCGAGCAAACCGCAAATTGAGGGTATGGAGAGAAGAGAGTGACCCCGACAATCCATTCAAGTTGCTCAGTTGACTGTTGTCCCTCAGATGGAGGGTCTGCAAACTGGAAAGACAATCCACGTCGGTCAGGTCAGTCAGTCTGTTGGCAGCCTACATTGGAACCCTTCAAATACCAAGTACAGATTCCTCAAGTTCGGGAGATTGATTCCTCCGGTCGATGCAATTTTGTTTCCTCTCAGTTCGAGGGAGTGGAGACTCGAGAAAATGGTGGGGTCCAGTCCTCTAATCTCCGTGATGTCGTTGTCTGGACTACATTCGACGAGCTACCGTTGAGTATTAGTTGTTCTAAGAGGGGGAAGTTCAGTCCCTCTGTCGACTTGATTCTGTTGTTGCTGAGACTGAGGATTTGCAGGAATTGGAGTGGTGGCAGATCGATGGATGTGATTTTGTTGTTGTCGCAGTTGAGGACAAGCAGAGTGGTCAGATTCTCTAACGGCTGCAGACTTTTGATGTAGTTATTCGAAAGGTCGACGAATCGAAGGTGGATGAACCCCTGAATGCCCTCCAAGTTATTCAGACTCCTACAAGTCAGTGAGTGGGTGACCTCTCTCTGAGTGACAAGCGGACATAGGCATGGGCGAACCCGTCGGACACTTTGTTGATGAGGGAAAGGCCCTCTCCCAGAATGGAGGGGGACAGAGGGACGGCCTCAGTCTATCAGTCAGAGTACAGTCATACGTCTTCTTCCTCCTCTCCCTCGGGTTCCATTTCCTCTCTGCCCTCCTCAGACTGGCTGCCTAAAATGTAACAAAAAGTGTACCGTTCATGTTCTCCAGATCTGTGTCGTAGGATTCTGTAGCCATGTCGTCTTGGCTTGATTACGTTTCTAGGCAACTGCTCGTTTATAAATTCACCATTTAAAATACAGTAATTGGCTTCGATGCGATGGTTTAAGAAGGTAAGGGGAGTCTTCAAGACGGTCGGAAACGCTGGAGATGCCTACAGAATCTGGGTGGAGATTTTATAAAACAATTATTTTAAACATTGATACTTAATTTTGTTAATTAATAAATTAATTTAAATATCCAAGAAACATTTTGTCATGGTGGATGAAGGTGGTCTAATTACACAACATATTAGTGATAATGTCACCCCCTGTATCTCCTCAGCAATCCAAGTCTAATTCAACCCGAAAGCACGGGTGTTCCCCAGTCTGGTACGAAGAGAGCGGACGAAGACGGACAAATCGCAGTCGTTCGACCAGCAAGGAACGGTTTCAGGACCTCCCTCAGGAAGATCCGCAAAACCGTCTCCACATCGGCGACCTCGGCCCGGAAATAACAGAAAAGGATTTAATAACTGCCTTCAAAGTGTACGGAGATGTGGAAGACGTTTGGGTGGCCAAGTCCCCTCCGTGTTTTGGATTCGTCATTTTCCGGACGGACGAGGACGCGACGGAAGCAATGATCAGTCTGGACGGGGCGTGAGTATTGTCTGAATATGTGCAGAGTCATCAAGTCGAGTCGAATTCGAGTGACTGTGGCCAAACCGCGGACGAAGGGGAGGGGGAAGCCCGGATTGGACATGCGGTGTTATAATTGTGGCAATCGGGGACACTTTGCTCGCGACTGTGGGGGGTGGAGGTTGTCTGCTGTGCCATATTAGCGTTTCCTTCCTAAATAATGAATTGGTGTGTCTTAGATCAGCAGAGAGGCAGTTCCGTGGTGATTTCAGGTTATTCAAGTTCTCTATTGTAGATGGTATGACCGAAGTGAGAGGAAAGTCCGTGATTCGCCAAGTCGGTTGGTGGTTGTTGTTTAATTGCAGTGATGGGGGATATGTGTATTCTCTGTGTATTTGATATATTCGTAGGAGGAATGCAAGTTATGGTCGTGCAGAGTAAGTTTTGATTGCTTATGACCCCAGTAGTCCTCGCAGGCAGATTTAGTCGACATAAATTAATTTCCGTTATCATTTTGGCTATGTTTTGTTGTTGCTCGTTAGGAATATTACGTTGTGTGTGAGACTATCTTACCGATATCGTTTAATTTTATGAATTGTGGCGTTACATGTGGGAAATGAACACAATTTCAGTTAAAATGGTGATTAGGGGCGTTTTCATCCTTTGTGAGGTCTTTTGCAAGTATAGTGGAACATGACTATTGCGCAGTACAAAATGTGGAGAAAGGACAATCCAATGTGGTATGAAAGCCCTTCCCGGATGGTACAGACTACAGGTATCTTGGTTGTACTCCACAACTGATGACAGTACTCGACTATTCCATTTCGGACGAACACTCCTCCGGCTAATATGTTCACAATATCTATTTATCAACTGTACTCTACGACCGCAGATTATATGCCCGACGAACACCACAGCTGGGAATTTATTTCCGAACATCAAAGCAAAAGTGGAAATTGAGAGGCCCAGATTGGTCACATTCATCCAATTCATCGTGCCGACGCAACTTCTCCACGTCTCATTTGGAAATTGTTCGAAAAAGTATGTTTGGTCGTTCATTTCTAAAATAATTCGACGAATATATTCCTTGCATGTACATTCCGTAGTTCTCGCTATTATTGGTTTCAACCCAGTAGGTCATCAGGCTGTTCAGCAAAATATTTAACGAAAGATACGAATCAGCTATACAAATGGCGATTTCTTTACGCATTTCACTGTGAGGGGCTGTTGGTTTATAATCATAATTTAATCAACCATTAGTGAGTGTAAATCGACCGTATTAATTCGACTATAAAGTTAAAGTTAAGCCATATTCAGCCATTCCGGCCATTGGCGATTCTGTAAGACAGGTCCCTCCACGAAACTCTATCCCCCACCAGCTCTGCTATTTCCGACAAATGATGTCCAGTAAGTTTCACTACTTCAGATGTCCAGTTTAGTTTCGGTCTACCCTGTTTCCTTTTTCCAGCGAACGAAGACAGCAGGATTTCTTTTCCTATACCATTCTCCCGAAGCACGTGCCCCAAATATGATAATTGTTTCTTCCAAACTTTCGCCACAAGCGACAGTGTAGGTTTAATCCTTTCGAGAACAACGACATTTGACACTTTGTCGTACCGATTTATGTTCAAAAGTTTGCGCCAGCACCATAATTCCAGTGAGTCCACTCTTTTGCTGTGAGCTTTGGAAGGATCCGTGAAGGATTTGTCAGAAGAATTTGCAAGGCAACAAGAAGAAATTTGTAATTCGACTATTTTTTTGTCGTAATTCGACTATATTCACTCAAATACGGAAAAGTCAAACTACAAATCCTTTTTGACACTTTTGCTTCATTTGTCCCCACAATCTCCGTCTTTCTTCGATGACTTCTGAGAACTCTGGCAGATTTCAAAACTAACTCCACAAAAGTGTCGGCCAGTTCCTTATTCACTTCAGACGATGGAAATTCCTTATAAACACCGATTTAGTTACTTTCTAACCAACCAAAATAGTTTTCCAATGATTTCAGATTGATAGTTTCTGGACATTGGCTACTCCTCGTCTGAAATTCAGTTGTTAATTCACTTATGTTACTTCGTAGAAGTAATGCACTGTGTTGAGGTCCAGAAATGCTACATTTATCCTTCTCATCAGACAAATGGATCAATTATGTGAATTCTCGAAACTACAAGTATTTTCAGAGATGATGGTCTTTACTAGAAACGAAATGAAAAAAGCATGTGTGAGTATCAAACATAACCTTTCGGATCCATCCACTGCAAAAAGAATTTTATTGTTATCCAGTGTAAGATGCAATGATTTCTTCCGAACTCTTTTATCCGAGATGAAGAGGGAGATCTCCGATTTTTTAGACATTTTAATAGGCGGTTAGCAGTGGTCCAGTTATTTAATGTAGCGTTGATGAAGCAGCCAGGATGTACCAGTCTTTAAAGCAATGACAATTTCGTCGGCGCAGGAAATCAGGATGTTGTTTTTATTATCTGGTACAGGCAGATCAGCGATGAAAAAATTAAACAGGGTGAGCGAGAGAGAGGAACCTTCCGGAACCCCGTTTGACAGAAGGCGTGACTTTGAAGTCGGTTTACATGTTTGGACAGTGAGTCGAATCTAATCTGTAAAAGTCTTTTCTGTAATTAGAACTACTAAATAAACATCAAAAGAACACTGTTCAGAAATCAGTGTTAACTAAAAATATACAAATAATTTCTACAAATTGGGAAATCATCGAATGTTTTGTCGTCAGGTCCATTTTGTGTTGTATCACCAATGCTGTTTGTTCTCTTCCCAATCAGATCCCGAACATTCGACGACACATCTGAATACGAGAAAGCTGATTACCGTGCCGGTGCTCCAAGTCCCTCAATTCTTCCAGACAGGCAACGTCCAACGGACAAATAAAAAGGGACTTGCTCGACAAATTATTGACATATAGGACTTGGTTGGTCAGTGCAGTTATTTGTCTGGGGATGTTTAGGTGGGGTACTCTTTTTCGGCAGGTGACAAAAGAGATTGGAAATTATTAGAATTCAGGTATTTTTCACATTCCTTCAAATCTGTGAAAATCTTTGAAGAAAGCAGAATCAGCACAAAGAAGAAGTGGATGGTGGAGTCGTCGGGCTAGTCTATATGAGCAGGCACCACCTTCGATATAAACAGTGTCGTCTTCCCAGAAGAAAGCACTTCGAGCACCACCGACAAGTGTTTCAACACCAACTCGATCGAGTGGAATTGATGTGATTTGAAGAGAACTTGAACGATCTAAAATGTGTGTAGGGTGAGTGGACCTTTATCCTGAGAGGTGTGTCGAGTGTGTGTCCTGTCATGTTGATAATGCACAGGTCGGAAATGCAGGGGTTAAGTATTCCCTGACTAATGCACGACGTGAGTATGTTCGACAGATGTTTGTCCCCTATTTTGCACCAAGTAAAATATGCTGCAGTTGAGCATGTCAGCATAACCGTGCACTCTCGACGTCAGGGCAATGTGGCCGCACCGATGAGACGGCTTGTCGTCAACCATTTTGGAGATCAGATCGGAATTCCGCGAGACCCCACTGAAAAGAGAGGAAGGGGGCTTCCAAAGATTGAATTTGAAAGCGTTGGCCGACGCGACTAGTTTTGTCAGGATATCAGTCACGGTGGGCCTTTGTTGGGGATTGAGGACAAAAATGTGTTCTAGGGTGAGCGAGCACATGAGAACTTATGAGTAATGTGAGACATGTCGGGTGTCTGGAGGGAGGCAAGTCGTATTCCAAGTTGAGGATTCGTCGAGCGGAATAAATGTCGAAGGGGAGCGAGGAAAAGCACAGGAAGTACAGGAGACATCCGAGAGCCTGAGTTTGGCCGAGCGAATACCCAAATGTCCTGTCCCAGTCCCAATTCCAGGAATAGTCGGACGTCCACCATTTCTGGGGACCGATAGCAGGGAGTGGTGCAGCACTTGATCTAGACTTATAGGCTGTTTCTACTTCTCTCTCGAGTCCCTTTAGTTCCTCTTCTGTCCAGTTTGCAGAGGGTCTGTAAACGTTGGTGGTTGCACTGCCAAAGTCTCCCAGTTTGACACGTCCGTTCGCGACCATAATGTTTTCGAGCTGTCTTATAAAGGGTCAGTCACCTTGAGGTCTCGGTGTATGATCGGCGGGTCCATGCAGTGGAGTTTCTCCAGCGCTTTCAGAACGGAGATGAAAATGTAGTAAATTTCGAGGTGACTGAGTTTTCTGGGCTTGGCAAAGTAGTCGTGGAGGGAGCCGCCTTCAATGCCATCAAAGTGAGACCCTGGCAAAAATCCATCAGCAAATTAAAGTGAGTTTCCCCGAGGATGTGGATTTGATTCCACGTGATGAGATGGACAATGTTGTCGCACTTGTTGAACAAACTCTCAGGTGTTATTCTACCACGACTACTTGAATTCTGATTTCATTTTCGACTCGCATTTTATCGCCCTTGACCAGTTTCTTGACCACATATTTCGACTTGGTTCGGACGTCTACTCCCAAGTAGATTAGTCCGAATGCGCCTGGACTGAAATACGGCGGCTACCTTTGGCAATCAGTCTGACCAAGTGGATGTTATATTTCGTGAAATTCACCCAAAAGCCGACATGTTCACTCATAACCGCTAATGTCTTTATATTGGATTGTAGTGTATTTTTGAACAATGTATTAAAGGACTGTTTGAATAAAATAGAATTAATTAGTCGAATGATTAAGGCAGTTCTCGTGTTCAACCGAAGTGGGAAACCTCGTCTGACCAAATTCTACGAGCACTACGTAAACATGCACTGATTAGCCAGTCTGAGCGAGAACAGCGGGAGTTAGTAGAGGACACGTACATACTCATCACTGGCCGGACTCCCGAGGACTGCTCGTTCGTGGAGGGGGGAAAGTAAGTGCTCTCTCATTGCCAGACTGTGCGGCAAGGACGGCATTCTGGTGTACAGGACATATGCCACTCTCCACTTTGTGTTCTACATTGACTCACTCGAAAGCCCTCTCGCCATAATCGACCTAATTCAAGTGTTTGTCGAAATTCTGGACGCCCTCTTCACCAATGTGTGTGAACTCGACTTGGTCTTCCACGTCGATACTGTCCTCGCTTGTGTCTCATTGGCAGGTCCATCAAGTTCTCAACGAAATTGTAATGGGCGGACTCGTCCTCGAGATATCCAAAACTGAAATCCTCAAAAGGATCGCCGACAACGACAAGGCAGAAAAGTCGGAGGTTGGTCGTCTGCTGCATTCATAGGCCGGCGTGCTGGGCACTGTCGCCAACGACATAAAAATGGGCGAAAAGAAAATCTCCAATTTTATTAAATCTTTAAGAAAATAACAAATTCTAATATATAATCCGAGATGTTAAGCATGTCGAGTACTACTTTGGGGTACCATTAGGGGGATTGGCTAGTTTCCTTGATTTAGTTAGTCCTCAGATTGCCGGAGGACTGGTCTTGTGGTGGCTGTTGAGGGGTTTCTGTTGACGAACCCAATTAGCTGATTATTCACGAATATGCCAATGATCTATGCGAGAACAGAACAGGCCAACTCCACCCCGCAACTTTCCGCATACATGCCCTACTTTATAGAAATAAAACCCCGCTATTTAGAACACTCCTCTCCCAATCAATCGAATAAGTGGGGGACTATTTAAGGCTGCTGGACGAGCAAATACTCGCCATTGTTCTCTCTCTGAATAGTAGTGCACTCGCCACCTTGTCAAATTCGATTTTCTGTATCCATGACGATGGTTGAGAATAGACCAACTACTCCAAAGTTGAATTCTCTCTACATTCAGGTCTCCTTTGCTCTGATCCTATTTACTTTAAGCTAATACATCACGAGCTGCTATAAACAAGGATTATGGAACATTTATTTGTTAATTTATATTTATTTAATTTGTTAGTTAATTATTTATATGGCCCAAAATGAAATACATTTATTTAAACTCAGAACTTGGTAATCGGGTATGTTTAAATGCTGCAAATATATTATTTTACTGGCTGCCCTCCTCCCCTGACTACTCCAATGTAGAGCAATGGACTGCGGCTACGAACTGAAGACCCTCCAAAAAATTGTCGACCCAATTTATATGAAAGTATTTAATCCAACATTCCAGATGTGCGAATTCTGGATCAAGACTTTTGACAGCAAAAGCGGAAAAGCAGGCACAGAGGCATCGGCTTTCTACTCCATCATCCAGTCGGCTAAAAAAATAACCGAAATCGCACTTGTCGACACCTCGAAAGCAGACCCGGTCGTCCATATGGGTCATTCGCAGATTCTGGCAGAGGAGACGTCGAAGGCATGCCGAATATTGGACTCCCTGTTGGAGGGACTGTCCACGAACACGTCGGAGTTGGACATTGGAAGACTGTTTGAGATAAACAAGAAGATTGTAATATCGATATCACACGTTGGGGTGTCGTGATTGGTAGATCCTCCTGTTGATGGACGACAAGAAGTGCAGAGTGTTTGCACTGCGCTGTGCTCACAGTTCGGCACTCATTCAGCGGAGTCTGTTGGGGGGCAAGTTCTGCAGGGCGTCCTTCGAGGCAAGGGACTTGGGCGACGTCTAGGAATTCAAGGGAATGATCATGCAGGTCATTCGGGACGCCGAGACTCGACAGAAAGAACTCCTCTCGATCAACCAGTCTGCCAAAATATCAAATATTCTGGCGGGAATCATCCAACTGATGAACAGTGTGTCCAACTACACAACCCTATCCCCTTTCGACGACACATGTCAAGTAATACTCGTCCGACATGTCAGGGTCACGTGGATTTGATATTGGCCAAAATGAAGAAGAATCTGCGACAGTTGGCCCTGTCGTACAAGCACAAGCACTACTACAACGACTACTGTCCACGGAATGCGGCCATCTTCAGTCAGTGTCACGAAAAGGTGGGGTGAGTGGCTGACTGCAGTTGAGGGAGATTGTCTCCATGAACGAGTCGGCGTCCTACATGGTCAAGTCACTCCAACTACGGGAAATAATCGAGCGGACAGTCCCCATCACCATCTTCATGACCAGTCAGTGCACAGATGACACACTCAGACTGACTATTCTCCACACATGCCAACAAGTGCCATTATTCAATCACGCAGGTCGTCAAGTCCTCCACCTACTCCTCTCTCCAGGCCAAGGACGAGTTCATCAGGTTGGCTCTCGTCCTCACCCCCAGCATCAAGTCCCTCAACACCCTCTACACCCTCTTCTCCACACTCCGCGACAACCTCTCACTCCTTACCTGCCACAAAATGGTGGACCTGGTCTTCCGCATTCCCCAGCCAGTGGAACAAGTCGACCAGTTGTTGAAATCGGTGGTGGTGTGTTTGGATGGTAGGAAGAAGACTGGGACTCACAATCCACTTCTGTCAGACTTCTCAATAAAGAACTCCTCAACGCCCTCTACTTCCTGGCCATCACCAGCACAAAGAAGGACGGTTGGCCACCTGTCCTCACTCCCAGTCGCCCTCAAACTGATTCGGTCCATTGGCTCGTTGGAAGTCCTCATGGAGAATGTCCTGTCTTGTGGCAAATCAGAGGAAATGACCAAAGCAGTACAACTCTGGCGAAACCAATTCCGCTATTCAGTTACCCTGGGACTCGACGCTCTCGACTTTGCCCAGTTCCTGTCCGTCTGTGGTTGGCCTCCCAGATTTAGTCGCAGCCTCACAGTTGGAGGAGGTGACACGTCATTTCGAGAAAAGAGACTCGCCCATCGCAGTCATCAAGACTTGTGGATATGCCTACCAGCGAGCAAACTGCTGTTTATCACTGATTGGAGAGTTCGTCAATTACACTGAGCAGGAGAACTCGGGGATAACCACGGATATGTCCATCGCCGCCTCCCGTTCTCCAGTCCTTCCTATTTTAGAAATTCGAGCGTTTGGGCAACTGGTCAACAAAATGATTGCCTCCAAAAACATTGAATCTCTCGACTCGGCAATTCATATTCTCCACAAGATTTCCAGATGCTTCAGGGACATTTCCACACATTTCAGTGGAAATTAAACTATTACTAATTGGACTTTAATTTTACTAATGGCGTCACCCCCGGGCTATCAAAAAGTGGTTGATATATCAGTCCAGTTGATAACCCTCGCTATCACTCTTGGTCACAACCACACGGGAAAACCGTCCCTCTGTCTTAGGTTAGGTTGGTTCACCTGTTTATTTGACTTGGTAATGAATCACACAACATTTTAGCTCAAATTTTATAAGTAGGGCAACCACAAAGTTGTCCAGAAAAGCAAAAATTGACCTCCATTAAGTCAACAAAATTGATTCAAAAAGAGGAAAGTTGACCAAAATGTTTCCTCGGCGGCCTTCACCTGGTCTGGCTCACTGGCGGGTTCCTCCTTGACTTTCGGTGGTAGTTCAACAACTCCGAACAGTCGACGCACAGTCCTGGGACATTACCCAGGATGTCACTCAGTTTGATCATAAAAAGAAGTTTTACAGATAAATTTTAAGCAATAATTTTTTCTAGAAACAACAATTATATACAATCATATAATATTTGACTTTTTCAGTTTTAAAATTTAGGTCTTTGGCCAAAATTGTATGAAAAACTTAAAACAAGGGCTCCACCGAACTCCCAGTAGCCTGACACTGGAGTAGTTTAAACTTTTCCAAAGGCTAAAAAATTCCATCTCCGTTGACAATTTTTAGAATTTCATTCGAGTTCAATCTCTTCTCGTTATATTCATTTATTTTACATGTATCTTCTTTTAAATCGAGTCAATTTCACTAAGAACATCAACGAGTGGGGAATATTTATTCCATATCTCCTTTAAATCATTAAAAAGTCCTTTATTTTAATTGATTTCATTGCTCTCCGAATCAATATGGTTTCCGTTTTAGGGGATAAGGTTTAGTTGATTTGAGTATCCGTTATTTTCCCAGTAAGAATATATTCACAAATAAGAACATCTTTTCGTTAATTAACAAGCTGATTATCTCATCGACACGTCGTTCTACCAAAATTTTGACATTATTTCGACATTTGAATTCTGAGTATTGAAAAAATTGATTAACCCAGTATTCCTTAGTTCATACAAGGAAATATTTGCTGATACAAATGCTTCAGTAGGATTTAGGGTAATCTACAATTTTAGTCAATGTATAAATCTTGACGTATAAACAATAGATTTTAATTATTTTTCATTATTTATTACAAAAAGTACCATTTTTTCGACTTAGAAAACATAACAACAATTAAATAAGTCGGTGCGGCTCAAAATTTGATATTTATATTTTTTAAAAATATTAAGACGGAAAATTAAAAAATGACACAAAAATTGACAAAGTTGACCTAAAAAACTTTGAAATTGTATTTCTAATATTTTTATGAAAAAATAATTACTTATTTTTGAGTTGACTTTATCGACTTTTGAGGTATTCGTCGGCCTCTCCGACACTATTATTAATAAACACACCGTAAAACAACGTTAGTAAAGTTACCTCACATGTGCCACCCTTTCCCGAATATGTTTTGTCAATCCCCGTGTGTGTAAAGACTCGAATAAATAAGGATTATAAGTAAAAATGTAATAATATATTGTTGTAGTTCCCTTGATAGAGAAATGAGGATTTTGGCCCACTGCTGTCATCCCTACGTCGTGAGGATCCTCAATACAGATGTTAGTGAGGGAATAATCACAGAGTATTATGAGAACGGTATTTCTTGATGATTGACAGTTAGATCTCTACAAATATTTCCAATCCGATGAAGTGAAGAACGCATGTCCTGCCAGTCTCGAGCGAAGAGCCTCCTTGGTCATCGGAGACTTGCTGTCGGCTCTCATCCGCATTGTTTATTTATTTATTTAATTTTAGCATAAAATGTATTTTCATGGGGACCTCAATCCTCGAAATATTTGTCTCGCCTTGGATGGGTCACCAAGGATTATAGATTTTGGATCGGCCGGTGCCATCCACAGCGGCATCTCCAAAGTGCCGATGAATACGACCTTTCATTACATGGCTCCAGAACGGAGGAAGAGGAGTGGGACATACACCCCTAAGGTATTCCCCACCAACATTTCAGTTGGATATTTATTCTTTGGGGATTATATTCTCCCAATATTTGTTCAGAGGATGGAACCCTCTTACTCAGGTTTGTAATCATAGTTGGATTTGCAGTACTCCGTGGAAAAACTCATTATTCAAGTGAACGAAATAGAGATCTGTGCTCCCAATGTTTTTTCGGATGAGGCCAAAGATTTGTTAAAAATGTAATTCCGTCTCTATATTTGGTAGGATGTGTGACAACGATCCACTTAAAAGGTGGAGTGCCGTCCAGTTAATCGAGCATCCTTTTATTTCAAAGTATTATTTATTTCATTAACATTTCAGGTATAGAAAGTCTGTTTAGTCATGTTTATTGATTGGCCGTGAGTCATTAAGTTGTTCTGATTGGCCTGTTTCATTTTGCCCGGTCAAATTAAAAGAAATTGAAATTTATTTATTTTACTCATATCTAATTTATTTTAATTGTTTAAAGCAATTAGATTAGATTATCTTAACTAGTTTATTTGTGTGAAATTAATTAAATTTATTCGCTAATTTTGAAAATCAGGATTCGGCAGTGGCCGCACTTCGGAAAGCAAGCGAGTTACCTCTCTAGATTGCTATCAATGCCCTCTGGTACAGTCAGCTGGTTTCCCGAGAGTCATTGGTTTTCTTTCCAATGTGCTTCACGATCGACGAAAAATCATCTTTTCCTGAGGCCCAATCACGCCGCTCGTCTCCACGGCGATTGTACGAAGTGGCAGGCGTCTGGAAGCGATGTTTCGGTCCGACTTTCATTATCTAATCAATGACCGTGCTTGGACATGCGTGTTTGCGGTCGACCATTTTACGTTGAAATAATGCAATTTTTTAATAATGCCGCAAGCCGATTCTTGTTATTTATCATGGAAGACACGTTCGATGAAATTGGACAGCTGCAGTTTCCAGAAGAATTTCAATTAGAACGGGAACTTATAGCAAATATGGTATCTCTTCCCCTTCCACCTGACGGAGGGTGGGGATGGGTGATTGTGTCCGCAGCATTCATTTTCAATACGATTGTGGACGGAATTCTCGGTGGAATTGGAGTATTAATTCCAAAATTAAAACCACCTTCGATGTGTCTCTTTCAACAGTATCCTTGATTATTTCGATTATGTACTCCCTCACATACGCCTCAGGTTCGATCCAACCCCCTATACCAGGACCTTTGATTGGATTTCTTCTCGACCGTTTCGGAGTGCGGCCGATCTGCTTACTATCTGCAGTTCTTGCGTCCGCTGCCTTTATTTCTTCATATTTTGTATCAAATATTGTCATCCTGTTTTTCACTCTAGGAATATTTCCGGGTGAGGCCATGTTTATGAATGTTAGGGATTGCTTTCTGCACACTATCACTCAGTGCCCAGGTCATGGTGGGCTTCTACTTTGATCGACGGAGACCAATAGCTTTGGGACTTTCGAGCATGGGGTCTAGTTTTGGTTCGAGTGTCTTCCCTGTCCTCCTATCGAGTGCTCTTCACAAATATAACTGGACTGGCACTCTTCTCATAGTGGCAGCACTGGTAACACTCTCTATTCCTGCCTCTCTCGCAATGAAACCACTCTCTCTACCCGAACAAGCAAAACAGCTCGAAATTCTCTCCCCTCACCAGTCAATAAAATTGGTCTCCTCTTCAATTGAAAGTCTGGAAACAGAAAATTCATTTCAACATCAAACGTGAATTTTAGTTAAATAGAGTAGGACATACCACTGGTCACTCGGAGACATTCCCAGTCACCCATTCCTCGCTAAACCTACCAAATCGATTGCCGACAAGATCATAAGCGGACTGACGACTTGTCAGAAAAAGATGGAAAGGCCGGAATATTCTCATGGAAACATTTCTTGTCTTACTGCCATCTCTACCACATGTGAGGGAAGTACGTACAGCAAAATAAGAGCAATACGGCGAGACAGCAACAACTTCCCAGAACTGTTAAGTCGACTCATTCGCCTGATGGAGAACAAAGTGGCGGACAAGTCATTAATCAGTGCAAGTGAAGGCGATTTGTTTAGAACAAAATTTGTCCAAAAGAATGTTTCTGAGTGCGTGACAGAAAAGGCCAAAAAACTATTGGTGAAGTGGATTAAACGAATTGTGTTGAGTCCTTTTAACAAATTGGAACTTTTTCACGTTGCAAGTCGACAAAGTTTACAGGAAATGGGAGTTATTCACAACGAACATGATATACGCAGTCTTATCAATATTCCCTCTTTGGATGATGTCATCCATAACCGTCCTAGGACTGATATGTTTTTTGACAGGTCCATTTGGAATTCAAATTTTATTGTGCGATTCTACGTGGCCTCTTTTATCATGTTCTTTGTCGTTTTGATACCTTATTTATTTATGATTCAGCTTACAAACGATGCCTGCAAACACGGGGATATCCTCATATCGGTTATGGGTAATTATCTCATTATTACCTTTAGGCATCGGTGGAATGGTTTCCAGACTTGTCAGTGGCTTCATAGTCGGGAAATTAGTAGACGTGTTTTCATATAACCGGGCGGCATTCTACTTGATATTTGTTAGTCTACTCCTCATGCCCATTCTGAGAGGGTCTTTGCCTGCAATGGTCCTCGTCTGTTTGGCGTATGGACTTTGCTATGGTTTGACTTTCAAATGGTCATTGCTAGGTGCAATTTTCTACAACCCTTCCCTGATATTCTGCAATGTGCTTGGAATAAGGAAACTCACACCCGCCTTGACAATTCACATGTTTATTAAGGGGATTGGCTACATTTTGGGGATTATTGGATTTGGTGGATGCTTTGTCTTATTTTAGGCAAATCTGTCGAGTCTATCGGAGTGACCACTACTTTTTATATTGGATCGGGGATTCTCTTCCTCTCGGCTCTCACACTGAGTGGGTGTTTTTTAAATCAGAAACCCTCCGAGATTGAGTAGATATATCTATTAAATAAAATTTCCATTTTCAGGATTTTTATTGGTAAGAAGGGATATGATTAAACATTCAAGTTGTATTGTCGATTGCGTCATTGGTTTTGGTGCTTTCTTTTTGTCAGAGAGCGCACCGAGAAATTTGTTTTCTGGAGCTTCTGGATGTTCTTTATTTTTCTGTTTAATGTTTGGTGTTGTTTGAAATTTTAAACGGAAGCAGGAATCATATATCTCTTGACCAATGTACCCGCCAAAACTGAGAGGGAATAACATGCTTAATGAACAAAGACATTTTTAGAGCCTAAGATGATGAGAGAAAGCTCGCAAAATTTTAGTTAAAATATTAAAACAAATATTAAAGCCTAAAAACAATGTAAATGGTCTGCGTAAGAGGTTTCTTCGATACTTTTAACGATGCTGGTAATTTTTCTGAGAAGTCTTATGACTGCGGAACCGGTCTTATGACCCTCATTAAGAAGGATATCAACTACCAGGAAAGTTCTGCATTCATTAACGCTAAACTTAACCGAAACGGATGCCTGGAGGCTTCTGCAATTACCATACCTACTCTAGTTGGAAATTAACTTATTTGCAATATGTACATTCCACCAATTGGATTATGCCCGAAAAGCTTTACTCAGATTTCCTCCCGGTTGACAAGCTTGAAAACTTTCTTATTTGCGGGAACCTGAATGCAAAGCACCCGCAGTGGCTTAAGTCACAAACACTTGACTCGAGAGGAAAGTCCCTGCTTGAGCAACTTGATAACCTCGTCATTCTCAACAATCTGTCTTTGAACACAAGAACCCTACACAAGAGAAAGGACAAACTTACTTTTCCCGACCTGACTCTTTGCTTTGCTAACCTGGTGTCATTGACTAATCGAAGGTAATCTACGACTTAGAGAGGGACCATAGTCAATAGTCAAGTCCAAGTCAAATCCACTTTCAGAAAAGCAGTCCCCATACGACTACAACCATGCCAATTGGGTTAACTTTACCCGCTACATGGGCTCCTGGAACGTCTGTCGATTGCTGTGATCCGAGGGAACGCTTCGCCATTCGCTAGCCTGGCCGGGTGTCTCGCGAGGCCATTAATTAGTTTAGCTATCTTTTTTAACGGTTGAATTCCGAGAATAATTATGTCTACTTACTAAACAAATAATTTGGGGCAATAGGAAATCACCTTGCAAGATCCCCGTACCAGGTTTTTCATGAAGCATGAGGTGAGCGGAATGGGGAGGTAGTCATCCCATCCGGGCGTTTGCCGTCCCCTCTGTCCAATCCGGCGGGATATCCCCGTTCAGTATCTTGCCGATTAGAGCGGCTATAGCGGATATCAGAGAGTTGCCTGCCTCGCCAGTTGAGGGAGAGGTGAAGTTCTTGATGTGCCCCGGGCGGAGGCCATCAAGTCCGCCGCAGGTGCTTTCGCCAAAAGATTGAATTGAGAAGTTGATTTCATCTTCTGATGGGTTGAGCGTGCAAGACACAGATTCGGGTGTTTTGATCTCAGGTGGGCAAATTATAAACTGCTTGTTGTAAGATTCAGAATGAAAAGATACTTTGGAATAGATGGAGTTCAAAAGAAAAAAATCAGTACAAACCGTTTTATGGTGGAACAATTATGTTTATGTGAGAAGACTCGCGAAAATTATTGTATGGCAATTAAGAAAGAAATTATGAACGTAAATATGGAAAATCCCCCTGCAGTGGTTTGGGATTCAGTGGCTGAAGGAATAAAGAAAATATGTGCTTGGGAAAAAAACCGTCCGGATTCAAAGGAGTATTCGATAAGGAAATTGAACTTTTATCCGATAAACAGAAGAAAATAAGACTCAAAATGGAATCTACCACAGATCCTGATACTTATAACGTGCTACGAAGAGAAAGGAGTTGTGCTGTCAGGAAGATCAAAAAAGGAAGAAGGAAATTTATGTCAGAAAAATACATGAAAGTGTCAGTGAAATTGAGAGGATGAGATACGGAACGAAAATGTTTCGTGCTGCTCGCCTTTTGCAGAGAGGAGTGCAACCTAAGAAAGGAGTGTACACGACAGTCAAGGAAGAAATGTATTGGATAATAAAGAAAAAACTGGGATTATTGACGAATATTTTTCAGGCCTTTTAAACAAGAATGATACCTCGACCCTTGAACCGTTTGACAAATCACCAAGAAGTCTGAACTTAGCAATATCCCCAAAGGAAACTGACTTGGCAATTAAAAAATTAAACAACCGAGTTATCAAATCCTATCGAAACAACAATTGGAACACCTCAGGGGAACCCTATCTCCGGTTCTATTAATAGTATAACCGAAGACAGCACTGAGAGATCTCAGAACAAAGTAAGAAGGATCGATGCCGATGGAAATTGTATATGCAGACGACATAGACTTTGTGCCAGAAAATGATCAGGGACTTGCATCTGTTTTGAAGAAAATTCCAACGAATTTGAGAGATGGTGTTTGCACGTTAATCAAGAAAAGACTGAACATGTAAGAATCGCAAAGGAATCGAAATATATTGATGAAAATTGGAGGAAAAAAAAGAAATTAGGATCATTACTTGGTGATAGTGAGGACATGATGTACCGGAGAGTTTTAACCTCTGCAATGTACATTACATAAAATGGACACGTTTCACAGAAAACAACTACGCAATCTACTGGGCCTAGGATGGCCAAAAAAGATTCCTAACAGAAAATTATACGCTTGACACGATCGGTGCCAATAAACATCGATATCCGATTAAGCATGATTGGTCGATGATGAAGACTAAATTATTGCAAAATCCGAAAAAATTGAAAGATTTGAAGATAAAATTATTTGCAATATGGAAATGCAAGAAGAGTGCTGGCAGAATAACTCACATTCAACGTAAGATAATTAAAAAAAATTTAGCAAGTGATTTGACGGAATTATCAAAGGCACAAAAAAGTAGAGTCAATGTCGACCCGTGCTACGCGGAAAGTACCACTCAATACACAGCGGGCTGTCATTGATCATTATTTCAAGCTATAGATTTTACAATTTTAAATGCTAGATTTGATCATTTTAAGTAATTGTGCATTTAATTTCCACCTCTTATCCACGTGAGATTTGATTTAAGCCGTGTTCGACTGTTTTCAAAGTGGGTCATGGAGAATTAGTATATTAAAAGAAAGGAATAAAATATATCAATCAACAGTACTCAGCACACACATTCGAGCATATGCATTAATATTAGTCAGTGCTTGCTTCCTCTCCAGAAACTTAACAGCCTGCTCAACCCAAGGAGCCATGACAAACCCAGCCTCCCCTATCATATTTCCTGATATCCTGACTGCACTCGCAATATCTCCCCTCCTCATGCACTCTCTAGCACATGCCAGATGCCCATACATGTCCCCTTCCCTTACATTTTCCACATCCGTAATATACTCCACCACAATGAACGACTCCACCACCCCCAATCATATACTCAAAAAACCCAAATCTCGTATTTAGTGAAGCAACTCTCCAACTAGCTCTACTCTTGGCCCAGAAACTACAAGTTTACTCCACACGAACTACCTTTCCTCCACCTCTTTATAAGTGTGCAGTTCTGGCCCAATCGACCTCAGAACAGTGTCGGCAAAAGGGACGTCCGACGTTGCATTAACCATTTCCTCGAGTGCCTGCAATATCAAACCCAAGTGGACCAATTCATACACCTCTCTATCAGAGTGCAACCCCCTAATAGCCCTGCTGCATATCCCCGTCAATTTGAGCCAGTCAATTGTCTCACCTCTCATTCGAGCCCTCTCTGGTATAACAAAACTGCCTCATCACCTGCCATGAGAGATGCCTCCCGTCTCAATAGGCTTTCTCTCCCATTCAATTCATTTTTACACAACTCATCCCGTTCAGACGCCCGATCCTGTAAATACACCTCCCCTGATTTCCTCAGAGTGATTTCTTCTCTTTGTAGAGTTATGGGCAGTTGTGCATTGGCTGAACTTTCTATCTCCTCTTTCATTTCTCTCAAATCCTTTCTGAACGTGAAATCTGCTTGTTCGGTCAATTCCTTCCTTCTTTGACTGAAACACTCCACCTCCCGTTCATTCACTCTTCTTAGTGACTTGTCTCGCTCGTTTTTTAGATTTCTGGCGTCTTTTGCTAATTTGCTGGCCAGTCTGGACTCCACAGTGCAGCCATCGGTGGATTGTTGGATTTGCAGACTCAACATTAATTGGAGGGCCTCTTCCACAAGAGAAGAGTCTGGATGACTCCCATTTATGACAGAACACAAATATTCCCTCGACTTTTGCGATAACTTGTTTTCCAACTCAATCCCATCTGACCTTATTTTCACAAACTAAAATAAAATTGAAAGGGGAGACCGACTGCTGAATGGTGGCCAGTTTGTCTTGGAGTCCCGAAATATCAACTCCCCCACATTTCTCCCCATTGGTCGAGTAATTGGCACAGCAAATCCTACAACAAAATATGTGACTGGACCTGGCAGCTTTGAGTTTCCCCGCTGCCTCAGTCATGGCAGATCGACGATTCCTCAAAACTCTCACCAAATCCTTGATATTTGGATCTTCCATGAGAATGTTTTTGTAGGCTTCGTTGTGGTCATCGAGGCAGGCCACTGAATCCTCGGCCTCGGATATACTCAGACTCACTGAATTGAGCTCCTCACGTGATATTTCCTGAGTTTTTTCGTGGATAAGTCCACTTTTGTCGATTGATTTGTTACTGGAGAGTTTTGCAAGCGGGGTGTTGTTCAAATAGTCAGAATTAGTATAATTTTGAATAACATCGTTGTAGGCCCACACAATTCCGAGTGTTCCACAAATGATTCCCACGGATAAGTTTCTTTTGGTTAACAATCCTGAGAAAACCGTAGCTCTGTTGCTTTTTTGGCTAAAACAACCATGTCGTAAATTGGTCTGAAATGTTTAAATTAAAAAACACAATTTTATTATTCGATAATAAGGAAGACACAAAACACAACTTCATTATTTAGTCATTTATTTTATTAAGTATTATTTTTTAAATAATTGTTTTTAGACTTTAGTGAAATATTAATAAATTCAATTACAAAAAATATTACAAAAGTTGGAGTCCGGTTTTTTGTATCACGAAAAGGTAAATCTGAGTAGTTACGCAAAATAACAGCAAGTCTCAATATAAGGATAGGGTTTTATTTATGTATCCAGTTATTTGTGATAGCAAACACTGAATATAAACAAACACGTATCAACTCATTGCATTAAAGCCCTATCGCCATCGATTTTATTAATTTCAAAATAAAATGATTTTCAAATTAAACGATCACAGATTTTAAAATTTCTCCCTTTTTCCTGGTCCACGACTCCAGTTGAAGATCTGCCAAACATGAAATACACATTATTAATGCACTATAACTAATTGGGACATAAATCAGGTGTTGCATGAAACTAAAATGAGCAAATACCTATTTCCGATTTTTTGGGCAAATTTAGTTTGGTTTTTTGGTTTCTTCCGACATCCCCGTTGTCAATCAAAATCTAAAATATTTGCAGTCTGACAACTGGAAATTGCGGAGTTTGAGTGGCAAGGAAACTCGTCATTTCACTGGGTTTTTTGTTAATCGCATTTTTCCGTAAAAACACAAGGACGAGAATCACCATTCCGAAAACAATAATCGTGAGGATCCCCGCCATCAGGTTGAGTGAATTTGTGGAGAGAAATGGCGTCTCGCACATAACTTGGACAGTTGCATTGGTTATAGAGAATAGCGGAGGAATTCCACTGTCGGTCACTTTAATGGAGAATTCGACAGCACCCACAAAGTCCAGACTTTTTGCCAGCCTGACTGAACCTGTTTTGTTTACTGAAAAATATTCAGGTTCGTCAATTTCATAAGTAAGTGGGCCCAGAATAGGGTCACGTATTGTAATTCGAAATATTTGGGTGCCGACCGAGGCACGACAGTTCAGGGGAAAATGATTTTGCTGGGAATTGGGAAACAGTATTTCGGGAGGATTCTCTTCGAACACATTTACTACGATCTTGGCAGTGTCTATCAAATTGGGTTTGTCGACGTCCGTCGCGGTTATTGTTGCTTCATGTGAGAAGGCCTTGCGGAGAGGCCTGTTCAAATAAATAGTTCCTGTGTTTTTGTCCACTTGGAAGTAAGCAGAATCAATCGAATATTCGGTCTGGGAATTCAAATCAGGATCCAATGCAAATATTGAGCCAATTTTCTCTCCGATTGGTGTATTTTTCAAGACGCGGAAATAGTACTCGCGCCTTTCGAACTCGGGTGGCGAATCATTTTGATCAACCACCCACACTTGTAGAATGACGGAGGCAGACAACTGCGGCACTCCTCCGTCGACTGCTACCACCTCTAGACTGTAGGAAGACTGTGACTCCCGATCGAGACTTGTTCCGAGATAGACATCCCCGCTGTCTGGGTCAATCGAAAAACCGAATTGAGTCCCATTCTTCAGAAAATATTTGATTTCTCCATTTACTCCTGCATCAATGTCTGTCGCCTTTACATTGAGAATTGCATTTTGAATAATTGCATTTTCGATTACGTAGCAAGTATAAGAGGCTTGTTCAAATACTGGCGGATTGTCGTTCGAGTCCAATATTTCAATCACAAGCTTTTCAGAAGAGAATAAAGTAGGTACACCTTTGTCTTGACAAATTATTAACATTTCGATTTTATCCGACTCTTCTCTGTCTAAAGTGCCACGTTTTATAAGCAAGAGTCCTCCAGATCTTGAAGTTGCTAGTTTAAATCGATTGTCGTTGACGGTGCATTCGAATTTCCCATTTGAGTCAGAGTCGGCATCCGAAACAAACAAATTCCCGATAACAGTCCCATCTGGACTATTTTCTGCGACAGAAAGAGTGCTGCTCCCAAGAAGGGTAATCTGGGGCTTGTTGTCGTTGAAATCGACCACGAACACAGAAATGTATGCTGTGGCCTGCATCCCACTTTTCGTAGGATTGTAGGCCACCACTGGAAATTCAAAGTAGTTTATCTTCTCGTAGTCGAGTCTTGCCGATAAAATCACCTTCCCAGAGTTTTGATCGACTTGGAAAAATTTTGCAACTTTCGGGTTGGCACGAGAGTCGACTTTGTAGTGAATGAGTGCGTTTATTCCTTCATCGGGGTCCGTGGCCTCGACTCGGCCTACGACATACCCCACAGGCGCGTTTTCCGAAACATAAAACGTGAAAATCTGGCGGACAAAAGTGGGGACATTGTCATTCTCGTCCAAAATATTAACCGTCACGTTCAACACTCCCACTTGCCCTCCACTGTCCTGGGCGACAATTTCGAAAAAGTAAGACTGATGAGATTCACGGTCAAGTTTCTGCAACAACTCCAAATATAATGAGTTTCCCTCTTTTTCAGAGAAAATGGAATTTCTGATTTGTTCAGAATTCTGTACTCCGTGATTCCATATTCTTTGGAGTCACGATCCTCAGCGGACTTGATTGGGATCAATTCCCCAATATTAGACGACTCTAGGACATCAACAGTAAGGGAGGGAGGGTCGAAAGTCGGGTTGTTGTCGTTTATATCCGTTATCTTCACCTTTAAATCGGCAATGTTGGTCCTGCCATTCGAAAAACCGATGAGAACTCTAAGAAAAACAAAACATTCGTCAGCAGATCCTGAACAAACTCCTTCCCGGTCGATTCTTTCCAGTGTAATCAAATTTCCAGTTTTGTCGATTTCAAAAAGATCTCCTGCCGCAGAGTTCTCGAATATTCCATATGTTAATTGGCTAGATTCTGAATTTTCGAGTCGAAGATCCTCAAAGACATTGCCTATGACGGTGCCGACTGGCAACTCCTCCCGGACGGAGTAGACTAGGACTGCCGTAGAGAAACAAGGACAGAGGAGAAAGATATACCACATGAGAGGAAGAAAAAACAATATTCAAATCACGCGAACGCGCAGAGTGCTTATTCGAAAGCGAGAAACGCAATTAACGCCAATGGCAATGTATTGACAGCACGACAATGCGAGTTTTCTTTGAAATGTTTCCAATTAATCATGAATTGATGCCTTCCGCTTCTCTCCTCAAATGAGGGTTGCTTTTGCCAAATCGAAACCATAAACCAATATTCAGTAACTCCCATGCGGTTTGCGGAAGCAGACTGATTGACGGCTCGATTCCTTGATATTATAAAATTCGGGCATTGTTTTGGGTATTGCTAGACAACCATAATTGGGCGATAAATTCACAATGTCACGAAACCAATGTGCCAGAAAATGGTCTCTTTATCACCTGACCTACAGCAAATCTCAAATTGTAATTACAAAGATCGACACATAATTAAAATGTATAATTAATGGAATTTGCATTAATTTTATTAGCTGATCCATTTTTATGAGTCATTATATATTATTCCAACAAATAAATTAACGTCAATTCAAATTAATTCTAAAGAAATTTAGCCTAAACAACTCGAATAATTAGAACAATCATAAATAACCTTAATCTGAACAATATAATACAAGTGTAAACAAATGCTTTGATTTGTCTCATCAAAAGACTAATTAATTGACCTGTTTATGACCAAGTGTGGGCCACTACTAATTGAAGGAGAACGTTTCCTTTCTTCAAAAGGGGACTCTCCTCAACTGAACTAATTTTATTACTTTAAAACGTGTTAGTTTGATTTGAGAATGTGTCATGCCTCAATGTCCTTAGGTGGCTCGGTCTAACCAAATAAAGAAATATTATGACTTCTGAGAGAGCGTCCTCCTCCATTCTCAGATTCCTGATTTCCTGGGCTTCCAAAACCTCGTCCTCGGTTATATTGTCTTTGTCCAACGTCGCAAGACTCTTGATGTAGGAGAGGACTTCCGCACGGTAAGTAGGCTCGCTTGCGATTGGGGTCTCTGAAAATAAACAAGTTTGGGGTACCGCTAAGCGTTAGTTTTTTTAGTGCTCTAAGCTGTTCCAATTTGACTATTTCTGCGAAAGTGGACACGTCAGTCGATCTGACATGAACATTCGAGCAAACCGCAAATTGAGGGTATGGAGAGAAGAGAGTGACCCCGACAATCCATTCAAGTTGCTCAGTTGACTGTTGTCCCTCAGATGGAGGGTCTGCAAACTGGAAAGACAATCCACGTCGGTCAGGTCAGTCAGTCTGTTGGCAGCCTACATTGGAACCCTTCAAATACCAAGTACAGATTCCTCAAGTTCGGGAGATTGATTCCTCCGGTCGATGCAATTTTGTTTCCTCTCAGTTCGAGGGAGTGGAGACTCGAGAAAATGGTGGGGTCCAGTCCTCTAATCTCCGTGATGTCGTTGTCTGGACTACATTCGACGAGCTACCGTTGAGTATTAGTTGTTCTAAGAGGGGGAAGTTCAGTCCCTCTGTCGACTTGATTCTGTTGTTGCTGAGACTGAGGATTTGCAGGAATTGGAGTGGTGGCAGATCGATGGATGTGATTTTGTTGTTGTCGCAGTTGAGGACAAGCAGAGTGGTCAGATTCTCTAACGGCTGCAGACTTTTGATGTAGTTATTCGAAAGGTCGACGAATCGAAGGTGGATGAACCCCTGAATGCCCTCCAAGTTATTCAGACTCCTACAAGTCAGTGAGTGGGTGACCTCTCTCTGAGTGACAAGCGGACATAGGCATGGGCGAACCCGTCGGACACTTTGTTGATGAGGGAAAGGCCCTCTCCCAGAATGGAGGGAGACAGAGGGACGGCCTCAGTCTATCAGTCAGAGTACAGTCATACGTCTTTTTCTTCCTCCTCTCCCTCGGGTTCCATTTCCTCTCTGCCCTCCTCAGACTGGCTGCCTAAAATGTAACAAAAAGTGTACCGTTCATGTTCTCCAGATCTGTGTCGTAGGATTCTGTAGCCATGTCGTCTTGGCTTGATTACGTTTCTAGGCAACTGCTCGTTTATAAATTCACCATTTAAAATACAGTAATTGGCTTCGATGCGATGGTTTAAGAAGGTAAGGGGAGTCTTCAAGACGGTCGGAAACGCTGGAGATGCCTACAGAATCTGGGTGGAGATTTTATAAAACAATTATTTTAAACATTGATACTTAATTTTGCTAATTATATCCGTTAATTAATAAATTAATTTAAATATCTAAGAAACATTTTGTCATGGTGGATGAAGGTGGTCTAATTACACAATTTATTAGTGATAATGTCACCCCCTGTATCTCCTCAGCAATCCAAGTCTAATTCAACCCGAAAGCACGGGTGTTCCCCAGTCTGGTACGAAGAGAGCGGACGAAGACGGACAAATCGCAGTCGTTCGACCAGCAAGGAACGGTTTCAGGACCTCCCTCAGGAAGATCCGCAAAACCGTCTCCACATCGGCGACCTCGGCCCGGAAATAACAGAAAAGGATTTAATAACTGCCTTCAAAGTGTACGGAGATGTGGAAGACGTTTGGGTGGCCAAGTCCCCTCCGTGTTTTGGTTTTGTCATTTTCCGGACGGACGAGGACGCGACGGAAGCAATGATCAGTCTGGACGGGGCGTGAGTATTGTCTGAATATGTGCAGAGTCATCAAGTCGAGTCGAATTCGAGTGACTGTGGCCAAACCGCGGACGAAGGGGAGGGGGAAGCCCGGATTGGACATGCGGTGTTATAATTGTGGCAATCGGGGACACTTTGCTCGCGACTGTGGGGGGTGGAGGTTGTCTGCTGTGCCATATTAGCGTTTCCTTCCTAAATAATGAATTGGTGTGTCTTAGATCAGCAGAGAGGCAGTTCCGTGGTGATTTCAGGTTATTCAAGTTCTCTATTGTAGATGGTATGACCGAAGTGAGAGGAAAGTCCGTGATTCGCCAAGTCGGTTGGTGGTTGTTGTTTAATTGCAGTGATGGGGGATATGTGTATTCTCTGTGTATTTGATATATTCGTAGGAGGAATGCAAGTTATGGTCGTGCAGAGTAAGTTTTGATTGCTTATGCCCGCAGTAGTCCTCGCAGGCAGATTTAGTCGACATAAATTAATTTCCGTTATCATTTTGGCTATGTTTTGTTGTTGCTCGTTAGGAATATTACTTGTCGGTTCAGAGATGGTCATTTTGTGTGTGAGACTATCCTACCGATATTGTTTAATTTTATGAATTGTGGCGTTACATGTGGGAAATGAACACAATTTCAGTTAAAATGGTGATTAGGGGCGTCATCCTTTGTGAGGTCTTTTGCAAGTATAGTGGAACATGACTATTGCGCAGTACAAAATGTGGAGAAAGGACAATCCAATGTGGTATGAAAGCCCTTCCCGGATGGTACAGACTACAGGTATCTTGGTTGTACTCCACAACTGATGACAGTACTCGACTATTCCATTTCGGACGAACACTCCTCCGGCTAATATGTTCACAATATCTATTTATCAACTGTACTCTACGACCGCAGATTATGTGCCCGACGAACACCACAGCTGGGAATTTATTTCCGAACATCAAAGCAAAAGTGGAAATTGAGAGGCCCAGATTGGTCACATTCATCCAATTCATCGTGCCGACGCAACTTCTCCACGTCTCATTTGGAAATTGTTCGAAAAAGTATGTTTGGTCGTTCATTCCTAAAATAATTCGACGAATATATTCCTTGCATGTACATTCCGTAGTTCTCGCTATTATTGGTTTCAACCCAGTAGGTCATCAGGCTGTTCAGCAAAATATTTAACGAAAGATACGAATCAGCTATACAAATGGCGATTTCTTTACGCATTTCACTGTGAGGGGCTGTTGGTTTATAATCATAATTTAATCAACCATTAGTGAGTGTAAATCGACCGTATTAATTCGACTATAAAGTTAAAGTTAAGCCATATTCAGCCGATTCCGGCCATTGGCGATTCTGTAAGACAGGTCCCTCCACGAAACTCTATCCCCACCAGCTCTGCTATTTCCGACAAATGATGTCCAGTAAGTTTCACTACTTCAGATGTCCAGTTTAGCACGTGCCCCAAATATGATAATTGTTTCTTCCAAACTTTCGCCACAAGCGACAGTGTAGGTTTAATCCTTTCGAGAACAACGACATTTGACACTTTGTCGTACCGATTTATGTTCAAAAGTTTGCGCCAGCACCATAATTCCAGTGAGTCCACTCTTTTGCTGTGAGCTTTGGAAGGATCCGTGAAGGATTTGTCAGAAGAATTTGCAAGGCAACAAGAAGAAATTTGTAATTCGACTATTTTTTTGTCGTAATTCGACTATATTCACTCAAATACGGAAAAGTCAAACTACAAATCCTTTTTGACACTTTTGCTTCATTTGTCCCCACAATCTCCGTCTTTCTTCGATGACTTCTGAGAACTCTGGCAGATTTCAAAACTAACTCCACAAAAGTGTCGGCCAGTTCCTTATTCACTTCAGACGATGGAAATTCCTTATAAACACCGATTTAGTTACTTTCTAACCAACCAAAATAGTTTTCCAATGATTTCAGATTGATAGTTTCTGGACATTGGCTACTCCTCGTCTGAAATTCAGTTGTTAATTCACTTATGTTACTTCGTAGAAGTAATGCACTGTGTTGAGGTCCAGAAATGCTACATTTATCCTTCTCATCAGACAAATGGATCAATTATGTGAATTCTCGAAACTACAAGTATTTTCAGAGATGATGGTCTTTACTAGAAACGAAATGAAAAAAGCATGTGTGAGTATCAAACATAACCTTTCGGATCCATCCACTGCAAAAAGAATTTTATTGTTATCCAGTGTAAGATGCAATGATTTCTTCCGAACTCTTTTATCCGAGATGAAGAGGGAGATCTCCGATTTTTTAGACATTTTAATAGGCGGTTAGCAGTGGTCCAGTTATTTAATGTAGCGTTGATGAAGCAGCCAGGATGTACCAGTCTTTAAAGCAATGACAATTTCGTCGGCGCAGGAAATCAGGATGTTGTTTTTATTATCTGGTACAGGCAGATCAGCGATGAAAAAATTAAACAGGGTGAGCGAGAGAGAGGAACCTTCCGGAACCCCGTTTGACAGAAGGCGTGACTTTGAAGTCGGTTTACATGTTTGGACAGTGAGTCGAATCTAATCGGTAAAAGTCTTTTCTGTAATTAGAACTACTAAATAAACATCAAAAGAACACTGTTCAGAAATCAGTGTTAACTAAAAATATACAAATAATTTCTACAAATTGGGAAATCATCGAATGTTTTGTCATCAGGTCCATTTTGTGTTGTATCACCAATGCTGTTTGTTCTCTTCCCAATCAGATCCCGAACATTCGACGACACATCTGAATACGAGAAAGCTGATTACCGTGCCGGTGCTCCAAGTCCCTCAATTCTTCCAGACAGGCAACGTCCAACGGACAAATAAAAGGGACTTGCTCGACAAATTATTGACATATAGGACTTGGTTGGTCAGTGCAGTTATTTGTCTGGGGATGTTTAGGTAGGATACTCTTTTTCGGCAGGTGACAAAAGAGATTGGAAATTATTAGAATTCAGGTATTTTTCACATTCTTTCAAATCTGTGAAAATCTTTGAAGAAAGCAGAATCAGCACAAAGAAGAAGTGGATGGTGGAGTCGTCGGGCTAGTCTATATGAGCAGGCACCACCTTCGATATAAACAGTGTCGTCTTCCCAGAAGAAAGCACTTCGAGCACCACCGACAAGTGTTTCAACACCAACTCGATCGAGTGGAATTGATGTGATTTGAAGAGAACTTGAACGATCTAAAATGTGTGTAGGGAGAGTGGACCTTTATCCTGAGAGGTGTGTCGAGTGTGTGTCCTGTCATGTTGATAATGCACAGGTCGGAAATGCAGGGGTTAAGTATTCCTTGACTAATGCACGACGTGAGTATGTTCGACAGATGTTTGTCCCCTATTTTGCACCAAGTAAAATATGCTGCAGTTGAGCATGTCAGCATAACCGTGCACTCTCGACGTCAGGGCAATGTGGCCGCACCGATGAGACGGCTTGTCGTCAACCATTTTGGAGATCAGATCGGAATTCCGCGAGACCCCACTGAAAAGAGAGGAAGGGGGCTTCCAAAGATTGAATTTGAAAGCGTTGGCCGACGCGACTAGTTTTGTCAGGATATCAGTCACGGTGGGCCTTTGTTGGGGTTTGAGGATAAAAATGTGTTCTAGGGTGAGCGAGCACATGAGAACTTATGAGTAATGTGAGACATGTCGGGTGTCTGGAGGGAGGCAAGTCGTATTCCAAGTTGAGGATTCGTCGAGCGGAATAAATGTCGAAGGGGAGCGAGGAAAAGCACAGGAAGTACAGGAGACATCCGAGAGCCTGAGTTTGGCCGAGCGAATACCCAAATGTCCTGTCCCAGTCCCAATTCCAGGAATAGTCGGACGTCCACCATTTCTGGGGACCGATAGCAGGGAGTGGTGCAGCACTTGATCTAGACTTATAGGCTGTTTCTACTTCTCTCTCGAGTCCCTTTAGTTCCTCTTCTGTCCAGTTTGCAGAGGGTCTGTAAACATTGGTGGTTGCACTGCCAAAGTCTCCCAGTTTGACACGTCCGTTCGCGACCATAATTTTTTCGAGCTAATATGTCGAGCTAACACTCCTCCGGCTAATATGTTCACAATATCTATTTATCAACTGTACTCTACGACCGCAGATTATGTGCCCGACGAACACCACAGCTGGGAATTTATTTCCGAACATCAAAGCAAAAGTGGAAATTGAGAGGCCCAGATTGGTCACATTCATCCAATTCATCGTGCCGACGCAACTTCTCCACGTCTCATTTGGAAATTGTTCGAAAAAGTATGTTTGGTCGTTCATTCCTAAAATAATTCGACGAATATATTCCTTGCATGTACATTCCGTAGTTCTCGCTATTATTGGTTTCAACCCAGTAGGTCATCAGGCTGTTCAGCAAAATATTTAACGAAAGATACGAATCAGCTATACAAATGGCGATTTCTTTACGCATTTCACTGTGAGGGGCTGTTGGTTTATAATCATAATTTAATCAACCATTAGTGAGTGTAAATCGACCGTATTAATTCGACTATAAAGTTAAAGTTAAGCCATATTCAGCCGATTCCGGCCATTGGCGATTCTGTAAGACAGGTCCCTCCACGAAACTCTATCCCCCACCAGCTCTGCTATTTCCGACAAATGATGTCCAGTAAGTTTCACTACTTCAGATGTCCAGTTTAGCACGTGCCCCAAATATGATAATTGTTTCTTCCAAACTTTCGCCACAAGCGACAGTGTAGGTTTAATCCTTTCGAGAACAACGACATTTGACACTTTGTCGTACCGATTTATGTTCAAAAGTTTGCGCCAGCACCATAATTCCAGTGAGTCCACTCTTTTGCTGTGAGCTTTGGAAGGATCCGTGAAGGATTTGTCAGAAGAATTTGCAAGGCAACAAGAAGAAATTTGTAATTCGACTATTTTTTTGTCGTAATTCGACTATATTCACTCAAATACGGAAAAGTCAAACTACAAATCCTTTTTGACACTTTTGCTTCATTTGTCCCCACAATCTCCGTCTTTCTTCGATGACTTCTGAGAACTCTGGCAGATTTCAAAACTAACTCCACAAAAGTGTCGGCCAGTTCCTTATTCACTTCAGACGATGGAAATTCCTTATAAACACCGATTTAGTTACTTTCTAACCAACCAAAATAGTTTTCCAATGATTTCAGATTGATAGTTTCTGGACATTGGCTACTCCTCGTCTGAAATTCAGTTGTTAATTCACTTATGTTACTTCGTAGAAGTAATGCACTGTGTTGAGGTCCAGAAATGCTACATTTATCCTTCTCATCAGACAAATGGATCAATTATGTGAATTCTCGAAACTACAAGTATTTTCAGAGATGATGGTCTTTACTAGAAACGAAATGAAAAAAGCATGTGTGAGTATCAAACATAACCTTTCGGATCCATCCACTGCAAAAAGAATTTTATTGTTATCCAGTGTAAGATGCAATGATTTCTTCCGAACTCTTTTATCCGAGATGAAGAGGGAGATCTCCGATTTTTTAGACATTTTAATAGGCGGTTAGCAGTGGTCCAGTTATTTAATGTAGCGTTGATGAAGCAGCCAGGATGTACCAGTCTTTAAAGCAATGACAATTTCGTCGGCGCAGGAAATCAGGATGTTGTTTTTATTATCTGGTACAGGCAGATCAGCGATGAAAAAATTAAACAGGGTGAGCGAGAGAGAGGAACCTTCCGGAACCCCGTTTGACAGAAGGCGTGACTTTGAAGTCGGTTTACATGTTTGGACAGTGAGTCGAATCTAATCGGTAAAAGTCTTTTCTGTAATTAGAACTACTAAATAAACATCAAAAGAACACTGTTCAGAAATCAGTGTTAACTAAAAATATACAAATAATTTCTACAAATTGGGAAATCATCGAATGTTTTGTCATCAGGTCCATTTTGTGTTGTATCACCAATGCTGTTTGTTCTCTTCCCAATCAGATCCCGAACATTCGACGACACATCTGAATACGAGAAAGCTGATTACCGTGCCGGTGCTCCAAGTCCCTCAATTCTTCCAGACAGGCAACGTCCAACGGACAAATAAAAAGGGACTTGCTCGACAAATTATTGACATATAGGACTTGGTTGGTCAGTGCAGTTATTTGTCTGGGGATGTTTAGGTAGGATACTCTTTTTCGGCAGGTGACAAAAGAGATTGGAAATTATTAGAATTCAGGTATTTTTCACATTCTTTCAAATCTGTGAAAATCTTTGAAGAAAGCAGAATCAGCACAAAGAAGAAGTGGATGGTGGAGTCGTCGGGCTAGTCTATATGAGCAGGCACCACCTTCGATATAAACAGTGTCGTCTTCCCAGAAGAAAGCACTTCGAGCACCACCGACAAGTGTTTCAACACCAACTCGATCGAGTGGAATTGATGTGATTTGAAGAGAACTTGAACGATCTAAAATGTGTGTAGGGAGAGTGGACCTTTATCCTGAGAGGTGTGTCGAGTGTGTGTCCTGTCATGTTGATAATGCACAGGTCGGAAATGCAGGGGTTAAGTATTCCTTGACTAATGCACGACGTGAGTATGTTCGACAGATGTTTGTCCCCTATTTTGCACCAAGTAAAATATGCTGCAGTTGAGCATGTCAGCATAACCGTGCACTCTCGACGTCAGGGCAATGTGGCCGCACCGATGAGACGGCTTGTCGTCAACCATTTTGGAGATCAGATCGGAATTCCGCGAGACCCCACTGAAAAGAGAGGAAGGGGGCTTCCAAAGATTGAATTTGAAAGCGTTGGCCGACGCGACTAGTTTTGTCAGGATATCAGTCACGGTGGGCCTTTGTTGGGGTTTGAGGATAAAAATGTGTTCTAGGGTGAGCGAGCACATGAGAACTTATGAGTAATGTGAGACATGTCGGGTGTCTGGAGGGAGGCAAGTCGTATTCCAAGTTGAGGATTCGTCGAGCGGAATAAATGTCGAAGGGGAGCGAGGAAAAGCACAGGAAGTACAGGAGACATCCGAGAGCCTGAGTTTGGCCGAGCGAATACCCAAATGTCCTGTCCCAGTCCCAATTCCAGGAATAGTCGGACGTCCACCATTTCTGGGGACCGATAGCAGGGAGTGGTGCAGCACTTGATCTAGACTTATAGGCTGTTTCTACTTCTCTCTCGAGTCCCTTTAGTTCCTCTTCTGTCCAGTTTGCAGAGGGTCTGTAAACATTGGTGGTTGCACTGCCAAAGTCTCCCAGTTTGACACGTCCGTTCGCGACCATAATTTTTTCGAGCTAATATGTCGAGCTAACACTCCTCCGGCTAATATGTTCACAATATCTATTTATCAACTGTACTCTACGACCGCAGATTATGTGCCCGACGAACACCACAGCTGGGAATTTATTTCCGAACATCAAAGCAAAAGTGGAAATTGAGAGGCCCAGATTGGTCACATTCATCCAATTCATCGTGCCGACGCAACTTCTCCACGTCTCATTTGGAAATTGTTCGAAAAAGTATGTTTGGTCGTTCATTCCTAAAATAATTCGACGAATATATTCCTTGCATGTACATTCCGTAGTTCTCGCTATTATTGGTTTCAACCCAGTAGGTCATCAGGCTGTTCAGCAAAATATTTAACGAAAGATACGAATCAGCTATACAAATGGCGATTTCTTTACGCATTTCACTGTGAGGGGCTGTTGGTTTATAATCATAATTTAATCAACCATTAGTGAGTGTAAATCGACCGTATTAATTCGACTATAAAGTTAAAGTTAAGCCATATTCAGCCGATTCCGGCCATTGGCGATTCTGTAAGACAGGTCCCTCCACGAAACTCTATCCCCCACCAGCTCTGCTATTTCCGACAAATGATGTCCAGTAAGTTTCACTACTTCAGATGTCCAGTTTAGCACGTGCCCCAAATATGATAATTGTTTCTTCCAAACTTTCGCCACAAGCGACAGTGTAGGTTTAATCCTTTCGAGAACAACGACATTTGACACTTTGTCGTACCGATTTATGTTCAAAAGTTTGCGCCAGCACCATAATTCCAGTGAGTCCACTCTTTTGCTGTGAGCTTTGGAAGGATCCGTGAAGGATTTGTCAGAAGAATTTGCAAGGCAACAAGAAGAAATTTGTAATTCGACTATTTTTTTGTCGTAATTCGACTATATTCACTCAAATACGGAAAAGTCAAACTACAAATCCTTTTTGACACTTTTGCTTCATTTGTCCCCACAATCTCCGTCTTTCTTCGATGACTTCTGAGAACTCTGGCAGATTTCAAAACTAACTCCACAAAAGTGTCGGCCAGTTCCTTATTCACTTCAGACGATGGAAATTCCTTATAAACACCGATTTAGTTACTTTCTAACCAACCAAAATAGTTTTCCAATGATTTCAGATTGATAGTTTCTGGACATTGGCTACTCCTCGTCTGAAATTCAGTTGTTAATTCACTTATGTTACTTCGTAGAAGTAATGCACTGTGTTGAGGTCCAGAAATGCTACATTTATCCTTCTCATCAGACAAATGGATCAATTATGTGAATTCTCGAAACTACAAGTATTTTCAGAGATGATGGTCTTTACTAGAAACGAAATGAAAAAAGCATGTGTGAGTATCAAACATAACCTTTCGGATCCATCCACTGCAAAAAGAATTTTATTGTTATCCAGTGTAAGATGCAATGATTTCTTCCGAACTCTTTTATCCGAGATGAAGAGGGAGATCTCCGATTTTTTAGACATTTTAATAGGCGGTTAGCAGTGGTCCAGTTATTTAATGTAGCGTTGATGAAGCAGCCAGGATGTACCAGTCTTTAAAGCAATGACAATTTCGTCGGCGCAGGAAATCAGGATGTTGTTTTTATTATCTGGTACAGGCAGATCAGCGATGAAAAAATTAAACAGGGTGAGCGAGAGAGAGGAACCTTCCGGAACCCCGTTTGACAGAAGGCGTGACTTTGAAGTCGGTTTACATGTTTGGACAGTGAGTCGAATCTAATCTGTAAAAGTCTTTTCTGTAATTAGAACTACTAAATAAACATCAAAAGAACACTGTTCAGAAATCAGTGTTAACTAAAAATATACAAATAATTTCTACAAATTGGGAAATCATCGAATGTTTTGTCATCAGGTCCATTCTGTGTTGTATCACCAATGCTGTTTGTTCTCTTTCCAATCAGATCCTGAACATTCGACGACACATCTGAATACGAGAAAGCTGATTACCGTGCCGGTGCTCCAAGTCCCTCAATTCTTCCAGACAGGCAACGTCCAACGGACAAATAAAAAGGGACTTGCTCGACAAATTATTGACATATAGGACTTGGTTGGTCAGTGCAGTTATTTGTCTGGGGATGTTTAGGTGGGGTACTCTTTTTCGGCAGGTGACAAAAGAGATTGGAAATTATTAGAATTCAGGTATTTTTCACATTCCTTCAAATCTGTGAAAATCTTTGAAGAAAGCAGAATCAGCACAAAGAAGAAGTGGATGGTGGAGTCGTCGGGCTAGTCTATATGAGCAGGCACCACCTTCGATATAAACAGTGTCGTCTTCCCAGAAGAAAGCACTTCGAGCACCACCGACAAGTGTTTCAACACCAACTCGATCGAGTGGAATTGATGTGATTTGAAGAGAACTTGAACGATCTAAAATGTGTGTAGGGAGAGTGGACCTTTATCCTGAGAGGTGTGTCGAGTGTGTGTCCTGTCATGTTGATAATGCACAGGTCGGAAATGCAGGGGTTAAGTATTCCTTGACTAATGCACGACGTGAGTATGTTCGACAGATGTTTGTCCCCTATTTTGCACCAAGTAAAATATGCTGCAGTTGAGCATGTCAGCATAACCGTGCACTCTCGACGTCAGGGCAATGTGGCCGCACCGATGAGACGGCTTGTCGTCAACCATTTTGGAGATCAGATCGGAATTCCGCGAGACCCCACTGAAAAGAGAGGAAGGGGGCTTCCAAAGATTGAATTTGAAAGCGTTGGCCGACGCGACTAGTTTTGTCAGGATATCAGTCACGGTGGGCCTTTGTTGGGGATTGAGGACAAAAATGTGTTCTAGGGTGAGCGAGCACATGAGAACTTATGAGTAATGTGAGACATGTCGGGTGTCTGGAGGGAGGCAAGTCGTATTCCAAGTTGAGGATTCGTCGAGCGGAATAAATGTCGAAGGGGAGCGAGGAAAAGCACAGGAAGTACAGGAGACATCCGAAGAGCCTGAGTTTGGCCGAGCGAATACCCAAATGTCCTGTCCCAGTCCCAATTCCAGGAATAGTCGGACGTCCACCATTTCTGGGGACCGATAGCAGGGAGTGGTGCAGCACTTGATCTAGACTTATAGGCTGTTTCTACTTCTCTCTCGAGTCCCTTTAGTTCCTCTTCTGTCCAGTTTGCAGAGGGTCTGTAAACGTTGGTGGTTGCACTGCCAAAGTCTCCCAGTTTGACACGTCCGTTCGCGACCATAATGTTTTCGAGCTGTCTTATAAAGGGTCAGTCACCTTGAGGTCTCGGTGTATGATCGGCGGGTCCATGCAGTGGAGTTTCTCCAGGGCTTTCAGAACGGAGATGAAAATGTAGTAAATTTCGAGGTGACTGAGTTTTCTGGGCTTGACAAAGTAGTCGTGGAGGGAGCCGCCTTCAATGCCATCAAAGTGAGACCCTGGCAAAAATCCATCAGCAAATTAAAGTGAGTTTCCCCGAGGATGTGGATTTGATTCCACGTGATGAGATGGACAATGTTGTCGCACTTGTTGAACAAACTCTCAGGTGTTATTCTACCACGACTACTTGAATTCTGATTTCATTTTCGACTCGCATTTTATCGCCCTTGACCAGTTTCTTGACCACATATTTCGACTTGGTTCGGACGTCTACTCCCAAGTAGATTAGTCCGAATGCGCCTGGACTGAAATACGGCGGCTACCTTTGGCAATCAGTCTGACCAAGTGGATGTTATATTTCGTGAAATTCACCCAAAAGCCGACATGTTCACTCATAACCGCTAATGTCTTTATATTGGATTGTAGTGTATTTTTGAACAATGTATTAAAGGACTGTTTGAATAAAATAGAATTAATTAGTCGAATGATTAAGGCAGTTCTCGTGTTCAACCGAAGTGGGAAACCTCGTCTGACCAAATTCTACGAGCACTACGTAAACATGCACTGATTAGCCAGTCTGAGCGAGAACAGCGGGAGTTAGTAGAGGACACGTACATACTCATCACTGGCCGGACTCCCGAGGACTGCTCGTTCGTGGAGGGGGGAAAGTAAGTGCTCTCTCATTGCCAGACTGTGCGGCAAGGACGGCATTCTGGTGTACAGGACATATGCCACTCTCCACTTTGTGTTCTACATTGACTCACTCGAAAGCCCTCTCGCCATAATCGACCTAATTCAAGTGTTTGTCGAAATTCTGGACGCCCTCTTCACCAATGTGTGTGAACTCGACTTGGTCTTCCACGTCGATACTGTCCTCGCTTGTGTCTCACTGGCAGGTCCATCAAGTTCTCAACGAAATTGTAATGGGCGGACTCGTCCTCGAGATATCCAAAACTGAAATCCTCAAAAGGATCGCCGACAACGACAAGGCAGAAAAGTCGGAGGTTGGTCGTCTGCTGCATTCATAGGCCGGCGTGCTGGGCACTGTCGCCAACGACATAAAAATGGGCGAAAAGAAAATCTCCAATTTTATTAAATCTTTAAGAAAATAACAAATTCTAATATATAATCCGAGATGTTAAGCATATCGAGTACTACTTTGGGGTACCATTAGGGGGATTGGCTAGTTTCCTTGATTTAGTTGGTCCTCAGATTGCCGGAGGACTGGTCTTGTGGTGGCTGTTGAGGGGTTTCTGTTGACGAACCCAATTAGCTGATTATTCACGAATATGCCAATGAACTATGCGAGAACAGAACAGGCCAACTCCAGCCCGCAACTTTCCGCATACATGCCCTACTTTATAGAAATAAAACCCACTATTTAGAACACTCCTCTCCCAATCAATCGAATAAGTGGGGGACTATTTAAGGCTGCTGGACGAGCAAATACTCGCCATTGTTCTCTCTCTGAATAGTAGTGCACTCGCCACCTTGTCAAATTCGATTTTCTGTATCCATGACGATGGTTGAGAATAGACCAACTACTCCAAAGTTGAATTCTCTCTACATTCAGGTCTCCTTTGCTCTGATCCTATCTACTTTAAGCTAATACATCACGAGCTGCTATAAACAAGGATTATGGAACATTTATTTGTTAATTTATATTTATTTAATTTGTTAGTTAATTATTTATATGGCCCAAAATGAAATACATTTATTTAAACTCAGAACTTGGTAATCGGGTATGTTTAAATGCTGCAAATATATTATTTTACTGGCTGCCCTCCTCCCCTGACTACTCCAATGTAGAGCAATGGACTGCGGCTACGAACTGAAGACCCTCCAAAAAATTGTCGACCCAATTTATATGAAAGTATTTAATCCAACATTCCAGATGTGCGAATTCTGGATCAAGACTTTTGACAGCAAAAGCGGAAAAGCAGGCACAGAGGCATCGGCTTTCTACTCCATCATCCAGTCGGCTAAAAAAATAACCGAAATCGCACTTGTCGACACCTCGAAAGCAGACCCGGTCGTCCATATGGGTCATTCGCAGATTCTGGCAGAGGAGACGTCGAAGGCATGCCGAATATTGGACTCCCTGTTGGAGGGACTGTCCACGAACACGTCGGAGTTGGACATTGGAAGACTGTTTGAGATAAACAAGAAGATTGTAATATCGATATCACACGTTGGGGGTGTCGTGATTGGTAGATCCTCCTGCTTATGGACGACAAGAAGTGCAGAGTGTTTGCACTGCGCTGTGCTCACAGTTCGGCACTCATTCAGCGGAGTCTGTTGGGGGGCAAGTTCTGCAGGGCGTCCTTCGAGGCAAGGGACTTGGGCGACGTCTAGGAATTCAAGGGAATGATCATGCAGGTCATTCGGGACGCCGAGACTCGACAGAAGGAACTCCTCTCGATCAACCAGTCTGCCAAAATATCAAATATTCTGGCGGGAATCATCCAACTGATGAACAGTGTGTCCAACTACACAACCCTATCCCCTTTCGACGACACATGTCAAGTAATACTCGTCCGACATGTCAGGGTCACGTGGATTTGATATTGGCCAAAATGAAGAAGAATCTGCGACAGTTGGCCCTGTCGTACAAGCACAAGCACTACTACAACGACTACTGTCCACGGAATGCGGCCATCTTCAGTCAGTGTCACGAAAAGGTGGGGTGAGTGGCTGACTGCAGTTGAGGGAGATTGTCTCCATGAACGAGTCGGCGTCCTACATGGTCAAGTCACTCCAACTACGGGAAATAATCGAGCGGACAGTCCCCATCACCATCTTCATGACCAGTCAGTGCACAGATGACACACTCAGACTGACTATTCTCCACACATGCCAACAAGTGCCATTATTCAATCACGCAGGTCGTCAAGTCCTCCACCTACTCCTCTCTCCAGGCCAAGGACGAGTTCATCAGGTTGGCTCTCGTCCTCACCCCCAGCATCAAGTCCCTCAACACCCTCTACACCCTCTTCTCCACACTCCGCGACAACCTCTCACTCCTTACCTGCCACAAAATGGTGGACCTGGTCTTCCGCATTCCCCAGCCAGTGGAACAAGTCGACCAGTTGTTGAAATCGGTGGTGGTGTGTTTGGATGGTAGGAAGAAGACTGGGACTCACAATCCACTTCCGTCAGACTTCTCAATAAAGAACTCCTCAACGCCCTCTACTTCCTGGCCATCACCAGCACAAAGAAGGACGGTTGGCCACCTGTCCTCACTCCCAGTCGCCCTCAAACTGATTCGGTCGATTGGCTCGTTGGAACTCCTCATGGAGAATGTCCTGTCTTGTGGCAAATCAGAGGAAATGACCAAAGCAGTACAACTCTGGCGAAACCAATTCCGCTATTCAGTTACCCTGGGACTCGACGCTCTCGACTTTGCCCAGTTCCTGTCCGTCTGTGGTTGGCCTCCCAGATTTAGTCGCAGCCTCACAGTTGGAGGAGGTGACACGTCATTTCGAGAAAAGAGACTCGCCCATCGAGGTCATCAAGACTTGTGGATATGCCTACCAGCGAGCAAACTGCTGTTTATCACTGATTGGAGAGTTCGTCAATTACACTGAGCAGGAGAACTCGGGGATAACCACGGATATGTCCATCGCCGCCTCTCGTTCTCCAGTCCTCCCTATTTTAGAAATTCGAGCGTTTGGGCAACTGGTCAACAAAATGATTGCCTCCAAAAACATTGAATCTCTCGACTCGGCAATTCATATTCTCCACAAGATTTCCAGATGCTTCAGGGACATTTCCACACATTTCAGTGGAAATTAAACTATTACTAATTGGACTTTAATTTTACTAATGGCGTCACCCCCGGGCTATCAAAAAGTGGTTGATATATCAGTCCAGTTGATAACCCTCGCTATCACTCTTGGTCACAACCACACGGGAAAACCGTCCCTCTGTCTTAGGTTAGGTTGGTTCATCTGTTTATTTGACTTGGTAATGAATCACACAACATTTTAGCTCAAATTTTATAAGTAGGGCGGGCAACCACAAAGTTGTCCTGAAAAGCAAAAATTGACCTCCATTAAGTCAACAAAATTGATTCAAAAAGAGAAAAGTTGACCAAAATGTTCCTCGGCGGCCTTCACCTGGTCTGGCTCACTGGCGGGTTCCTCCTTGACTTTCGGTGGTAGTTCAACAACTCCGAACAGTCGACGCACAGTCCTGGGACATTACCCAGGATGTCACTCAGTTTGATCATAAAAAGAAGTTTTACAGATAAATTTTAAGCAATAATTTTTTCTAGAAACAACAATTATATACAATCATATAATATTTGACTTTTTCAGTTTTAAAATTTAGGTCTTTGGCCAAAATTGTATGAAAAACTTAAAACAAGGGCTCCACCGAACACCCAGTAGCCTGACACTGGAGTAGTTTAAACTTTTCCAAAGGCTAAAAAATTCCATCTCCGTTGACAATTTTTAGAATTTCATTCGAGCTCAATCTCTTCTCGTTATATTCATTTATTTTACATGTATCTTCTTTTAAATCGAGTCAATTTCACTAAGAACATCAACGAGTGGGGAATATTTATTCCATATCTCCTTTAAATCATTAAAAAGTCCTTTATTTTTAATTGATTTCATTGCTCTCCGAATCAATATGGTTTCCGTTTTAGGGGATAAGGTTTAGTTGATTTGAGTATCCGTTATTTTCCCAGTAAGAATATATTCACAAATAAGAACATCTTTTCGTTAATTAACAAGCTGATTATCTCATCGACACGTCGTTCTACCAAAATTTTGACATTATTTCGACATTTGAATTCTGAGTATTGAAAAAATTGATTAACCCAGTATTCCTTAGTTCATACAAGGAAATATTTGCTGATACAAATGCTTCAGTAGGATTTAGGGTAATCTACAATTTTAGTCAATGTATAAATCTTGACGTATAAACAATAGATTTTAATTATTTTTCATTATTTATTACAAAAAGTACCATTTTTTCGACTTAGAAAACATAACAACAATTAAATAAGTCGGTGCGGCTCAAAATTTGATATTTATATTTTTTAAAAATATTAAGACGGAAAATTAAAAAATGACACAAAAATTGACAAAGTTGACCTAAAAAACTTTGAAATTGTATTTCTAATATTTTTATGAAAAAATAATTACTTATTTTTGAGTTGACTTTATCGACTTTTGAGGTATTCGTCGGCCTCTCCGACACTATTATTAATAAACACACCGCAAAACAACGTTAGTAAAGTTACCTCACATGTGCCACCCTTCCCGAATATTTTTTATCAATCCCTTCTAATTCCCTCTGTTCCCCGATAGTTCCCTCAGAAGATCGTTTGTTTTTTCATTCTTTATAAATAACAATATTTGTAATTCTAATAAATGAGAGGAGTATTAAAAATATAATAATTAATATTTAAAAAGTGTTTTGTTGGGTAGCATGCCAGTTTAATTCAACTTTAAAGGAAATGGATTCAACGAATAAATCAAAGTAGCAAATAAAATACACAATTAGACGAAAGGCAGACTTGGTGGACGACTTTGGAAGAAAACGGCGGACGCAAACCGTCGACTTAGAAAGGTATCTCGTCGATGACCAACTCAGACCTGCGAAGGGGATTCGTGCGAAATACATGAGCATGGATGCTGTAATGCCTCACCATCATTCCCAGTATTCCCGACACAAACAACTCGTGAATGACTACTTTCGTTACCACGGAGGGACACTGGGCCCCTATCAGCGAAAGGAGTAGGAATTGGCCTGACGTGTAGAGTGGGGGCCTTCAAGTCGGATTTGGACACAATTAAGGAAAATCACAAGTTTTTGTGGGACGAGGACGAGGCAGTGGATACTTGGTTGGTTGTCTGTTTATACTCCCAGGGGAAAGAAACTAGCCAAGAAGTACTACGACAAGTTATACCACGAGTACTGTCTGGCCAACCTGAAGCACTACAAGCACAACAAGTGAGAGGGGTGGGTGACGGTAGATCGGGATGAGGTGGAGGACGGAGGCGGAGGTCATCGACGGGAAGGGTATCCTCCCCTCTTGTACTTCAAGGACAGTTCATATGCGGGTCACTTCGATGTACTCGCCAGGATGGACTTCGCAGTTGGGAAGTCAACTTTGTCTACACGGAGGAGGCCGTTCAGAAGCAGGCATTGATCAAACTGAGTGACATGTTGGGTAATGTCCACAGGACTGTGCGTCGACTGTTCGGAGTTGTTGAACTACCACCGAAAGCACCGACAAGTCATCAGACCACAAGTCAAGGAGGAACCCGCCAGTGAGCCAGAACAAGTGAAGGCAGTCGAGGAACGTGAGCCCGAGGAGGACAACTCCATTTGGCGTGGCCCACTCGTACTGACGGACGACAAGACGAGGTTGGGGTGTCTGTCCACGTTTAGGGAGGAGGAGTTTGATGACTTTTTTGCTGATATGCTTGTCTAATATGCTTCGTGTTATAAGTAAATTCACAAATAGCAGTGGATTATATTGCGATTGTTAAACATGTAGTTTATATCCTTTGATTAGCCCCATAATTGATCTTGTTTCACCAATTCATGTCATTGTCCTTATTGGGGAACGTTTAGTTAGTTAGTTGATCCCCGGTTTTCCTATTTAAAAAAATCAACAGCAAGTAAAGGTCACGAAGTGCGATGAGACGACTGAGATTGCTTAGGGAATGGAAAGAGGTCATCTGGGAGTGAGGAGGGGATGTTGGCCTGATCGGATTCTTGATATTCGTACACGAATTAATAAAATATTTTTGTACTCTTAAGTATCGATTCTCTTCCAGGCGTCTTGGTCTCAATTCTCCACTGATCCTCAAGTCGTTATTTTTGAAAAAATGATCGATTTGGCCCTTGAGCCAAAAATGGTTGAGAACCTGGTTTGTAAAATTAAAAATTATAAAAGGAGAAACGTAAAGAGCGGTCTACTCTTGCAGGTATTCCTTCATCACAAGGGCTAACAAAGACATCCAATTGAATCTTCCTGTCCACTTCTTAGAGTCAGTTTATTGTCCACCTCCTCCGTTAAAGTCTTTTTATCGACTCCACTCTGCTGACACGGATATCTGTCAATCAACCCACGTTCTATTCAATCCACATACTTTCTATCATATTACAATTCTTACGTTCTGATTGAGTCATCTACGTTGAGAGTATTTTGATTTATTAATTTATTTAGTTGGACAAGTATTTAAATTTGTTATCAATGTTTCGTGTGTTTGGTTTCCTGAGCTTCCGAAAAAAGATATCAATCGTGATACTATCAGTTGTGGCCGTCTTTTGTCTGACACTTCTCAGACACTCGACCCACCCAGTCCTATCACCAGCCTACCACCATGGTGTGTATGGCAACTACGAACCGCAGGAAATTGCATTTCAAAGTGGCCCGGGGGAGAATGGGAGAGGGGTTAAGACGAACCCGGAGGCCCCCTCCTATCCATTTGGCTACAAGGACGAGATAAGTAGAATGATTGCTCTAAACAGAACAATATTGGACACGCGGAATGAGGAGTACGAATGTATATTCATTCACAGATGCAAATTCTGGGACTACCCGGAAGAGTTGCCCACAGCTTCAGTCATTCTGGTGTTTTATTACGAGTCGCTCTCTGTGGTGTTCAGAACAGTGACTTCCATCATCGACAGAAGCCCTCCCAATTTGCTGAAAGAAGTCATTTTGGTGGACGACGGAACATCCGACGGTCGTGTGCATAATTCGATTATTTAGAGGCTTTGGTGACTAGTTTCCAACTGAAGGTGTTGGAGTATGGAGGACTCGTGCGGATGATTCGAAACAAGGAGAATGAGGGACTAATCGCAGCGAGGACGAGGGGAGCGAAGGCTGCCTTGGGGGAAGTCGTCATCTTCCTGGATGCTCACTGCGAAGTCAACACAAACTGGCTGCCACCTCTTCTTTCGGTAATAAAGGAGAACAGGTATAATCGAGAATGACATTCAGTCGGGCGATTGCTGTGCCTGTCATCGATGGGATTGACTGGGCCACGTTCGAGTATTCTTCTGTCTACTCCTCCCGTGACAATCCCGTGGGCATATTTGAGTGGGGATTCTTCTACAAGGAGGCCAATCTGCCCCTCCAGAAAGGAAAACTGTCAAGCGAGCCATACCATTCTCCCACCCATGCAGGGGGGTTGTTGGCAATTGATCGACACTTCTTTAAAGAATTGGGGTACTATGACCAGGGACTGCTTGTCTGGGGAGGAGAGCAATACGAACTGTCCTTCAAAGTGTGGATGTGTCATGGGGCTGTGTTGTGGGTTCCCTGTTCCCGCATTGGTCACGTTTACCGCGGTCCTGGACGATCCACGGCGAGTAGCAAATACACTTCTCAAGTCCCTTTGTCTGACCTGGTGGAGTATTCGAGAACTTTATAGAACACACAGAATCACAAACGTGTGGTCGACACCTGGTTTGATGAGGAGCACAGGAAATACTTTTATCGACGACATCCCGAATTGGATGGGTTCAGTGTGGATGTGAGGGACCAGATTGCATTGAAGAATCGACTGCAGTGCAAATCCTTCTCCTGGTTTATGAAAGACGTGGCCCCTTTCTTACTGGACAGCTATCCGTACCCTCATGAGAACATCCATTTCGGAAATGTGTGCACTTAGTCTGACTCCTCAGATTCGGTTGGTGGACTCGACATTGTGTCTCACTTCGGGCAATGAGGATGTCAACAGTCGTGCTAGTCTCGCCCGCTGTCCTGAACTGCCCTGCATGAACATGGTTGACTGGCTGAGGGAGGTGGTAGTATTTCCGACTGGACTCGAGAGGACACATTGGGGTGTCGGAGAGGGGACTGTACTCCCAGGACGACGCCGTCATGCGACTGGACTATCACTACTTCGGGGAAGGGCCGTGGAGTTATGACTCAGTCTGTCGCTCCTGTTCTATTCCAAGGGGACTCACTTGCTGAAATATGTTGAAGGGACCAAAGTTCGATGTCTTGCCAAGGATGGGGAATTCGAGGTCAAATTGTCGGACTGTTCGGGGGACGGTTCACAAAAGTGGGTGTTTGAGGCAGTGGCTTATACTGATACCCAAGTTAAGGTTGCCTAATTGGATTTATTTATGGCTTAAACAGATGAGTTTGTCTTAGAATGGCCACCAGTAGTCACGGCTGTTAATTAAAAAATAAGTAGAATATTTATTTGAGTCACCTCTTCATGACCTGGAGAATCCAGTCAAACCCCTCCTACAGACACTAATCGGGGACTACCTTTAAACCCTCGTTTGCTTTGGCAGAACAAGGCTGGACTTGCCAGGCATGCCCTTTCAGGTTGCACAGACTGAGCGACCTCACAATCTCGTCAGTCTGGCACGCAGTCACCAGATCCTGTTTATTGCAGAACACCAGCACAGGCACATTCCTCAGCATCTGCTCGTCCAGGATTTCGAACAACTCCTGGAATCAGTGGGGGACTTACATAACCACTCTCCTCCAGTCTCTTCCGGTCAGTGCTGTCGATGACGTATATCTACAATGACCCCCCAACTGCACCATCACATCCGTGTTCTCCAAATAGTTTCGCCAATACGGCCGAATCTTCCTCTGTCCCCCAATGTCCCACACCGTCATGTTGAGTCCTTTCTGTTTCACGTGCTTGATGTTGAACCCCTGCAATCAGACTGCGACCACCCACCAGAGATAATTGTTTCTTCCAAACTTTCGCCACAAGCGACAGTGTAGGTTTAATCCTTTCGAGAACAACGACATTTGACACTTTGTCGTACCGATTTATGTTCAAAAGTTTGCGCCAGCACCATAATTCCAGTGAGTCCACTCTTTTGCTGTGAGCTTTGGAAGGATCCGTGAAGGATTTGTCAGAAGAATTTGCAAGGCAACAAGAAGAAATTTGTAATTCGACTATTTTTTTGTCGTAATTCGACTATATTCACTCAAATACGGAAAAGTCAAACTACAAATCCTTTTTGACACTTTTGCTTCATTTGTCCCCACAATCTCCGTCTTTCTTCGATGACTTCTGAGAACTCTGGCAGATTTCAAAACTAACTCCACAAAAGTGTCGGCCAGTTCCTTATTCACTTCAGACGATGGAAATTCCTTATAAACACCGATTTAGTTACTTTCTAACCAACCAAAATAGTTTTCCAATGATTTCAGATTGATAGTTTCTGGACATTGGCTACTCCTCGTCTGAAATTCAGTTGTTAATTCACTTATGTTACTTCGTAGAAGTAATGCACTGTGTTGAGGTCCAGAAATGCTACATTTATCCTTCTCATCAGACAAATGGATCAATTATGTGAATTCTCGAAACTACAAGTATTTTCAGAGATGATGGTCTTTACTAGAAACGAAATGAAAAAAGCATGTGTGAGTATCAAACATAACCTTTCGGATCCATCCACTGCAAAAAGAATTTTATTGTTATCCAGTGTAAGATGCAATGATTTCTTCCGAACTCTTTTATCCGAGATGAAGAGGGAGATCTCCGATTTTTTAGACATTTTAATAGGCGGTTAGCAGTGGTCCAGTTATTTAATGTAGCGTTGATGAAGCAGCCAGGATGTACCAGTCTTTAAAGCAATGACAATTTCGTCGGCGCAGGAAATCAGAATGTTGTTTTTATTATCTGGTACAGGCAGATCAGCGATGAAAAAATTAAACAGGGTGAGCGAGAGAGAGGAACCTTCCGGAACCCCGTTTGACAGAAGGCGTGACTTTGAAGTCGGTTTACATGTTTGGACAGTGAGTCGAATCTAATCTGTAAAAGTCTTTTCTGTAATTAGAACTACTAAATAAACATCAAAAGAACACTGTTCAGAAATCAGTGTTAACTAAAAATATACAAATAATTTCTACAAATTGGGAAATCATCGAATGTTTTGTCATCAGGTCCATTCTGTGTTGTATCACCAATGTTGTTTGTTCTCTTCCCAATCAGATCCCGAACATTCGACGACACATCTGAATACGAGAAAGCTGATTACCGTGCCGGTGCTCCAAGTCCCTCAATTCTTCCAGACAGGCAACGTCCAACGGACAAATAAAAAGGGACTTGCTCGACAAATTATTGACATATAGGACTTGGTTGGTCAGTGCAGTTATTTGTCTGGGGATGTTTAGGTAGGATACTCTTTTTCGGCAGGTGACAAAAGAGATTGGAAATTATTAGAATTCAGGTATTTTTCACATTCCTTCAAATCTGTGAAAATCTTTGAAGAAAGCAGAATCAGCACAAAGAAGAAGTGGATGGTGGAGTCGTCGGGCTAGTCTATATGAGCAGGCACCACCTTCGATATAAACAGTGTCGTCTTCCCAGAAGAAAGCACTTCGAGCACCACCGACAAGTGTTTCAACACCAACTCGATCGAGTGGAATTGATGTGATTTGAAGAGAACTTGAACGATCTAAAATGTGTGTAGGGTGAGTGGACCTTTATCCTGAGAGGTGTGTCGAGTGTGTGTCCTGTCATGTTGATAATGCACAGGTCGGAAATGCAGGGGTTAAGTATTCCTTGACTAATGCACGACGTGAGTATGTTCGACAGATGTTTGTCCCCTATTTTGCTCCAAGTAAAATATGCTGCAATTGAGCATGTCAGCATAACCGTGCACTCTCGACGTCAGGGCAATGTGGCCGCACCGATGAGACGGCTTGTCGTCAACCATTTTGGAGATCAGATCGGAATTCCGCGAGACCCCACTGAAAAGAGAGGAAGGGGGCTTCCAAAGATTGAATTTGAAAGCGTTGGCCGACGCGACTAGTTTTGTCAGGATATCAGTCACGGTGGGCCTTTGTTGGGGTTTGAGGACAAAAATGTGTTCTAGGGTGAGCGAGCACATGAGAACTTATGAGTAATGTGAGACATGTCGGGTGTCTGGAGGGAGGCAAGTCGTATTCCAAGTTGAGGATTCGTCGAGCGGAATAAATGTCAAAGGGGAGCGAGGAAAAGCACAGGAAGTACAGGAGACATCCAAGAGCCTGAGTTTGGCCGAGCGAATACCCAAATGTCCTGTCCCAGTCCCAATTCCAGGAATAGTCGGACGTCCACCATTTCTGGGGACCGATAGCAGGGAGTGGTGCAGCACTTGATCTAGACTTATAGGCTGTTTCTACTTCTCTCTCGAGTCCCTTTAGTTCCTCTTCTGTCCAGTTTGCAGAGGGTCTGTAAACATTGGTGGTTGCACTGCCAAAGTCTCCCAGTTTGACACGTCCGTTCGCGACCATAATGTTTTCGAGCTGTCTTATAAAGGGTCAGTCACCTTGAGGTCTCGGTGTATGATCGGCGGGTCCATGCAGTGGAGTTTCTCCAGGGCTTTCAGAACGGAGATGAAAATGTAGTAAATTTCGAGGTGGCTGAGTTTTCTGGGCTTGGCAAAGTAGTCGTGGAGGGAGCCGCCTTCAATGCCAACAAAGTGAGACCCTGGCAAAAATCCATCAGCAAATTAAAGTGAGTTTCCCCGAGGATGTGGATTTGATTCCACGTGATGAGATGGACAATGTTGTCGCACTTGTTGAACAGACTCTCAGGTGTTATTCTACCACGACTACTTGAATTCTGATTTCATTTTCGACTCGCATTTTATCGCCCTTGACCAGTTTCTTGACCACATATTTCGACTTGGTTCGGACGTCCACTCCCAAGTAGATTAGTCCGAATGCGCCTGGACTGAAATACGGCGGCTACCTTCGGCAATCAGTCTGACCAAGTGGATGTTGTATTTCGTGAAATTCACCCAAAAGCCGACATGTTCACTCATAACCGCTAATGTCTTTATATTGGATTGTAGTGTATTTTTGAACAATGTATTAAAGGACTGTTTGAATAAAATAGAATTAATTAGTCGAATGATTAAGGCAGTTCTCGTGTTCAACCGAAGTGGGAAACCTCGTCTGACCAAATTCTACGAGCACTACGTAAACATGCACTGATTAGCCAGTCTGAGCGAGAACAGCGGGAGTTAGTAGAGGACACGTACATACTCATCACTGGCCGGACTCCCGAGGACTGCTCGTTCGTGGAGGGGGGAAAGTAAGTGCTCTCTCATTGCCAGACTGTGCGGCAAGGACGGCATTCTGGTGTACAGGACATATGCCACTCTCCACTTTGTGTTCTACATTGACTCACTCGAAAGCCCTCTCGCCATAATCGACCTAATTCAAGTGTTTGTCGAAATTCTGGACGCCCTCTTCACCAATGTGTGTGAACTCGACTTGGTCTTCCACGTCGATACTGTCCTCGCTTGTGTCTCACTGGCAGGTCCATCAAGTTCTCAACGAAATTGTAATGGGCGGACTCGTCCTCGAGATATCCAAAACTGAAATCCTCAAAAGGATCGCCGACAACGACAGGGCAGAAAAGTCGGAGGTTGGTCGTCTGCTGCATTCATAGGCCGGCGTGCTGGGCACTGTCGCCAACGACATAAAAATGGGCGAAAAGAAAATCTCCAATTTTATTAAATCTTTAAGAAAATAACAAATTCTAATATATAATCCGAGATGTTAAGCATATCGAGTACTACTTTGGGGTACCATTAGGGGGATTGGCTAGTTTCCTTGATTTAGTTGGTCCTCAGATTGCCGGAGGACTGGTCTTGTGGTGGCTGTTGAGGGGTTTCTGTTGACGAGCCCAATTAGCTGATTATTCACGAATATGCCAATGATCTATGCGAGAACAGAACAGGCCAACTCCACCCCGCAACTTTCCGCATACATGCCCTACTTTATATAAATGAAACCCACTATTTAGAACACTCCTCTCCCAATCAATCGAATAAGTGGGGGACTATTTAAGGCTGTTGGACGAGCAAATACTCGCCATTGTTCTCTCTCTGAATAGTAGTGCACTCGCCACCTTGTCAAATTCGATTTTCTGTATCCATGACGATGGTTGAGAATAGACAAACTACTCCAAAGTTGAATTCTCTCTACATTCAGGTCTCCTTTGCTCTGATCCTATTTACTTTGAGCTAACACACACGAGCTGCTATAAACAAGGATTATGGAACATTTATTTGTTAATTTATATTTATTTAATTTGTTAGTTAATTATTTATATGGCCCAAAATGAAATACATTTATTTAAACTCAGAACTTGGTAATCGGGTATGTTTAAATGCTGCAAATATATTATTTTACTGGCTGCCCTCCTCCCCTGACTACTCCAATGTAGAGCAATGGACTGCGGCTACGAACTGAAGACCCTCCAAAAAATTGTCGACCCAATTTATATGAAAGTATTTAATCCAACATTCCAGATGTGCGAATTCTGGATCAAGACTTTTGACAGCAAAAGCGGAAAAGCAGGCACAGAGGCATCGGCTTTCTACTCCATCATCCAGTCGGCTAAAAAAATAACCGAAATCGCACTTGTCGACACCTCGAAAGCAGACCCGGTCGTCCATATGGGTCATTCGCAGATTCTGGCAGAGGAGACGTCGAAGGCATGCCGAATATTGGACTCCCTGTTGGAGGGACTGTCCACGAACACGTCGGAGTTGGACATTGGAAGACTGTTTGAGATAAACAAGAAGATTGTAATATCGATATCACACGTTGGGGGTGTTGTGATTGGTAGATCCTCCTGCTTATGGACGACAAGAAGTGCAGAGTGTTTGCACTGCGCTGTGCTCACAGTTCGGCACTCATTCAGCGGAGTCTGTTGGGGGGCAAGTTCTGCAGGGCGTCCTTCGAGGCAAGGGACTTGGGCGACGTCTAGGAATTCAAGGGAATGATCATGCAGGTCATTCGGGATGCCGAGACTCGACAGAAGGAACTCCTCTCAATCAACCAGTCTGCCAAAATATCAAATATTCTGGCGGGAATCATCCAACTGATGAACAGTGTGTCCAACTACACAACCCTATCCCCTTTCGACGACACATGTCAAGTAATACTCGTCCGACATGTCAGGGTCACGTGGATTTGATATTGGCCAAAATGAAGAAGAATCTGCGACAGTTGGCCCTGTCGTACAAGCACAAGCACTACTACAACGACTACTGTCCACGGAATGCGGCCATCTTCAGTCAGTGTCACGAAAAGGTGGGGTGAGTGGCTGACTGCAGTTGAGGGAGATTGTCTCCATGAACGAGTCGGCGTCCTACATGGTCAAGTCACTCCAACTACGGGAAATAATCGAGCGGACAGTCCCCATCACCATCTTCATGACCAGTCAGTGCACAGATGACACACTCAGACTGACTATTCTCCACACATGCCAACAAGTGCCATTATTCAATCACGCAGGTCGTCAAGTCCTCCACCTACTCCTCTCTCCAGGCCAAGGACGAGTTCATCAGGTTGGCTCTCGTCCTCACCCCCAGCATCAAGTCCCTCAACACCCTCTACACCCTCTTCTCCACACTCCGCGACAACCTCTCACTCCTTACCTGCCACAAAATGGTGGACCTGGTCTTCCGCATTCCCCAGCCAGTGGAACAAGTCGACCAGTTGTTGAAATCGGTGGTGGTGTGTTTGGATGGTAGGAAGAAGACTGGGACTCACAATCCACTTCCGTCAGACTTCTCAATAAAGAACTCCTCAACGCCCTCTACTTCCTGGCCATCACCAGCACAAAGAAGGACGGTTGGCCACCTGTCCTCACTCCCAGTCGCCCTCAAACTGATTCGGTCGGTTGGCTCGTTGGAACTCCTCATGGAGAATGTCCTGTCTTGTGGCAAATCAGAGGAAATGACCAAAGCAGTACAACTCTGGCGAAACCAATTCCGCTATTCAGTTACCCTGGGACTCGACGCTCTCGACTTTGCCCAGTTCCTGTCCGTCTGTGGTTGGCCTCCCAGATTTAGTCGCAGCCTCACAGTTGGAGGAGGTGACACGTCAGTTCGAGAAAAGAGACTCGCCCATCGCAGTCATTAAGACTTGTGGATATGCCTACCAGCGAGCAAACTGCTGTTTATCACTCATTGGAGAGTTCGTCAATTACACTGAGCAGGAGGACTCGGGGATAACCACGGATATGTCCATCGCCGCCTCTCGTTCTCCAGTCCTTCCTATTTTAGAAATTCGAGCGTTTGGGCAACTGGTCAACAAAATGATTGCCTCCAAAAACATTGAATCTCTCGACTCGGCAATTCATATTCTCCACAAGATTTCCAGATGCTTCAGGGACATTTCCACACATTTCAGTGGAAATTAAACTATTACTAATTGGACTTTAATTTTACTAATGGCGTCACCCCCGGGCTATCAAAAAGTGGTTGATATATCAGTCCAGTTGATAACCCTCGCTATCACTCTTGGTCACAACCACACGGGAAAACCGTCCCTCTGTCTTAGGTTAGGTTGGTTCACCTGTTTATTTGACTTGGTAATGAATCACACAACATTTTAGCTCAAATTTTATAAGTAGGGCAACCACAAAGTTGTCCAGAAAAGCAAAAATTGACCTCCATTAAGTCAACAAAATTGATTCAAAAAGAGGAAAGTTGACCAAAATGTTCCTCGGCGGCCTTCACCTGGTCTGGCTCACTGGCGGGTTCCTCCTTGACTTTCGGTGGTAGTTCAACAACTCCGAACAGTCGACGCACAGTCCTGGGACATTACCCAGGATGTCACTCAGTTTGATCATAAAAAGAAGTTTTACAGATAAATTTTAAGCAATAATTTTTTCTAGAAACAACAATTATATACAATCATATAGTATTTGACCTTTTCAGTTTTAAAATTTTGGTCTTTGGCCAAAATTGTATGAAAAACTTAAAACAAGGGCTCCACCGAACACCCAGTAGCCTGACACTGTAGTAGTTTAAACTTTTCCAAAGGCTAAAAAATTCCATCTCCGTTGACAATTTTTAGAATTTCATTCGAGCTCAATCTCTTCTCGTTATATTCATTTATTTTACATGTATCTTCTTTTAAATCGAGTCAATTTCACTAAGAACATCAACGAGTGGGGAATATTTATTCCATATCTCCTTTAAATCATTAAAAAGTCCTTTATTTTTAATTGATTTCATTGCTCTCCGAATCAATATGGTTTCCGTTTTAGGGGATAAGGTTTAGTTGATTTGAGTATCCGTTATTTTCCCAGTAAGAATATATTCACAAATAAGAACATCTTTTCGTTAATTAACAAGCTGATTATCTCATCGACACGTCGTTCTACCAAAATTTTGACATTATTTCGACATTTGAATTCTGAGTATTGAAAAAATTGATTAACCCAGTATTCCTTAGTTCATACAAGGAAATATTTGCTGATACAAATGCTTCAGTAGGATTTAGGGTAATCTACAATTTTAGTCAATGTATAAATCTTGACGTATAAACAATAGATTTTAATTATTTTTCATTATTTATTACAAAAAGTACCATTTTTTCGACTTAGAAAACATAACAACAATTAAATAAGTCGGTGCGGCTCAAAATTTGATATTTATATTTTTTAAAAATATTAAGACGGAAAATTAAAAAATGACACAAAAATTGACAAAGTTGACCTAAAAAACTTTGAAATTGTATTTCTAATATTTTTATGAAAAAATAATTACTTATTTTTGAGTTGACTTTATCGACTTTTGAGGTATTCGTCGGCCTCTCCGACACTATTATTAATAAACACACCGTAAAACAACGTTAGTAAAGTTACCTCACATGTGCCACCCTTCCCGAATATTTTTTATCAATCCCTTCTAATTCCCTCTGTTCCCCGATAGTTCCCTCAGAAGATCGTTTGTTTTTTCATTCTTTATAAATAACAATATTTGTAATTCTAATAAATGAGAGGAGTATTAAAAATATAATAATTAATATTTAAAAAGTGTTTTGTTGGGTAGCATGCCAGTTTAATTCAACTTTAAAGGAAATGGATTCAACGAATAAATCAAAGTAGCAAATAAAATACACAATTAGACGAAAGGCAGACTTGGTGGACGACTTTGGAAGAAAACGGCGGACGCAAGTCATCGACTCAGAAAGGTATCTCGTCGATGACCAACTCAGACCTGCGAAGGGGATTCGTGCGAAATACATGAGCATGGATGCTGTAATGCCTCACCATCATTCCCAGTATTCCCGACACAAACAACTCGTGAATGACTACTTTCGTTACCACGGAGGGACACTGGGCCCCTATCAGCGAAAGGAGTAGGAATTGGCCTGACGTGTAGAGTGGGGGCCTTCAAGTCGGATTTGGACACAATTAAGGAAAATCACAAGTTTTTGTGGGACGAGGACGAGGCAGTGGATACTTGGTTGGTTGTCTGTTTATACTCCCAGGGGAAAGAAACTAGCCAAGAAGTACTACGACAAGTTATACCACGAGTACTGTCTGGCCAACCTGAAGCACTACAAGCACAACAAGGTGAGAGGGGTGGGTGACGGTAGATCGGGATGAGGTGGAGGACGGAGGCGGAGGTCATCGACGGGAAGGGTATCCTCCTCTTTTGTACTTCAAGGACAGTTCATATGCGGGTCACTTCGATGTACTCGCCAGGATGGACTTCGCAGTTGGGAAGTCAACTTTGTCTACACGGAGGAGGCCGTTCAGAAGCAGGCATTGATCAAACTGAGTGACATGTTGGGTAATGTCCACAGGACTGTGCGTCGACTGTTCGGAGTTGTTGAACTACCATCGAAAGCACCGACAAGTCATCAGACCACAAGTCAAGGAGGAACCCGCCAGTGAGCCAGAACAAGTGAAGGCAGTCGAGGAACGTGAGCCCGAGGAGGACAACTCCATTTGGCGTGGCCCACTCGTACTGACGGACGACAAGACGAGGTTGGGGTGTCTGTCCACGTTTAGGGAGGAGGAGTTTGATGACTTTTTTGCTGATATGCTTGTCTAATATGCTTCGTGTTATAAGTAAATTCACAAATAGCAGTGGATTATATTGCGATTGTTAAACATGTAGTTTATATCATTTGATTAGCCCCATAATTGATCTTGTTTCACCAATTCATGTCATTGTCCTTATTGGGGAACGTTTAGTTAGTTAGTTGATCCCCGGTTTTCCTATTTAAAAAAATCAACAGCAAGTAAAGGTCACGAAGTGCGATGAGACGACTGAGATTGCTTAGGGAATGGAAAGAGGTCATCTGGGAGTGAGGAGGGGATGTTGGCCTGATCTGATTCTTGATATTCGTACACGAATTAATAAAATATTTTTGTACTCATAAGTATCGATTCTCTTCCAGGCGTCTCGGTCTCAATTCTCCACGGAGACTGCCTCTCGATTCAAGTCGTTATTTTTGAAAAAATGATCGATCTGGCCCTTGAGCCAAAAATGGTTGAGAACCTGGTTTGTAAAATTAAGAATTATAAAAGGAGAAACGTAAAGAGCGGTCTACTCTTGCAGGTATTCCCTCATCACAAGGGCTAACAAAGACATCCAATTGAATCTTCCTGTCCACTTCTTAGAGTCAGTTTATTGTCCACCTCCTCCGTTAAAGTCTTTTTATTGACTCCATTCTGCTGACACGGATATGTCCATCAACCCACGTTCTACTCAATCCACATACTTTCTATCATATTACAATTCTTACGTTCTGATTGAGTCATCTACGTTGAGAGTATTTTGATTTATTAATTTATTTAGTTGGACAAGTATTTAAATTTGTTATCAATGTTTCGTGTGTTTGGTTTCCTGAGCTTCCGAAAAAAGATATCAATCGTGATACTATCAGTTGTGGCCGTCTTTAGTCTGACACTTCTCAGACACTCGACCCACCCAGTCCTATCACCAGCCTACCACCATGGTGTGTATGGCAACTACGAACCGCAGGAAATTGCATTTCAAAGTGGCCCGGGGGAGAATGGGAGAGGGGTTAAGACGAACCCAGAGGCCCCCTCCTATCCATTTGGGTACAAGGACGAGATAAGTAGAATGATTGCTCTAAACAGAACAATATTGGACACGCGGAATGAGGAGTACGAATGTATATTCATTCACAGATGCAAATTCTGGGACTACCCGGAAGAGTTGCCCACAGCTTCAGTCATTCTGGTGTTTTATTACGAGTCGCTCTCTGTGGTGTTCAGAACAGTGACTTCCATCATCGACAGAAGCCCTCCCAATTTGCTGAAAGAAGTCATTTTGGTGGACGACGGAACATCCGACGGTCGTGTGCATAATTCGATTATTTAGAGGCTTTGGTGACTAGTTTCCAACTGAAGGTGTTGGAGTATGGAGGACTCGTGCGGATGATTCGAAACAAGGAGAATGAGGGACTAATCGCAGCGAGGACGAGGGGAGCGAAGGCTGCCTTGGGGGAGTCGTCATCTTCCTGGATGCTCACTGCGAAGTCAACACAAACTGGCTGCCACCTCTTCTTTCGGTAATAAAGGAGAACAGGTATAATCGAGAATGACATTCAGTCGGGCGATTGCTGTGCCTGTCATCGATGGGATTGACTGGGCCACGTTCGAGTATTCTTCTGTCTACTCCTCCCGTGACAATCCCGTGGGCATATTTGAGTGGGGATTCTTCTACAAGGAGGCCAATCTGCCCCTCCAGAAAGGAAAACTGTCAAGCGAGCCATACCATTCTCCCACCCATGCAGGGGGGTTGTTGGCAATTGATCGACACTTCTTTAAAGAATTGGGGTACTATGACCAGGGACTGCTTGTCTGGGGAGGAGAGCAATACGAACTGTCCTTTAAAGTGTGGATGTGTCATGGGGCTGTCTTGTGGGTTCCCTGTTCCCGCATTGGACACGTTTACCGCGGTCCTGGACGATCCACGGCGAGTAGCAAATACACGTCTCAAGTCCCCTTGTCTGACCTGGTGGAGTATTCGAGAACTTTATAGAACACACAGAATCACAAACGTGTGGTCGACACCTGGTTTGATGAGGAGCACAGGAAATACTTTTATCGACGACATCCCGAATTGGATGGGTTCAGTGTGGATGTGAGGGACCAGATTGCATTGAAGAATCGACTGCAGTGCAAATCCTTCTCCTGGTTTATGAAAGACGTGGCCCCTTTCTTACTGGACAGCTACCCGTACCCTCATGAGAACATCCATTTCGGAAATGTGTGCACTTAGTCTGACTCCTCAGATTCGGTTGGTGGACTCGACATTGTGTCTCACTTCGGGCAATGAGGATGTCAACAGTCGTGTCAGTCTCGCCCGCTGTCCTGAACTGCCCTGCATGAACATGGTTGACTGGCTGAGGGAGGTGGTAGTATTTCCGACTGGACTCGAGAGGACACATTGGGGTGTCGGAGAGGGGACTGTACTCCCAGGACGACGCCGTCATGCGACTGGACTATCAATACTTCGGGGAAGGGCCGTGGAGTTATGACTCAGTCTGTCGCTCCTGTTCTATTCCAAGGGGACTCACTTGCTGAAATATGTTGAAGGGACCAAAGTTCGATGTCTTGCCAAGGATGGGGAATTCGAGGTCAAATTATCGGACTGTTCGGGGGACGGTTCACAAAAGTGGGTGTTTGAGGCAGTGGTTTATACTGATACCCAAGTTAAGGTTGCCTAATTGGATTTATTTATGGCTTAAACAGATGATTTTGTCTTAGAATGGCCACCAGTAGTCATGACCCGGCCGTTAATTAAAAAATAAGTAGAATATTTATTTGAGTCACCTCTTCATGACCTGGAGAATCCAGTCAAACCCCTCCTACAGACACTAATCGGGGACTACCTTTAAACCCTCGTTTGCTTTGGCAGAACAAGGCTGGACTTGCCAGGCATGCCCTTTCAGGTTGCACAGACTGAGCGACCTCACAATCTCGTCAGTCTGGCACGCAGTCACCAGATCCTGTTTATTGCAGAACACCAGCACAGGCACATTCCTCAGCATCTGCTCGTCCAGGATTTCGAACAACTCCTGGAATCAGTCGGGGACTTACATAACCACTCTCCTCCAGTCTCTTCCGGTCAGTGCTGTCGATGACGTATATCTACAATGACCCCCCAACTGCACCATCACATCCGTGTTCTCCAAATAGTTTCGCCAATACGGCCGAATCTTCCTCTGTCCCCCAATGTCCCACACCGTCATGTTGAGTCCTTTCTGTTTCACGTGCTTGATGTTGAACCCCTGCAATCAGACTGCGACCACCCACCAGAGTCGGACAGGTCGTGGAAATGTCTTCCAGGACGAGTGTCTTGAGAATTGTTGTCTTTCCTGCGTTGTCGAGTCCCAGCATTAGAATCTTGAGATTCTTTTTTCTTCCGAAACTGAATCGAGTCAAAAAATTCATCAATCCCTGCAATGACAACCATTCAGTCAACCATAATAACGTTGCTATAGCAACAATCCATTCGTTCACCAATCACTCAATCACTATCAAAATATAATTTTATTAAATTTAGTCGTGGTGTTCCTCAATCCCCATTCCTCGACTGCATCACTAAATACAATAAAACCCATAAAAAGACAGGACTTGTCCAGATTTATTATGGTTTTGAAAACTCAGCCACAATGCCAACACCACTTTTTTCAACAATTCCTTTCCTCTACTGATTCTGTGGATACAATGGAATGGAGACTAAGAGATTTTGTTATGCATCAAATGACGAATTATGGTTGTTTGCTGTTTGGATTGACTTAAACAAGACCGTTGAACCTGCCAATAAAGTTTTGGCAAATTCTGAATAGAGTAGGTTAATAGTTTATCTCTATTTAGACAATGGATCCACTTAGTTGTCTATTATTACCCAATATCCTTAAGTGGCAAAAGAAATTCTTATCTTCAAATCCTCTTGCTATTTTGTTTCAAGTAGTTGATAGAATAATTCGATCCAAATTAATGGAACGTCAAATACATCTCCGACCTGCAAGAAATACTTATCAAGAAGCAAGAGGATTAGGATCATTCTATGTCGAGTATGTTCTTTGAAAATTGAAAGTTTTTTTAGTTATTCAGACCGAAATTTCTGAGAAAAAATACTTGGCAGAATATTTGTAGTGAATAATGAGTAAAAATCAGATCCCAGGCGAAAGGGCATACCATTAAATATTTTGACGATCATATTAAGTTTTCCCTGCGGCCCTAAACATCAGACCACGGACGTGCACACTTCTTAGCCTCTCCAAACCTCAGGAGGTGCTGGAGAGCCCCCAATGGAATGATATTAGGCGGATAAAAATGTCCTCGAATGTTTCGACTTGAGTGTGGAGAGAGTCCCAGGGCTGTATGGAAGGTTTCCTGATCTAAGGAAATGCCTCCAGATATATGGCCCGTATTTATTGGCGTATCCTTTTAGCTTCGGCTGCTTTTAAAGGCCTTCTTGTAGCTTCAAGAGCTCCCTCATTAGGCGACGGAGGAAAAATTGTGAATTTGGCAAACTGCGCCTCCATAAAGTTCTCATTAATTGCAACCCTCGTTTTTCTGTCGAATTATTTCACCTGGATGTTTGGATATGATTAAGTGTATTTAAATCAAATCTATTAAAATATCAATGAATAATCCTGGTGGTGGCCCGTACGATAACCAATGGAATCAAAGTGGAAATCCCAACTCACTCCCCCGCTCTACTCAGCCCTACAACTTTGCCTACGACAACCCCAACACATGTAGTCATTTGCAATTAAGTTATAGCAAATCCGCATAACTACCCATACCAGCCCCCTTCCTCGCACGGACAGTTTTCCGGACAATTCCAGAACCCCAACCAGTCATACTGCCCAAACCCTCAACCGAATTACATGCCAGGTCCGTCTGCCTATTCTACCTCAAACCTCCCAAACCCACAACAGAACTACATGGGAGGCCCGCCTGCCTATCCCACCTCGAACCTGCCAAATCCCCAACAAAACTACATGGGAGGTCCATCTGCCTATTCTACATCTAATCCTCTAAATACCTCGAACTTTCCAAACCCCCAACAGAACTACATGGGAGGACCGCCTGCCTATCCCACCTCAAACTTTCCAAACCCTCAACAGAACTACATGGGGGGTCCGACTGCCTATCCCGCCTCCTCACACTCCCAGGACTCCTATGAGGCGTGGTTCACTGTATTGGTTATTTGTCCACATGCAGTCGATCGACGTGAACCGATCGGGATTGATATCCGTCCAAGAATTGCAGAGCGCACTCGTCAACTCAGACAAGCGTCCATTCGACGAGCGTGTATGTCGGATACTCGTAAAGCGATTCTGCACTCACAGGTATCCCTCACTCCCCACCAGCCAAGTCCTGACCAATTGAACATGCAGGACTTTGTCCGACTGAAGCAATACGTGTCAGAATGTGTCACCCTCTTCTCGGCCAACTCGACCGACAGAGTAGTGCTCAATGCAGGTGAGTTGAGGACTGCCCTGGGCTACAATCTGTATTCCTCCCGTCTCATTCCAGTTCACACGACTACTCCGCCTTCTGTGCCACTGTGCTACGGAATAGTGTCAAACTGGATCAGTTCTGTCTGATTAGGAAGATCGTAATGGACTGTTGGGATGTGTTCTCCAAGTGGCCCTCCCAGTTGGGGACAAAGTCACGGGTGGGGTACCAGCAGGTTGTGTGTCCTCCTTCACGCCCAGTACATAATGGATGCCTTCTCTATTCTACTTATCTAGTCTTGGATTGTTATTAACTATTAATCAAATGACTGTTTGGTAGCCAATTGGATGACAAAATGTCGTCTCCCACCCAGTTTGACGTGGACATACCTCACGGAGTACTCCTCCCCCAAATACTCCCCAATCATGTCCTACCATAACAGTCCACCACCACCTCATATCCATTCAGGCAATAGTCCTTCCTTCCTCTGTTCCTCCACAGTAGACTGACGTGGAAGGTCGGGTCCTGCAAACATGACAGTCCCCCTCACTGGTAGTATTCTTCCAATTGGTACTTGTGGAATACTCTGTCCACATCCCCCACCAGTTGGGCGAGTCTCCGCGTCCCCTCCACAACCACCAGGGCGGCGAACTCTCTAAGAATGTGCACTCTCTGGGAACCGATTGTGGCTGTCGTTGGTGAAGTAAGTGAGTTGGTCGTCGAGTTTGACGTGGAAGTGTGAGTGGAGAGAGTGCCCGGTGGAGGGACTCGCAGATTGGGTTGATGCACTGCCTCGTCGTGTAGACAGTCCGAGAGAGACTGATGTGGGGACTGTCCACGCATTCCCACTTGTGGGGGACCACTCTCCTCCCTCCCCATTGAGTGCAGTCTATATACACGTGCACTGACCAATTCCCGATCACGTGGGGAACTGAACGGATTTTGAGGGGCGTCTCCTCCGTGCTGGAAGGACTGTCACTCTCAGACACATAGCACGAGATACACTCCATCACTTAATTAATTATTATATTAATATTTATATAACTTTGAATTAATTAGACTAATATTTCATATCATGTGTGAGACTCTGTGTTTTGACTCGGGAACATTCATCAACACCGTAGAGGAGGGTACAAATATAATTAATCGACAGCACAACCAATATGTGAGCAAATCCGAGAGAACAGTCCAACTCTGCTCTCCCTCAGTCTCTCCGGCAATTCCTACAGCGTCGATGCCTGTAGGGAAATCTCGGAGGCCCTCCTTCACTGCAAGTCACTGCGAGTCCTCAACCTGTCCAACATGTTCACTCGCCGGTCGAGCACAGAGATCCCGGCAGCCCTGGTAGGCCACATCCATCAGTCCAGACCTTCCTCGGCCAGTCCATGTCAGTCATCCAGTCCATTCGGGAGGTCGACTTGTCCGACAACGCAATCGGTCCTTTGGCACTCCCGGGACTGCGGGAGTACTTCCAGTCGAAGGTCTTTCACAAATTGGAGACTCTCAACCTCAACAACACTGGACTGGGACCGGAGGGTGCCAAGGTTGGGTTGGTGGGCCACTCCCAGATGTTGGACGAGTATTGGCTCACTCAGTCCTCTGAAATTGTCAATTTTCATATTTCCAGAAACAGACTGGGGGATGCTGGGGCGGCCAAAATGAGCAGAATTATTTCCGTATTAATTTCCCCCCAGAATGTGCTAGAGACTAAAGAGGCTGAGAAATTTGGAGTTGAAGGGAAATTCGGTGGTGGACGAGGGATTCAGACATTTGTCCCTGGCCTTGTCCTCGGTGTCCTCCACGTTGGAGTCACTGGACGTCTCTGACAACAACATGCACAAAACTGGCGCCATTTTATTATCCTTGGTTAACCACACTAATCATGTCAGTCTCTTTATGGAATGAACAGACTAAAGTCGTTGAATATCAGTGATAACTACCCGGGAGTTGCTTTCCCCGCCTTCGGACTGGCCTTCTCCTATTCAGAAGCACATTTCGACGTCTCCCTGTTGTGATATGTTTAGACACTGGACTTTAGCCACTGCGGTCTGTCCACATCACACATACTCCATTTTTTGGAGGTTTGGGGGAATCCTGTGGTGGAAGGCTCAACTTGAACGGGAATGAGTTGGGGGAGGCCGGAATTGAGCAAGTGCGTGAGAAATTATTCCATCTTGGCTTCAAGTCCGACCAGATTGGCCCATTCGAGTTGTGCATGCATTTAATTGGACAGTGAGGACGAGTTTGAGGAGGCAGTGGTGGGGGACTCATCCTCTGTGGGAATTGAGGTGTTGAAGGAGTGCATAGGCCTGCCCCCCTCCCCCACACAGCAGGCCATATTCAGTAGTGTCCCTCAATTGTACATAGACCACGTCCTCACTCACTTACTCGTCATGTCTTCGAGGGAGGTCGCCGTGGGTAATGCCAATGACATTCTGGTGATGTGTGGACTACTGCGGGTGGGTGTGTGTGCTTACTCCAGTCTGAGGGGGATCAGGTCAGTGTGTTGAGTCACAGCCGACTGGACTGCTTTCTCGGATTGGTGGGCAAGTCCATGTCTGGGGACATCATTCCGCCTTATTTGGTGCCAATGTTTCAGGTCTTCATTGCCAAGTTGTCGTGTCGGGCTATTTGTAGAAATCGGAGAAAGTTCACTCGGACGGACGAATTGGCCGACATTGTGGGCAAGTTTGCCTCGTTAAGGATTTGACTTTTTTATTCAAATGTTGTTAATTAAATGATAAGAAAGAAAAGGCCAGTTAATTGAATCGTTTTTTCCATTTGTGGTTTCTTTTGGCTCGGGAATGTGAATATTCGTCCATAATTTGATGGAAATATTCCTGAGCTTCCTCGTAGGTGGACGGGGGAATGTTCTGCCACGGGTCCTCGGTCATTAAATTATACTTCCTGTCTGATTTTTCGTTCACACCACCTACTTCTTGCATTATTAATTGTTTTGAAATATTAATAGAACGAATTATAATAATCATGTTTAGTGGGTTTGGTTCACGTTTTAAAAGACTGCTTTGTATGCAGTGCCCTTCTTTCAATGGAGAAATCCCCATCGGTGACCATTACTCACTCATATTAGATAAGTTGGAGTTCAGCTACGGACAGACAATGGTCGACTGCCCCAAGTCCCCCCACGGTAAGTCACTTCTGACATTGGTAGCCGTCGAGATAAGAATGGACTTGAATAGCTGGGGGAATCAGAGACTGAGCGAAAGAATAGTCCAAATGGTATTTCGGCAGAGTCATTGCTGCAGTTCCCCACCCGCATTGACAGAGAGAACAGACTTGTCGTCCGCTCTGATCTCACTGAACGGAGAACGCTCAACCAGGCGGACTGCATGCACAAACTCCGGACAATGTTGTTTGCTGCACAAGACGGCTATTTGGAGAGGACTAAATGGGAGGAACACCAATCCCTCTTCGAGTAGGACAGTTTTGTACCAAACTTAGTGACATCAAAGAAAGTCGTCTTTTACTCAAAATACCTCTGGGAAATTAAATTCAGTTCTCTATCATTTAATTGACTTGCAATTTGTTTATTCGTACTTTGTCGTAGTCAAATGTTAATCGTCATAACTAGTCGAATGATTCGGCCAGGAACCTCTCTCATTCCCACTTTTATTATTAGCAACATGCACAATATAAATAATCCCTATACTGCGCACATTTTGTTGGCTAGAGTTTAAATAGTTGGTCCTCATGGATAAACCTTAGACTTTTAGATTAAGGTGGAGACATTTCTCTATTGCACTACTGTATAATACATATTCTGGAGAGTTCATAACAATGACGTTCATGTCAGAGGAATTCACTACAAAGAACACAATTGACTGAGGAACTAATCTATTATGGATTTTTAGTAGCTTACCTTCAAGAAACTAAGCTCAACAAGGATTTCGATGTGATTGTTAAATAATATAGAATTATCTTACCAAAACCGGAACGAATTTCCAGGGGTCGGCAGAATTTCCGACTTCAGGGGCTGGATTATAAAAAATTATTGGTCTGCGGGCCGGATAATTTTTTTTACTTATTTAAGGCTAATATTAATTAATTGAATAAAGTACAAATTAAATATTTTATCTAAAAAAATTTATTTTATCGGTAATATATAAAAATCTATACGCGGGGCGGATTGGATTGCTCCGCGGGCCGTATTTTGCCGACCCCTGCACCATAGACATGGATTTTTAATCAATAAGCGCCATCCCAGCTCAATTCACAAATACTGGAGAATCATTGACAGGATATCAGTCTTACAGATAATGCCGTAGAAAAAGCTTCTGACGATCATTAACGCATATGCACCAGCAATGAGTATAGCCAGGAATCGGCAACTTTTTTGTGGAAAAGAGTCACTTTTTATTTAAACAGGAATTCATATTTTGTAAAGAAAACATGAAAGAAAATTTAAACATAGAAAGTATTAAATAATTAATGCAACGATTGTCCCTTTATCTCAGTTGACAGTGTTTAGTCATTTTTAATTTTACACAAAAATTAAGACTTTTTGTCGGTTAGGTGACTCCTCAATTTTGATTTTATTGAATTCATTTCTGAGAATGAATTTTTGCAAACATTGGTTGATCTAAATATTGTTATAATTCCAAATGCGAATTTTTTTAATAGATAAAATGCCTCAGGAAGGCTATTCCATACATCAAATATTAATAAATCTTGTCTTTCTATTTCGTGTTTCCGCACGAATATTTTAAGTTAATTCTTATTTCAATTATTTTTTTTCTAATTCTTTTTATTCGGTGGTTAGGTGAATAAACTTTTAGGCCATAATTCTTATTCTTTAATTCCAGTAATTGCATCTTGAATTCAAAAATATTTTATTTCAAATGGTGCAAAATTTAGATCTTCTGTTTTTGCAATCAAAAGTAACAAACATGAGAGTAGATTTTTCTTTTCTAAAATCATGGATTCTGCTTTAATTTTTTATTTAATTCTGACCTGTTCTGAAATGATTTATTTATCGATAAAAGAGTTTCTGTAATATAGGATAACTCAATCGTTTTAATCTCCATGTCAATCTTCAGGAAATGTTTGAGAACAAAAAACTTTGTGACACAATGAAAATTTATATCTCATGTTCAATTTTATATCTCAAAATTGTCACAAAACCTTTCTTAGATCCAACCATGTTCTTTGCACCATTTGTTGATATTTAAACAATCTTATTCAATAAAATGTGATTAGTATCAAAATAATTAATAACAGCTTCTGCTATGTTTTCACCACGGGTGTAGCTTTAACTTGACTGAAAATAAAACTGGCAGTAGTAGAAGTCTGATAAATATTGAATTTTTAAACGTTGACGTTAAACACCCAAGTTTTTAGAATTTATGACAAATGCAAACTCTTCAGTCCAATTGGATTGAAGAAATATGTCTTTTGCTTCATTTTTTATTATTAGAAATCATAATAACGAACACGTGAGAAATTAATTGTAAAAATATAGATTTAATTTGAGCCGACCTCTATTATAGAATTACTATATGCGGACGACATAGATTTTGTTTCAGAAAACCTGAATAACTAAAAATGAAGGGACAAAAGACTGAGTTTATCACACGAAAAAGTAAAGTTACTGGCAAGATGTGGAGGAGATCAAGAAAAGTCGGGTCACTGCTTGGTGACTAAGAAAATGTCTAATGAAAAAAGATGTTGACGACATTGGCACCGAAGAAGCAAAAATCAACATGTTTGAGTTACGTGCATCTCTCAAATCCCGTAAAAGTACATTGTTACAAGACTTTCATCCTGCCCATCATACTATACAACTCAGAAACATGAGGACTGGATCAGAAATGTGTTGAAAATCTCAGTGCTTTTCACAGGAAGCATCTCAAGGCATTACTGGAAATACACTATCCGATGAAGATCAAAAACCAAAACTTATACTCTGTTTCCAAAGAACTTGGAGACATCTATTATAAAACCCGATGGACACTCTTCGGCCACATACTACGGATGGATCTCTCTGTTCCCGCTAATGACGCCATTCAAACATTCTTCCAATGCTCTGAGCCTCTTCGATGCAGGCGCGAACATCACCTCTACTGATCATAAATTCCCAGTTCTTTCACTAAATTCATCGCCGATGGTTTTAACAACACGAATTTTCAAAGCGCATTAACCAGTCATTCATATTATTTTAACGCCTATCAACTGGCTAGAAACCGTGCAAATTTTCACATATCTTAATTTTAGTGTAATATTAAATGTTTGTTCGATAACTAAACGACCTGAAAACGATGACATCAACTGTATAGAAAGTCTTAAACATTAATCAATTTATTCATTGTGAGTTTTGTTGAAATTTAATCCAATTAAAAACCAATAAAAATATTATTGTTTGGCCATCATTAGAGAGAGGAATTCTAAGAAAGACAGCTAAACGCCAACCTTCGAGATCTATCAGGCCACTGTTGTCGGTGTCAATTTCTCTAATCATTCTCATCACATTTTCCGGAGTTAGATTTATGTCCAATTTAAGCATTGCTTTTGCGAGTTCGTCCGCGGAAATGATCCCGTCGTTCGATCTGTCCAAAAACTTAAATGTTTCGCGGTAGGATTTCTCCAGACTTTTGGGGACAAATTTAGTGGACATAATCTCCACAAATTCGGTGAAATTGAAGTTGTTTTTATCTCAATATCTAAAAACAATTCAACTTTGAAAGTTTTGTTTAATGATAAATTCCGCGAATTCGTCCTCCGAAAATATGTGCCCGAGTGCGCGGATTGTGTGTTTAAGTTCATTTTGGGTAATTGTGCCCTCGCAGTCCTTCTCAAACAGGGAGAACGCCTCTTTATAATCTAACGACTATTTTGTATTTCAAACTTAGCATGTCTTTTTCTGAGAGTTTAGTTTTGTTGTTCATAGTTGATACACATTTTATTGAATGAGTTTAAATTAAGATTAATTATGGGACAAGAAAAAACACAAAAATTAATTTGATAAATTTCATTATTACTAATATCTTTTGTATAAAATTAAACGAAGCAGGAAATTGAAGACATTTGGTAATGTTAATAATGTCGAAATCAGAGTTGACAAGTCAATATTAAATGTTTGTTCGACAAGTCAATTAAGACCGGAAAAAAAGTCCAATTTAATAAACCTGACATTTATTCGAAGTGGGTATTACCTCACAAGACCGGTTAAAACAAGTTGAAGTGAAGAAATTTCACAAATAAGACCTGCCTCCAAACGAATTGTGGGTTCTCTATGAAGTAAAAGTAAAAAATTATTCCAATGGAGTTGTCTCAAAGTTCTTTAAAAGTCATGTGGATAAGTGATTTATTGAAAAGGAATGAGATGTCGGTTGTGCTAAAGTATGCTCATCAAACATAGAAAAAGAATAAGACAACGAAAAGTACACTTCTGTGGCCAATCAACATGCGGATCTAGCATGTAGTGAGGACACTTAGCTGAAAAAAATTGCGGCTTTTATCGCAATTTTTTATACAGGAAATCATAACGACCAATGCAAAAATTGTACATCATTTGAGTTTAGGTCAAAACCCAACCGACCGATTTATGTACCTTAGCATAAGATTAATGATAAATATTATTCCCGTGATAGATTAAAAATAAGATAAAGATGTTAGACTGACCAAAGTTGGTAATAAAATAATTTATAGACCTGGTTTCTTTTTCGAATAATTTTAAAATGAGAGTAAAAAATTTAAAAACATAAGTTAAAAAGAGAACAAAAAATTGGCTGTTTAAGAATAGAAGAAGTACTCCTCACTTACGGAGAAGTTCCAATTCCTTCCATTCGCGGTTGAGACTTCCGGTTCCTTGAGCGGAAAGGAAATCAGCTTCATTCAGGAGATCGGGTCCCGCATATCTGCTCTCACATGCGACGCCCGCGAATCGAGATGGTTTTCGAGCGGATATCCCCGGCGATAGTACGCTTTAACTCTTTCTCGATCGCGTCGGCTTCCCGTCCGTAAAGATTAGTTTCGGATTACATTTTTTTATACAAGGTCAAGTTTAAAAAAATTGAGAATAGAAGGAAACGGAAGTGGATTAGGAATTCCTGACAAAAGCGCAGTCTTTATGTACAACACAGAGTCCGGGGAAGTAAAATATACCGTCTGCAGGTAGAAACCCGAAAGAATTTTCAAATTGGAGGTTCAGAATGGACAGCTTTATAGCCATAAAAAAGCTACAAGGACTATATGAATGGAAGGGATTTATATGCTTTACACAAATGAAGTTATGCGAATATGAGCAAGGCCACATTTTTACTTGTTTGGTAGGAAGCTATTTGTATTTTAAACATTTCCATGATACAATTGGGGCTTGACCTACTCAGACTGTACAAATAAACAAAAAATATATTGATAAATCTATTTACGTCGTCTTTTGGCCCTTTGCTCTAGCAAAAGTTCTCGGGCGTCTTCCATCATCCCAATGCGGATACTAAAGAGTCGTTAATGCCACCAAAACCTTCTTCTCTCCTCTGCCATCAGCGACTCGAATGAATTCATGTCTCCAGTGCTCTTTTTTGCGCTTGTTCTCCTGGGTTTTTTCTTGTTTCTCTCTTTCTCACTTTTTCTCGATTTTTTAGACGGCATTTTAACGGATTTTTTATTATTCTGCTCTTTGGGCACCTTTTTTGAACTGAACGTTTCTTCCTGTTGCTCCTTGGCCAGCTTAAGCAGAGATTCGTAATCCATTGGTTTGGGGTCTGTTTGATCCCCTTTTTTAGATTTTGGAATTTCCACGTGCGTCCTTGACTTTCCAACTTTCGGCCTATAAGGACCTTTGAAGATTCCTGGAATATGAGCTGTCAGAGTTTACCAATTGGCACCACGTTTCGTTCGATGTTCGGGGTTGAGCTTGTCCTCCTGATTTCTAGTTGGGCGAGCTTTTTCTAATAGTTTATGAGGAGAGATGGCCTCACTTTGTCCTCTGCCGCATTCAGTGCTGCCTGATATAGTAGCTTGGTGTACTCCATCACGCCTATATTCCACTACAAAAACAATTTTTAAAAAATAATTTATATTTGTAGTCCAAAATAAGATTAGCGTATTTAAACTTTCTCAACTAAGCAGAATATTGTTGATAATGCAGGAAAGCAGTTATTACCATCTCCTCCATGTTTATTACGCACGTAATTCAGTTACGATTTGTATGTAATGCGCCAATAATGTTATAACCTCCGCTATCCACGCAAATTGTGATATCTCGACAATCCAGTTAACCTCAATATCGGCACCTCAGTCTCATTCTAAACCACAAAAATAAAGTTTTTGCCTCTAATAGACCAATCCGAACTGTCTAAGTGTTGTATTCATTGACTTTATGAAAACATTCATACAAATGTTATGGCATTCGGAAGAGATTATACATTTGATCAAAGGCTCTGCATAATTTAGAGTTGATTATATCATGTCTACATCTATAATTCATTGATTTTAGTTATAGACAAATCGTGAATCAATTTAATCACAAACTCAGGAATGTCAATCAGTCTATTTTCTGTGTCCATACGAATTGACGACAGAAAACAGTTTTGATCTTTTGAATTGCCCATATTTTGAAGGTCGTGGTACCTAAAATAAACGGGGACACACAATTAACTGCCAAAGCAATGAGTGAGAATACTTATATTTTAAAGTAAGAAAGACCAGAAAGCTCAAAATCTATTGTGGCGAATGAGTTTGTCGAAGTAAGAGTGAATACAACAATCAGAACTAGAAAACAACAAACCGGATATTTTATTAAGCCGACAAGCATGAGCACACTCATCGATATTGGCATAAACTTGCAAAGTTAGTGAAACAAGTCCACGTGAAGAAAATCCATAAAGATGACGTCTGAGAATTGGGAATTGTGTGAAAATGAAAAGAATCTCCATTGTGTTTACGTGAGACGGAATCGTTTCAAAGTACTACAAAACCAACTTAAATTTCCTTGTAATAGAAAAAGCATTTATCAAATTAGTCGTGCTTCGGAAAAATTGGAGAGCATGCAACACGATTTATTTAGACAAACAGATCTCTATCAAAATCCTCTCCCACTACCTAACAATACGAGGCCCTATCAGGCAAGGGATAAACACCACGTGGATATCTACTGCTGGGACGCAAAGTATTAAAGACCACAGAAAGCCTTGTTGAATTCACTTCAAAGTTATTTGGGTAGAGATTTGACAAGGTTTCATTGCATCATCTACCACTTTGCGCACATTTAATGTGAATGTGTGGGAGTGGTTATCATGATAGTGAATAAAATAATTCCGAATGAATTAAGCCATCGACAGTTTTGCCCGTTGTTAGAACTAGTCAAAAATAAGTATTCAAATATTCAAGCTTTTAAGGATTGAATAATAAAGATCTCCGATCTCATGTTCTGATCTTTCTTCACATATAGAAAAGAATATTTAATCAATTATCCTTGCCTTCAGGGACGACAAACTCCTCATACCAACAAATCAAATTGACCGCTTAATTCACACGATGCCACAAGCCTTGAAGATAGAAAGAGCCCCAAATAAATAACAGCCCCAAACTCACTTCTTTTCCTCTTTTCAATGAGAGTTGACAATCTTTTGTATGATCTCTCGGTGGGCATAGCCAGCGATGATCTGTGTAATGTTTTTCCAGGAATGTCTAGGAAGACCTAATGCAAGCAGACTTTCATGCGGAAGGAATGATATTTACTGAACAATGAAAAGTAGAATAATAAATTCAAAGATTACCACTGTTTTCTCAAATGTCTGAATCGAGTAGTTACATCCTAAGTTTGCGATTTTAATAAATTGACAGATATCGACAATATATGTTGGGCAGTTGAAGTACAAGAAGCTGAACATTAAGAACTATGGCAGTTAAAGAGAAAAATTCTTCCGGATTGAAAAGCCCTTGAATGTAATGCGGTTTAGTAATTCAAAAGATACGATGTATTTGGTAAACTTCGGATTAGAACATCTCGGGAATGTCAATCCAAGTCTTGTCTATACGAATTTCCTATGTTTTTTAGGTCGAGGTGAACTGCAATAAACTGAATTAACTGCAAACTGGTGAGTAAAATAAACGCTATTGGAGTAAGTTAGGTAAATCAAAAAACATTTTCCTACCAATTCCTGTCCAAATTCCTTTTACTTAAATATTCGACTAAAACCAAAGCAGGAGGATAGCCAGATACTCAGTCGTGAGTTAACCAGTAAATACTTGGCTTGGAATTTTAGAGAAATGATATAATGGCTGCGGAATACCGCATATCAGTGGAAATACATAATATAACTTGATTAAATAATTTTGAGGTCTCGGTGTATGATCGGCGGGTCCATGCAGTGGAGTTTCTCCAGGGCTTTCAGAACGGAGATGAAAATGTAGTAAATTTCGAGGTGACTGAGTTTTCTGGGCTTGACAAAGTAGTCGTGGAGGGAGCCGCCTTCAATGCCTACAAAGTGAGACCCTGGCAAAAATCCATCAGCAAATTAAAGTGAGTTTCCCCGAGGATGTGGATTTGATTCCACGTGATGAGATGGACAATGTTGTCGCACTTGTTGAACAGACTCTCAGGTGTTATTCTACCACGACTACTTGAATTCTGATTTCATTTTCGACTCGCATTTTATCGCCCTTGACCAGTTTCTTGACCACATATTTCGACTTGGTTCGGACGTCCACTCCCAAGTAGATTAGTCCGAATGCGCCTGGACTGAAATACGGCGGCTACCTTTGGCAATCAGTCTGACCAAGTGGATGTTATATTTCGTGAAATTCACCCAAAAGCCGACATGTTCACTCATAACCGCTAATGTCTTTATATTGGATTGTAGTGTATTTTCGAACAATGTATTAAAGGACTGTTTGAATAAAATAGAATTAATTAGTCGAATGATTAAGGCAGTTCTCGTGTTCAACCGAAGTGGGAAACCTCGTCTGACCAAATTCTACGAGCACTACGTAAACATGCACTGATTAGCCAGTCTGAGCGAGAACAGCGGGAGTTAGTAGAGGACACGTACATACTCATCACTGGCCGGACTCCCGAGGACTGCTCGTTCGTGGAGGGGGGAAAGTAAGTGCTCTCTCATTGCCAGACTGTGCGGCAAGGACGGCATTCTGGTGTACAGGACATATGCCACTCTCCACTTTGTGTTCTACATTGACTCACTCGAAAGCCCTCTCGCCATAATCGACCTAATTCAAGTGTTTGTCGAAATTCTGGACGCCCTCTTCACCAATGTGTGTGAACTCGACTTGGTCTTCCACGTCGATACTGTCCTCGCTTGTGTCTCACTGGCAGGTCCATCAAGTTCTCAACGAAATTGTAATGGGCGGACTCGTCCTCGAGATATCCAAAACTGAAATCCTCAAAAGGATCGCCGACAACGACAGGGCAGAAAAGTCGGAGGTTGGTCGTCTGCTGCATTCATAGGCCGGCGTGCTGGGCACTGTCGCCAACGACATAAAAATGGGCGAAAAGAAAATCTCCAATTTTATTAAATCTTTAAGAAAATAACAAATTCTAATATATAATCCGAGATGTATTTATAAGCATGTCGAGTACTACTTTGGGGTACCATTAGGGGGATTGGCTAGTTTCCTTGATTTAGTTGGTCCTCAGATTGCCGGAGGACTGGTCTTGTGGTGGCCATAGGGCTGTTGAGGGGTTTCTGTTGACGAACCCAATTAACTAATTATTCACGAATATGCCAATGAACTATGCGAGAACAGAACAGGCCAACTCCAGCCCGCAACTTTCCGCATACATGCCCTACTTTATAGAAATAAAACCCCACTATTTAGAACACTCCTCTCCCAATCAATCGAATAAGTGGGGGACTATTTAAGGCTGCTGGACGAGCAAATACTCGCCATTGTTCTCTCTCTGAATAGTAGTGCACTCGCCACCTTGTCAAATTCGATTTTCTGTATCCATGACGATGGTTGAGAATAGACCAACTACTCCAAAGTTGAATTCTCTCTACATTCAGGTCTCCTTTGCTCTGATCCTATTTACTTTAAGCTAATACATCACGAGCTGCTATAAAAAGGATAATGGAACATTTATTTGTTAATTTATATTTATTTAATTTGTTAGTTAATTATTTATATGGCCCAAAATGAAATACATTTATTTAAACTCAGAACTTGGTAATCGGGTATGTTTAAATGCTGCAAATATATTATTTTACTGACTGCCCTCCTCCCCTGACTACTCCAATGTAGAGCAATGGACTGCGGCTACGAACTGAAGACCCTCCAAAAATTGTCGACCCAATTTATATGAAAGTATTTAATCCAACATTCCAGATGTGCGAATTCTGGATCAAGACTTTTGACAGCAAAAGCGGAAAAGCAGGCACAGAGGCATCGGCTTTCTACTCCATCATCCAGTCGGCTAAAAAAATAACCGAAATCGCACTTGTCGACACCTCGAAAGCAGACCCGGTCGTCCATATGGGTCATTCGCAGATTCTGGCAGAGGAGACGTCGAAGGCATGCCGAATATTGGACTCCCTGTTGGAGGGACTGTCCACGAACACGTCGGAGTTGGACATTGGAAGACTGTTTGAGACAAACAAGAAGATTGTAATATCGATATCACACGTTGGGGGTGTCGTGATTGGTAGATCCTCCTGTTGATGGACGACAAGAAGTGCAGAGTGTTTGCACTGCGCTGTGCTCACAGTTCGGCACTCATTCAGCGGAGTCTGTTGGGGGGCAAGTTCTGCAGGGCGTCCTTCGAGGCAAGGGACTTGGGCGACGTCTAGGAATTCAAGGGAATGATCATGCAGGTCATTCGGGACGCCGAAACTCGACAGAAGGAACTCCTCTCAATCAACCAGTCTGCCAAAATATCAAATATCCTGGCGGGAATCATCCAACTGATGAACAGTGTGTCCAACTACACAACCCTATCCCCTTTCGACGACACATGTCAAGTAATACTCGTCCGACATGTCAGGGTCACGTGGATTTGATATTGGCCAAAATGAAGAAGAATCTGCGACAGTTGGCCCTGTCGTACAAGCACAAGCACTACTACAACGACTACTGTCCACGGAATGCGGCCATCTTCAGTCAGTGTCACGAAAAGGTGGGGTGAGTGGCTGACTGCAGTTGAGGGAGATTGTCTCCATGAACGAGTCGGCGTCCTACATGGTCAAGTCACTCCAACTACGGGAAATAATCGAGCGGACAGTCCCCATCACCATCTTCATGACCAGTCAGTGCACAGATGACACACTCAGACTGACTATTCTCCACACATGCCAACAAGTGCCATTATTCAATCACGCAGGTCGTCAAGTCCTCCACCTACTCCTCTCTCCAGGCCAAGGACGAGTTCATCAGGTTGGCTCTCGTCCTCACCCCCAGCATCAAGTCCCTCAACACCCTCTACACCCTCTTCTCCACACTCCGCGACAACCTCTCACTCCTTACCTGCCACAAAATGGTGGACCTGGTCTTCCGCATTCCCCAGCCAGTGGAACAAGTCGACCAGTTGTTGAAATCGGTGGTGGTGTGTTTGGATGGTAGGAAGAAGACTGGGACTCACAATCCACTTCCGTCAGACTTCTCAATAAAGAACTCCTCAACGCCCTCTACTTCCTGGCCATCACCAGCACAAAGAAGGACGGTTGGCCACCTGTCCTCACTCCCAGTCGCCCTCAAACTGATTCGGTCGATTGGCTCGTTGGAAGTCCTCATGGAGAATGTCCTGTCTTGTGGCAAATCAGAGGAAATGACCAAAGCAGTACAACTCTGGCGAAACCAATTCCGCTATTCAGTTACCCTGGGACTCGACGCTCTCGACTTTGCCCAGTTCCTGTCCGTCTGTGGTTGGCCTCCCAGATTTAGTCGCAGCCTCACAGTTGGAGGAGGTGACACGTCATTTCGAGAAAAGAGACTCGCCCATCGCAATCATCAAGACTTGTGGATATGCCTACCAGCGAGCAAACTGCTGTTTATCACTGATTGGAGAGTTCGTCAATTACACTGAGCAGGAGAACTCGGGGATAACCACGGATATGTCCATCGCCGCCTCTCGTTCTCCAGTTCTCCCTATTTTAGAAATTCGAGCGTTTGGGCAACTGGTCAACAAAATGATTGCCTCCAAAAACATTGAATCTCTCGACTCGGCAATTCATATTCTCCACAAGATTTCCAGATGCTTCAGGGACATTTCCACACATTTCAGTGGAAATTAAACTATTACTAATTGGACTTTAATTTTACTAATGGCGTCACCCCCGGGCTATCAAAAAGTGGTTGATATATCAGTCCAGTTGATAACCCTCGCTATCACTCTTGGTCACAACCACACGGGAAAACCGTCCCTCTGTCTTAGGTTAGGTTGGTTCACCTGTTTATTTGACTTGGTAATGAATCACACAACATTTTAGCTCAAATTTTATAAGTAGGGCAACCACAAAGTTGTCCAGAAAAGCAAAAATTGACCTCCATTAAGTCAACAAAATTGATTCAAAAAGAGGAAAGTTGACCAAAATGTCCACGTTCCTCGGCGGCCTTCACCTGGTCTGGCTCACTGGCGGGTTCCTCCTTGACTTTCGGTGGTAGTTCAACAACTCCGAACAGTCGACGCACAGTCCTGGGACATTACCCAGGATGTCACTCAGTTTGATCATAAAAAGAAGTTTTACAGATAAATTTTAAGCAATAATTTTTTCTAGAAACAACAATTATATACAATCATATAATATTTGACTTTTTCAGTTTTAAAATTTTGGTCTTTGGCCAAAATTGTATGAAAAACTTAAAACAAGGGCTCCACCGAACACCCAGTAGCCTGACACTGGAGTAGTTTAAACTTTTCCAAAGGCTAAAAAATTCCATCTCCGTTGACAATTTTTAGAATTTCATTCGAGTTCAATCTCTTCTCGTTATATTCATTTATTTTACATGTATCTTCTTTTAAATCGAGTCAATTTCACTAAGAACATCAACGAGTGGGGAAATATTTATTCCATATCTCCTTTAAATCATTAAAAAGTCCTTTATTTTTAATTGATTTCATTGCTCTCCGAATCAATATGGTTTCCGTTTTAGGGGATAAGGTTTAGTTGATTTGAGTATCCGTTATTTTCCCAGTAAGAATATATTCACAAATAAGAACATCTTTTCGTTAATTAACAAGCTGATTATCTCATCGACACGTCGTTCTACCAAAATTTTGACATTATTTCGACATTTGAATTCTGAGTATTGAAAAAATTGATTAACCCAGTATTCCTTAGTTCATACAAGGAAATATTTGCTGATACAAATGCTTCAGTAGGATTTAGGGTAATCTACAATTTTAGTCAATGTATAAATCTTGACGTATAAACAATAGATTTTAATTATTTTTCATTATTTATTACAAAAAGTACCATTTTTTCGACTTAGAAAACATAACAACAATTAAATAAGTCGGTGCGGCTCAAAATTTGATATTTATATTTTTTAAAAATATTAAGACGGAAAATTAAAAAATGACACAAAAATTGACAAAGTTGACCTAAAAAACTTCGAAATTGTATTTCTAATATTTTTATGAAAAAATAATTATTTATTTTTGAGTTGACTTTATCGACTTTTGAGGTATTCGTCGGCCTCTCCGACACTATTATTAATAAACACACCGCAAAACAACGTTAGTAAAGTTACCTCACATGTGCCACCCTTTCCCGAATATGTTTTGTCAATCCCTTCCGATTCCCTCTGTTCCCCGATAGTTCACTCAGAAGATTGTTTGTTTTTTCATTCTTTTTAAATAACAATATTTGTAATTCTAATAAATGAGAGGAGTATTACAAATATAATAATTAATATTCAAAAAGTGTTTTGTTGGGTAGCATGCAAGTTTAATTCAACTTTAAAGGAAATGGATTCAACGAATAAATCAAAGTAGCAAATAAAATACACAATTAGACGAAAGGCAGACTTGGTGGACGACTTTGGAAGAAAACGGCGGACGCAAACCGTCGACTTAGAAAGGTATCTCGTCGATGACCAACTCAGACCTGCGAAGGGGATTCGTGCGAAATACATGAGCATGGATGCTGTAATGCCTCACCATCATTCCCAGTATTCCCGACACAAACAACTCGTGAATGACTACTTTCGTTACCACGGAGGGACACTGGGCCCCTATCAGCGAAAGGAGTAGGAATTGGCCTGACGTGTAGAGTGGGGGCCTTCAAGTCGGATTTGGACACAATTAAGGAAAATCACAAGTTTTTGTGGGACGAGGACGAGGCAGTGGATACTTGGTTGGTTGTCTGTTTATACTCCCAGGGGAAAGAAACTAGCCAAGAAGTACTACGACAAGTTATACCACGAGTACTGTCTGGCCAACCTGAAGCACTACAAGCACAACAAAGTGAGAGGGGTGGGTGACGGTAGATCGGGATGAGGTGGAGGACGGAGGCGGAGGTCATCGACGGGAAGGGTATCCTCCCCTCTTGTACTTCAAGGACAGTTCATATGCGGGTCACTTCGATGTACTCGCCAGGATGGACTTCGCAGTTGGGAAGTCAACTTTGTCTACACGGAGGAGGCCGTTCAGAAGCAGGCATTGATCAAACTGAGTGACATGTTGGGTAATGTCCACAGGACTGTGCGTCGACTGTTCGGAGTTGTTGAACTACCACCGAAAGCACCGACAAGTCATCAGACCACAAGTCAAGGAGGAACCCGCCAGTGAGCCAGAACAAGTGAAGGCAGTCGAGGAACGTGAGCCCGAGGAGGACAACTCCATTTGGCGTGGCCCACTCGTACTGACGGACGACAAGACGAGGTTGGGGTGTCTGTCCACGTTTAGGGAGGAGGAGTTTGATGACTTTTTTGCTGATATGCTTGTCTAATATGCTTCGTGTTATAAGTAAATTCACAAATAGCAGTGGATTATATTGCGATTGTTAAACATGTAGTTTATATCATTTGATTAGCCCCATAATTGATCTTGTTTCACCAATTCATGTCATTGTCCTTATTGGGGAACGTTTAGTTAGTTAGTTGATCCCCGGTTTTCCTATTTAAAAAAATCAACAGCAAGTAAAGGTCACGAAGTGCGATGAGACGACTGAGATTGCTTAGGGAATGGAAAGAGGTCATCTGGGAGTGAGGAGGGGATGTTGGCCTGATCTGATTCTTGATATTCGTACACGAATTAATAAAATATTTTTGTACTCATAAGTATCGATTCTCTTCCAGGCGTCTCGGTCTCAATTCTCCACGGAGACTGCCTCTCGATTCAAGTCGTTATTTTTGAAAAAATGATCGATCTGGCCCTTGAGCCAAAAATGGTTGAGAACCTGGTTTGTAAAATTAAGAATTATAAAAGGAGAAACGTAAAGAGCGGTCTACTCTTGCAGGTATTCCCTCATCACAAGGGCTAACAAAGACATCCAATTGAATCTTCCTGTCCACTTCTTAGAGTCAGTTTATTGTCCACCTCCTCCGTTAAAGTCTTTTTATCGACTCCACTCTGCTGACACGGATATGTCAATCAACCCACGTTCTACTCAATCCACATACTTTCTTTCATATTACAATTCTTACGTTCTGATTGAGTCATCTACGTTGAGAGTATTTTGATTTATTAATTTATTTAGTTGGACAAGTATTTAAATTTGTTATCAATGTTTCGTGTGTTTGGTTTCCTGAGCTTCCGAAAAAAGATATCAATCGTGATACTATCAGTTGTGGCCGTCTTTAGTCTGACACTTCTCAGACACTCGACCCACCCAGTCCTATCACCAGCCTACCACCATGGTGTGTATGGCAACTACGAACCGCAGGAAATTGCATTTCAAAGTGGCCCGGGGGAGAATGGGAGAGGGGTTAAGACGAACCCGGAGGCCCCCTCCTATCCATTTGGCTACAAGGACGAGATAAGTAGAATGATTGCTCTAAACAGAACAATATTGGACACGCGGAATGAGGAGTACGAATGTATATTCATTCACAGATGCAAATTCTGGGACTACCCGGAAGAGTTGCCCACAGCTTCAGTCATTCTGGTGTTTTATTACGAGTCGCTCTCTGTGGTGTTCAGAACAGTGACTTCCATCATCGACAGAAGCCCTCCCAATTTGCTGAAAGAAGTCATTTTGGTGGACGACGGAACATCCGACGGTCGTGTGCATAATTCGATTATTTAGAGGCTTTGGTGACTAGTTTCCAACTGAAGGTGTTGGAGTATGGAGGACTCGTGCGGATGATTCGAAACAAGGAGAATGAGGGACTAATCGCAGCGAGGACGAGGGGAGCGAAGGCTGCCTTGGGGGAGGTCGTCATCTTCCTGGATGCTCACTGCGAAGTCAACACAAACTGGCTGCCACCTCTTCTTTCGGTAATAAAGGAGAACAGGTATAATCGAGAATGACATTCAGTCGGGCGATTGCTGTGCCTGTCATCGATGGGATTGACTGGGCCACGTTCGAGTATTCTTCTGTCTACTCCTCCCGTGACAATCCCGTGGGCATATTTGAGTGGGGATTCTTCTACAAGGAGGCCAATCTGCCCCTCCAGAAAGGAAAACTGTCAAGCGAGCCATACCATTCTCCCACCCATGCAGGGGGGTTGTTGGCAATTGATCGACACTTCTTTAAAGAATTGGGGTACTATGACCAGGGACTGCTTGTCTGGGGAGGAGAGCAATACGAACTGTCCTTCAAAGTGTGGATGTGTCATGGGGCTGTGTTGTGGGTTCCCTGTTCCCGCATTGGTCACGTTTACCGCGGTCCTGGACGATCCACGGCGAGTAGCAAATACACTTCTCAAGTCCCTTTGTCTGACCTGGTGGAGTATTCGAGAACTTTATAGAACACACAGAATCACAAACGTGTGGTCGACACCTGGTTTGATGAGGAGCACAGGAAATACTTTTATCGACGACATCCCGAATTGGATGGGTTCAGTGTGGATGTGAGGGACCAGATTGCATTGAAGAATCGACTGCAGTGCAAATCCTTCTCCTGGTTTATGAAAGACGTGGCCCCTTTCTTACTGGACAGCTACCCGTACCCTCATGAGAACATCCATTTCGGAAATGTGTGCACGTAGTCTGACTCCTCAGATTCGGTTGGTGGACTCGACATTGTGTCTCACTTCGGGCAATGAGGATGTCAACAGTCGTGCTAGTCTCGCCCGCTGTCCTGAACTGCCCTGCATGAACATGGTTGACTGGCTGAGGGAGGTGGTAGTATTTCCGACTGGACTCGAGAGGACACATTGGGGTGTCGGAGAGGGGACTGTACTCCCAGGACGACGCCGTCATGCGACTGGACTATCACTACTTCGGGGAAGGGCCGTGGAGTTATGACTCAGTCTGTCGCTCCTGTTCTATTCCAAGGGGACTCACTTGCTGAAATATGTTGAAGGGACCAAAGTTCGATGTCTTGCCAAGGATGGGGAATTCGAGGTCAAATTGTCGGACTGTTCGGGGGACGGTTCACAAAAGTGGGTGTTTGAGGCAGTGGTTTATACTGATACCCAAGTTAAGGTTGCCTAATTGGATTTATTTATGGCTTAAACAGATGATTTTGTCTTAGAATGGCCACCAGTAGTCACGGCCGTTAATTAAAAAATAAGTAGAATATTTATTTGAGTCACCTCTTCATGACCTGGAGAATCCAGTCAAACCCCTCCTACAGACACTAATCGGGGACTACCTTTAAACCCTCGTTTGCTTTGGCAGAACAAGGCTGGACTTGCCAGGCATGCCCTTTCAGGTTGCACAGACTGAGCGACCTCACAATCTCGTCAGTCTGGCACGCAGTCACCAGATCCTGTTTATTGCAGAACACCAGCACAGGCACATTCCTCAGCATCTGCTCGTCCAGGATTTCGAACAACTCCTGGAATCAGTCGGGGACTTACATAACCACTCTCCTCCAGTCTCTTCCGGTCAGTGCTGTCGATGACGTATATCTACAATGACCCCCCAACTGCACCATCACATCCGTGTTCTCCAAATAGTTCCGCCAATACGGCCGAATCTTCCTCTGTCCCCCAATGTCCCACACCGTCATGTTGAGTCCTTTCTGTTTCACGTGCTTGATGTTGAACCCCTGCAATCAGACTGCGACCACCCACCAGAGTCGGACAGGTCGTGGAAATGTCTTCCAGGACGAGTGTCTTGAGAATTGTTGTCTTTCCCGCGTTGTCGAGTCCCAGCATTAGAATCTTGAGATTCTTTTTTCGGCCGAAACTGAATCGAGTCAAAAAATTCATCAATCCCTGCAATGACCACCATTCAGTCAACCATAATAACGTTGCTATAGCAACAATCCATTCGTTCACCAATCACTCAATCACTATCAAAATATAATTTTATTAATTTAGTCGTGGTGTTCCTCAATCCCCATTCCTCGACTGCATCACTAAATACAATAAAACCCATAAAAAGACAGGACTTGTCCAGATTTATTATGGTTTTGAAAACTCAGCCACAATGCCAACACCACTTTTTTCAACAATTCCTTTCCTCTACTGATTCTGTGGATACAATGGAATGGAGACTAAGAGATTTTGTTATGCATCAAATGACGAATTATGGTTGTTTGCTGTTTGGATTGACTTAAACAAGACCGTTGAACCTGCCAATAAAGTTTTGGCAAATTCTGAATAGAGTAGGTTAATAGTTTATCTCTATTTAGACAATGGATCCACTTAGTTGTCTATTATTACCCAAATATCCTTAAGTGGCAAAAGAAATTCTTATCTTCAAATCCTCTTGCTATTTTGTTTCAAGTAGTTGATAGAATAATTCGATCCAAATTAATGGAACGTCAAATACATCTTCGACCTGCAAGAAATACTTATCAAGAAGAAAGAGGATTAGGATCATTCTATGTCGAGTATGTTCTTTGAAACTTGAAAGTTTTTTAGTTATTCAGACCGAAATTTCTGAGAAAAAATACTTGGCAGAATATTTGTTGCGAATAATGAGTAAAAATCAGATCCCAGGCGAAAGGGCATATGTCGCCCACAATTAAATATTTTGACGATCATATTAAGTTTTCCCTGCGGCCCTAAACATCAGACCACGGACGTGCACACTTCTTAGCCTCTCCAAACCTCAGGAGGTGCTGGAGAGCCCCCAATGGAATGATATTAGGCGGATAAAAATGTCCTCGAATGTTTCGACTTGAGTGTGGAGAGAGTCCCAGGGCTGTATGGAAGGTTTCCTGATCTAAGGAAATGCCTCCAGATATATGGCCCGTATTTATTGGCGTATCCTTTTAGCTTCGGCTGCTTTTAAAGGCCTTCTTGTAGCTTCAAGAGCTCCCTCATTAGGCGACGGAGGAAAAATTGTGAATTTGGCAAACTGCGCCTCCATAAAGTTCTCATTAATTGCAACCCTCGTTTTTCTATTATTTCACCTGGATGTTTGGATATGATTAAGTGTATTTAAATCAAATCTATTAAAATATCAATGAATAATCCTGGTGGTGGCCCGTACGATAACCAATGGAATCAAAGTGGAAATCCCAACTCACTCCCCCGCTCTACTCAGCCCTACAACTTTGCCTACGACAACCCCAACACATGTAGTCATTTGCAATTAAGTTATAGCAAATCCGCATAACTACCCATACCAGCCCCCTTCCCCGCACGGACAGTTTTCCGGACAATTCCAGAACCCCAACCAGTCATACTGCCCAAACCCCCAACAGAATTACATTCCAGGTCTATCTGCTTATTCTACCTCAAACCTCCCAAACCCACAACCGAACTACATGGGAGGACCGCCTGCCTATCCCACCTCAAACTTTCCAAACCCTCAACAGAACTACATGGGGGGTCCGACTGCCTACTCCGCCTCCTCACACTCCCAGGACTCCTATGAGGCGTGGTTCACTGTATTGGTTATTTGTCCACATGCAGTCGATCGACGTGAACCGATCGGGATTGATATCCGTCCAAGAATTGCAGAGCGCACTCGTCAACTCAGACAAGCGTCCATTCGACGAGCGTGTATGTCGGATACTCGTAAAGCGATTCTGCACTCACAGGTATCCCTCACTCCCCACGAGCCAAGTCCTGACCAATTGAACATGCAAGACTTTGTCCGACTGAAGCAATACGTGTCAGAATGTGTCACCCTCTTCTCGGCCAACTCGACCGACAGAGTAGTGCTCAATGCAGGTGAGTTGAGGACTGCCCTGGGCTACAATCTGTATTCCTCCCGTCTCATTCCAGTTCACACGACTACTCCGCCTTCTGTGCCACTGTGCTACGGAATAGTGTCAAACTGGATCAGTTCTGTCTGATTAGGAAGATCGTAATGGACTGTTGGGATGTGTTCTCCAAGTGGCCCTCCCAGTTGGGGACAAAGTCACGGGTGGGGTACCAGCAGGTTGTGTGTCCTCCTTCACCCCCAGTACATAATGGATGCCTTCTCTATTCTACTTATCTAGTCTTGGATTGTTATTAACTATTAATCAAATGACTGTTTGGTAGCCAATTGGATGACAAAATGTCGTCTCCCACCCAGTTTGACGTGGACATACCTCACGGAGTACTCCTCCCCCAAATACTCCCCAATCATGTCCTACCATAACAGTCCACCACCACCTCATATCCATTCAGGCAATAGTCCTTCCTTCCTTTGTTCCTCCACAGTAGACTGACGTGGAAGGTCGGGTCCTGCAAACATGACAGTCCCCCTCACTTGGTAGTATTCCTCCAATTGGTACTTGTGGAATACTCTGTCCACATCCCCCACCAGCTGGGCGAGTCTCCGCGTCCCCTCCACAACCACCAGGGCGGCGAACTCTCTAAGAATGTGCACTCTCTGGGAACCGATTGTGGCTGTCGTTGGTGAAGTAAGTGAGTTGGTCGTCGAGTTTGACGTGGAAGTGTGAGTGGAGGGAGAGTACCCGGTGGAGGGACTCGCAGATTGGGTTGATGCACTGCCTCGTCGTGTAGACAGTCCGAGAGAGACTGATGTGGGGACTGTCCACGCATTCCCACTTGTGGGGGACCACTCTCCTCCCTCCCCATTGAGTGCAGTCTATATACACGTGAACTGACCAATTCCCGATCACGTGGGGAACCGAACGGATTTTGAAGGGCGTCTCCTCCGTGCTGGAAGGACTGTCACTGTCAGACACATAGCACGAGATACACTCCATCACTTAATTTATTATTATATTAATATTTATATAACTTTGAATTAATTAGACTAATATTTCATATCATGTGTGAGACTCTGTGTTTTGACTCGGGAGCATTCATCAACACCGCAGAGGAGGGTACAAATATAATTAATCGACAGCACAACCAATATGTGAGCAAATCCGAGAGAACAGTCCAACTCTGCTCTCACTCAGTCTCTCCGGCAATTCCTACAGCGTCGATGCCTGTAGGGAAATCTCGGAGGCCCTCCTTCACTGCAAGTCACTGCGAGTCCTCAACCTGTCCAACATGTTCACTCGCCGGTCGAGCACAGAGATCCCGGCAGCCCTGGTAGGCCACATCCATCAGTCCAGACCTTCCTCGGCCAGTCCATGTCAGTCATCCAGTCCATTCGGGAGGTCGACTTGTCCGACAACGCAATCGGTCCTTTGGCACTCCCGGGACTGCAGGAGTACTTCCAGTCGAAGGTCTTTCACAAATTGGAGACTCTCAACCTCAACAACACTGGACTGGGACCGGAGGGTGCCAAGGTTGGGTTGGTGGGCCACTCCCAGATGTTGGACGAGTATTGGCTCACTCAGTCCTCTGAAATTGTCAATTTTCATATTTCCAGAAACAGACTGGGGGATGCTGGGGCGGCCAAAATGAGCAGAATTATTTCCGTATTAATTTCCCCCCAGAATGTGCTAGAGACTAAGGAGGCTGAGAAATTTGGAGTTGAAGGGAAATTCGGTGGTGGACGAGGGATTCAGACATTTGTCCCTGGCCTTGTCCTCGGTGTCCTCCACGTTGGAGTCACTGGACGTCTCTGACAACAACATGCACAAAACTGGCGCCATTTTATTATCCTTGGTTAACCACACTAATCATGTCAGTCTCTTTATGGAATGAACAGACTAAAGTCGTTGAATATCAGTGATAACTACCCGGGAGTTGCTTTCCCCGCCTTCGGACTGGCCTTCTCCTATTCAGAAGCACATTTCGACGTCTGGCTGTTGTGATATGTTTAGACACTGGACTTTAGCCACTGCGGTCTGTCCACATCACACATACTCCATTTTTTGGAGGTTTGGGGGACTCCTGTTGGTGGAAGGCTCAACTTGAACGGGAATGAGTTGGGGGAGGCCGGAATTGAGCAAGTGCGTGAGAAATTATTCCATCTTGGCTTCAAGTCCGACCAGATTGGCCTATTCGAGTTGTGGATGCATTTAATTGGACAGTGAGGACGAGTTTGAGGAGGCAGTGGTGGGGGACTCATCCTCTGTGGGAATTGAGGTGTTGAAGGAGTGCATAGGCCTGCCCCCCTCCCCCACACAGCAGGCCATATTCAGTAGTGTCCCTCAATTGTACATAGACCACGTCCTCACTCACTTACTCGTCATGTCTTCGAGGGAGGTCGCCGTGGGTAATGCCAATGACATTCTGGTGATGTGTGGACTACTGCGGGTGGGTGTGTGTGCTTACTCCAGTCTGAGGGGGATCAGGTCAGTGTGTTGAGTCACAGCCGACTGGACTGCTTTCTCGGATTGGTGGCAAGTCCATGTCTGGGGACATCATTCCGCCTTATTTGGTGCCAATGTTTCAGGTCTTCATTGCCAAGTTGTCGTGTCGGGCTATTTGTAGAAATCGGAGAAAGTTCACTCGGACGGACGAATTGGCCGACATTGTGGGCAAGTTTGCCTCGTTAAGGATTTGACTTTTTTATTCAAATGTTGTTAATTAAATGATAAGAAAGAAAAGGCCAGTTAATTGAATCGTTTTTTCCATTTGTGGTTTCTTTTGGCTCGGGAATGTGAATATTCGTCCATAATTTGATGGAAATATTCCTGAGCTTCTTCGTAGGTGGACGGGGGAATGTTCTGCCACGGGTCCTCGGTCATTAAATTATACTTCCTGTCTGATTTTTCGTTCACACCACCTATTTTTTGCATTATTAATTGTTTTGAAATATTAATAGAACGAATTATAATAATCATGTTTAGTGGGTTTGGTTCACGTTTTAAAAGACTGTTTTGTGTGCAGTGCCCTTCTTTCAATGGAGAAATCCCCATCGGTTACCATTACTCACTCATATTAGATAAGCTAGAATTCCGCTACGGACAGACAATGGTCGACTGCCCCAAGTCCCCCCACGGTAAGTCACTTCTGACATTGGTAGCCGTCGAGATAAGAATGGACTTGAATAACTGGGGGAATCAGAGACTGAGCGAAAGAATAGTCCAAATGGTATTTCGACAGAATCATTGCTGCAGTTCCCTACCCGTATTGACAGAGAGAACAGACTTGTCGTCCGCTCTGATCTCACTGAACGGAGAACGCTCAACCAGGCGGACTGCATGCACAAACTCCGGACAATGTTGTTTGCTGCACAAGACGGCTATTTGGAGAGGACTAAATGGGAGGAACACCAATCCCTATTCGAGTAGGACAGTTTTGTACCAAACTTAGTGACATCAAAGAAAGTCGTCTTTTACTCAAAATACCTCTGGGAAATTAAATTCAGTTCTCTATCATTTAATTGACTTGCAATTTGTTTATTCGTACTTTGTCGTAGTCAAATGTTAATCGTCATAACTAGTCGAATGATTCGGCCAGGAACCTCTCTCATTCCCACTTTTATTATTAGCAACATGCACAATATAAATAATCCCTATACTGCGCACATTTTGTTGGCTAGAGTTTAAATAGTTGGTCCTCATGGATAAACCTTAGACTTTTAGATTAAGGTGGAGACATTTCTCTATTGCACTACTGTATAATACATATTCTGGAGAGTTCGTATAATGACGTTCATGTCAGAGGAATTCACTACGAAGAACACAATTGACTGAGGAACTAATCTATTATGGATTTTTAGTAGCTTACCTTCAAGAAACTAAGCTCAACAAGGATTTCGATGTGATTGTTAAATAATATAGAATTATCTTACCAAAACCGGAACGAATTTCCAAGGGTCGGCAGAATTTCCGACTTCAGGGGCTGGATTATAAAAAATTATTGGTCTGCGGGCCGGATAATTTTTTTTACTTATTTAAGGCTAATATTAATTAATTGAATAAAGTACAAATTAAATATTTTATCTAAAAAAATTTATTTTATCGGTAATATATAAAAATCTATACGCGGGGCGGATTGGATTGCTCCGCGGGCCGTATTTTGCCGACCCCTGCACCATAGACATGAATTTTCAATCAATAAGCGCCATCCCAGCTCAATTCACAAATACTGGAGAATCAATGACAGGATATCAGTCTTACAGATAATGCCGTAGAAAAAGCTTCTGACAATCATTAACGCATATGCACCAGCAATGAGTATAGCCAGGAATCGGCAACTTTTTTGTGGAAAAGAGTCACTTTTTATTTAAACAGGAATTCATATTTTGTAAAGAAAACATGAAAGAAAATTTAAACATAGAAAGTATTAAATAATTAATGCAACGATTGTCCCTTTATCTCAGTTGACAGTGTTTAGTCATTTTTAATTTTACACAAAAATTAAGACTTTTTGTCGGTTAGGTGACTCCTCAATTTTGATTTTATTGAATTCATTTCTGAGAATGAATTTTTGCAAATATTGGTTGATCTAAATATTGTTATAATTCCAAATGCGAATTTTTTTAATAGATAAAATGTCTCAGGGAGGCTATTCCATACATCAAATATTAATAAATCTTGTCTTTCTATTTCGTGTTTCCGCACGAATATTAAGTTAATTCTTACTTCAATTGTTGGGAATATTTTTTTTCTAATTCTTTTTATTCGGTGGTTAGGTGAATAAACTTTTAGGCCATAATTCTTATTCTTTAATTCCAGTAATTGCATCTTGAATTCAAAAAATTTTATTTCAAATGGTGCAAAATTTAGATCTTCTGTTTTTGCAATCAGAAGTAACAAACATGAAGGTAGATTTTTCTTTTCTAAAATCTGGATTCTGCTTTAATTTTTTATTTAATTCTGACCTGTTCTGAAATGATTTATTTATCGATAAAAGAGTTTCTTTAATATAGGGTAACTCAATCGTTTTAATCTCTATGTCAATCTTCAGGAAATGTTTGAGAACAAAAAACTTCATGACACAATGAAAATTTATATCTCATGTTCAATTTTATATCTCAAAATTGTCACAAAACCTTTCTTAGATCCAACCATGTTCTTTGCACCATTTGTTGATATTTAAACAATCTTATTCAATAAAATGTGATTAGTATCAAAATTATTAATAACAGCTTCTACGGGTGTAGCTTTAACTTGACTGAAAATAAAACTGGCAGTAGTAGAAGTCTGATAAATATTGGATTTTTAAACGTTGACGTTAAACATCCAAGTTTTTAGAATTTATGACAAATGCAAACTCTTCAGTCCAATTGGATTAAAGAAATAAGTCTTTTGCTTCATTTTTTATTATTATAAATCATAATAACGAACACGTGAGAAATTAATTGTAAAAATATAGATTTAATTTGAGCCGACCTCTATTATAGAATTACTATATGCGGACGACATAGATTTTGTTTCAGAAAACCTGAATGACTAAAAATGAAGGGACAAAAGACTGAGTTTATCACACGAAAAAGTAAAGTTACTGGCAAGATGTGGAGGAGATCAAGAAAAGTCGGGTCACTGCTTGGTGACTAAGAAAATGTCTAATGAAAAAAGATGTTGACGACATTGGCACCGAAGAAGCAAAAATCAACATGTTTGAGTTACGTGCTTCTCTCAAATCCCATAAAAGTGCATTGTTACAAGACTTTCATCCTGCCCATCATACTATACAACTCAGAAACATGAGGACTGGATCAGAAATGTGTTGAAAATCTCAGTGCTTTTCACAGGAAGCATCTCAAGGCATTACTGGAAATACACTATCCGATGAAGATCAAAAACCAAAACTTATACTCTGTTTCCAAAGAACTTGGAGACATCTATTATAAAACCCGATGGACACTCTTCGGCCACATACTACGGATGGATCTCTCTGTTCCCGCTAATGACGCCATTCAAACATTCTTCCAATGCTCTGAGCCTCTTCGATGCAGGCGCGAACAACACCTCTACTGATCATAAATTCCCAGTTCTTTCACTAAATTCATCGCCGATGGTTTTAACAACACGAATTTTCGAAGTGCATTACCAGTCATTCATATTATTTTAACGCCTATCAACTGGCTAGAAACCGTGCAAATTTTCACATATCTTAATTTTAGTGTAATATTAAATGTTTGTTCGATAACTAAACGACCTGAAAACGATGACATCAACTGTATAGAAAGTCTTAAACATTAATCAATTTATTCATTGTGAGTTTTGTTGAAATTTAATCCAATTAAAAACCAATAAAAATATTATTGTTTGGCCATCATTAGAGAGAGGAATTCTAAGAAAGACAGCTAAACGCCAACCTTCGAGATCTATCAGGCCACTGTTGTCGGTGTCAATTTCTCTAATCATTCTCATCACATTTTCCGGAGTTAGATTTATGTCCAATTTAAGCATTGCTTTTGCGAGTTCGTCCGCGGAAATGATCCCGTCGTTCGATCTGTCCAAAAACTTAAATGTTTCGCGGTAGGATTTCTCCAGACTTTTGGGGACAAATTTAGTGGACATAATCTCCACAAATTCGGTGAAATTGAAGTTGTTTTTATCTCAATATCTAAAAACAATTCAACTTTGAAAGTTTTGTTTAATGATAAATTCCGCGAATTCGTCCTCCGAAAATATGTGCCCGAGTGCGCGGATTGTGTGTTTAAGTTCATTTTGGGTGATTGTGCCTTCGCAGTCCTTCTCAAAGAGGGAGAACGCCTCTTTATAATCTAACGACTATTTCTTTTTCAAACTTAGCATGTCTTTTTCTGACAGTTTAGTTTTGTTGTTCATAGTTCATACGCATTTTATTGAATGAGGTTTTATAATCATTTTGTGTTACTAATTTTAAATTAAATTAAGATTAATTATGGGACAAGAAAAAACACAAAAATTAATTTGATAAATTTCATTATTACTAATATCTTTTGTATAAAATTAAACGAAGCAGGAAATTAAAGACATTTGGTAATGTTAATAATGTCGAAATCAGAGTTGACAAGTCAATTAAGACCGGAAAAAAAGTCCAATTTAATAAACCTGACATTTATTCGAAGTGGATATATTACCTCACAAGACCGGTTAAAACAAGTTGAAGTGAAAAAATTTCACAAATAAGACCTGCCTCCAAACGAATTGTGGGTTCTCTATGAAGTAAAAGTAAAAAATTATTCCAATGGAGTTGTCTCAAAGTTCTTTAAAAGTCATGTGGATAAGTGATTTATTGAAAAGGAATGAGATGTCGGTTGTGCTAAAGTATGCTCATCAAACATAGAAAAAGAATAAGACAACGAAAAGTACACTTCTGTGGCCAATCAACTTGCGGATCTAGCATGTAGTGAGGACACTTAGCTGAAAAAAATTGCGGCTTTTATAGTCGCAATTTTTTATAAAGGAAATCATAACGACCAATGCAAAAATTGTACATCATTTGAGTTTAGGTCAAAACCCAACCGACCGATTTATGTACCTTAGCAGATATGCTTTTATTAATAAAAATTAATTATGTAAATTCTATCTTAAATTATTTAAGAATCCAGATCGTCAGTGATTTCTCTTCTTCGCTTGGAAGAAGAGTTTGCAACAAAATTCTCATCATTTTCCATTTCTGCGTCAAAGTAATTGTTCAACTGAGTGTCCTCACGACATGCCAGCTCCGCAAGTTGATTGGCGGCAGAGGCGTACTCCTCGTTGTCTACCTTCATCCCATGTCTGTGTTCAATAAGCATACTCTCTAGAGTCCTCTTCAGCACAACCGACTGGATGTATGTCCTCGTTCCTTCTTCAATGGATAATTTGTCCATATGACTTTTAAAGAACTTTGAGACAACTCCATCCCATGTCAAGACAATTGGAATAATCTTCACTTTTGCTTCATAGAGAACCGACAGTTCGTTTGCAAGCAGGTCATATTTGTGAAATTTCTCCACTTCAACTTGCTTTAAACGGTCTTGCGAGGTAACTCCCACTTCGATTAAATGAATTTCTCTTTTCCTCTTGTCATAAACGAAGATATCAGGTTTATTGAATTGAACCTTTGTTTCAGTCATAATTGAAGTGTCAACTCTGATTTCGACATTTTGGGTCGACATTGTTGACACGACTGAATGTCCTTTCAATTTCCTGCTTCGTTTTATTCCATACATTCGACACAAGTGGAGATGAATACACTTTACCACTTCGTTGTGTCTTCGGAGATAATCACTGTTTAGCATCCTACCACACCGCGTGGCTAGATGGTCAACAGTCTGCCTGCTTTTTTTGCAGTGGACGCATAGTGATCCCGTGTATGCAAAGAACAAATTCCTATCTTGCAAAAGACAGTACAATGCTTCGCTTCGTGGACCATTGTTCCCTTTCGATAGCCATTGCGAAGAAGTAGATATGTCCACATCTGATTCCTCCATACATTTGAACATCACCGAGTGTAGTGATTTACTGTTAATTCGGTTAAGCAAGAGTTTCCTTTGTGCGTCCTTCAGTAACTCAATGGTCAGATTTTCCCTGCCGACAGCTGCATATTTGGAGACAAGAAATTCTGCGATTGTGGCTAAGTGCCATTTTTTTTCCTTTATTACTCGCAGAATACCCGACCTCCGCAGACAGGTAGTCGACTGTTTTTCCAAACTTTTAAGAAACTGGAAGAGCATTAATTCGCTTTTGAAAGAAATTGAGGCAAGTCCTCTTCCAAGGGTCTTGCGGTCCAAATACAACCTCTCCTTATTTGCAGGCTGGAGGTGTAACTTGAGAGTCGTAAGTAATCGGCGTATTTGTTGGTCAATCTCATCAAATTCGTAAGGTTCAATATTGATTAGCCCAATATAATAATTATATAGGGATAATGCATATTCATTGATTCCACGAAACAAATTTACAGCATTCAGGTTTGTTTTTGACAACATATTTATCCTCTTCTTGACATTCTCCAATATGGCATAAGATTAATGATAAATATTATTCCCGTGATAGATTAAAAATAAGATAAAGATGTTAAACTGACCAAAGTTGGTAATAAAATAATTTATAGACCTGGTTTCTTTTTCGAATAATTTTAAAATGAGAGTAAAAAATTTAAAAACATAAGCTAAAAAGAGAACAAAAAATTGGCTGTTTAAGAATAGAAGAAGTACTCAAGTACTCCTCACTTACGGAGAAGTTCCAATTCCTTCCATTCGCGGTTGAGACTTCCGGTTCCTTGGGCGGAAAGGAAATCAGCTTCGTTTAGGAGATCGGGTTCCGCATATCTGCTCTCACAGGCGACGCCCGCGAATCGAGATGGTTTTCGAGCGGATATCCCCGGCGATAGTACGCTCTAACTCTTTCTCGATCGCGTCAGCTTCCAGTCCGTAAAGATTAGTTTTGGATTACATTTTTTTGTACAAGGTCAAGTTTAAAAAAATTGAGAATAGAAGGAAACGGAGGTGGATTAGGAATTCCTGACAAAAGCGCAGTCTTTATGTACAACACAGAGTCCGGGGAAGTAAAATATACCGTCTGCAGGTAGAAACCCGAAAGAATTTTCAAATTGGAGGTTCATAATGGACAGCTTTATAGCCATAAAAAAGCTACAAGGACTATATGAATGGAAGGGATTTATATGCTTTACACAAATGAAGTTATGCGAATATGAGCAAGGCCACATTTTTACTTGTTTGGGAGGAGGCTATTTGTATTTTAAACATTTCCATGATACAATTGGGGCTTGACCTACTCAGACTGTACAAATAAACAAAAAATATATTGATAAATCTATTTACGTCGTCTTCTGGCCCTTTGCTCTAGCAAAAGTTCTCGGGCGTCTTCCATCATCCCAATGCGGATACTAAAGAGTCGTTAATGCCACCAAAACCTTCTTCTCTCCTCTGCCATCAGCGACTCGAATGAATTCATGTCTCCAGTGCTCTTTTTTGCGCTTGTTCTCCTGGGTTTTTTCTTGTTTCTCTCTTTCTCACTTTTTCTCGATTTTTTAGACGGAATTTTAACGGATTTTTTATTATTCTGCTCTTTGGTCACCTTTTTTGAACTGAACGTTTCTTCCTGTTGCTCCTTGGCCAGCTTAAGCAGAGATTCGTAATCCATTGGTTTGGGGTCTGTTTGATCCCCTTTTTTAGATTTTGGAATTTCCACGTGCGTCCTTGACTTTCCAACTTTCGGCCTATAAGGACCTTTGAAGATTCCTGGAATATGAGCTGTCAGAGTTTACCAATTGGCACCACGTTTCGTTCGATGTTCGGGGTTGAGCTTGTCCTCCTGATTTCTAGTTGGGCGAGCTTTTTCTAATAGTTTATGAGGAGAGATGGCCTCACTTTGTCCTCTGCCGCATTCAGTGCTGCCTGATATAGTAGCTTGGTGTACTCCATCACGCCTATATTCCACTACAAAAACAATTTTTAAAAAATAATTTATATTTGTAGTCCAAAATAAGATTAGCGTATTTAAACTTTCTCAACTAAGCAGAATATTGTTGATAATGCAGGAAAGCAGTTATTACCATCTCCTCCATGTTTATTACGCACGTAATTCAGTTACGATTTGTATGTAATGCGCCAATAATGTTATAACCTCCGCTATCCACGCAAATTGTGATATCTCGACAATCCAGTTAACCTCAATATCGGCACCTCAGTCTCATTCTAAACCACAAAAATAAAGTTTTTGCCTCTAATAGACCAACCCGAACTGTCTAAGTGTTGTATTCATTGACTTTTTGAAAACATTCATATAAATGTTATGGCATTCGGAAGAGATTATACATTTGATCAAAGACTCTGCATAATTTAGAGTTGATTATATCATGTCTACATCTATAATTCATTGATTTTAGTTATAGACAAATCGTGAATCAATTTAATCACAAACTCAGGAATGTCAATCAGTCTATTTTCTGTGTCCATACGAATTGAAGACAGAAAATAGCCTTGATCTTTTGAATTGCCCATATTTTGAAGGTCGAGGTAGCTGAAATAAACGGGGACACACAATTAACTGCCAGAGCAATGAGTGAGAATACTTATATTTTAAAGTAAGAAAGACCAGAAAGCTCCAAATCTGTTGTGGCGAATGAGTTTGTCGAAGTAAGAGTGAATACAATCAGAACTAGAAAACAACAAACCGGATATTTTATTAAGCCGACGAGCATGAGCACACTCATCGATATTGGCATAAACTTGCAAAGTTAGTGAAACAAGTCCACGTGAAGAAAATCCATAAAGATGACGTGTGAGAATTGGGAATTGTGTGAAAATGAAAAGAATCTCCATTGTGTTTACGTGAGACGGAATCGTTTAAAAGTATTACAAAACCAACCTAAATTTCCTTGTAATAGAAAAAGCATTTGTCAAATTAGTCGTGCTTCGGAAAAATTGGAGAGCATGCAACACGATTATTTAGACAAACAGATCTCTATCAAAATCCTCTCCCACTATCTAACAATACGAGGCCCTATCAGGCAAGGGATAAACACCACGTGGATATCTACTGCTGGGACGCAAAGTATTAAAGACCACAGAAAGCCTTGTTGAATTCACTTCAAAGTTATTTGGGTAGAGATTTGACAAGGTTTCATTGCATCATCTACCACTTTGCGCACATTTAATGTGAATGTGTGGGAGTGGTTATCATGATAGTGAATAAAATAATTCCGAATGAATTAAGCCATCGACAGTTTTGCCCGTTGTTAGAACTAGTCAAAAATAAGTATTCAAATATTCAAGCTTTTAAGGATTGAATAATAAAGATCTCCGATCTCATGTTCTGATCTTTCTTCACATATAGAAAAGAATATTTAATCAATTATCCTTGTCTTCAGGGACGACAAACTCCTCATACCAACAAATCAAATTGACCGCTTAATTCACACGATACCACAAGCCTTGAAGATAGAAAGAGCCCCAAATAAATAACAGCCCCAAACTCACTTCTTTTCCTCTTTTCAATGAGAGTTGACAATCTTTTGTATGATCTCTCGGTGGGCATAGCCAGCGATGATCTGTGTAATGTTTTTCCAGGAATGTCTAGGAAGACCTAATGCAAGCAGACTTTCATGCGGAAGGAATGATATTTACTGAACAATGAAAAGTAGAATAATAAATTCAAAGATTACCACTGTTTTCTCAAATGTCTGAATCGAGTAGTTACATCCTAAGTTTGCGATTTTAATAAATTGACAGATATGTTGGGCAGTTGAAGTACAAGAAGCTGAACATTAAGAACTATGGCAGTCAAAGAGAAAAATTCTTCCGGATTGAAAAGCCCTTGAATATGACGCGGTTTACTAACTCAAAAGATACGATGTATTTGGTAAACTTCGGATTAGGATATCTCGGGAATGTCAATCCAAGTCTTGTCTATACGAATTTCCTATGTTTTTTAGGTCGAGGTGAACTGCAATAAACTGAATTAACTGCAAACTGGTGAGTAAAATAAACGCTATTGGAGTAAGTTAGGTAAATCAAAAAGCATTTTTCTACCAATTCCTGTCCAAATTCCTTTTACTTAAATATTCGACTAAAACCAAAGCAGGAGGATAGCCAGATACTCAGTCGTGAGTTAACCAGTAAATACTTGGCTTGGAATTTTAGAGAAATGATATAATGGCTGCGGAATACCGCATATCAGTGGAAATATATAATATAACTTGATTAAATAATCATTTAATACTACCACACATGTAATAAATATTCTGCCCTCTCATCCTACAATAGTCGACAAAGACCAACTGGTGAATAATTTGAGGCCTCCCCCCAACAATCACGCCGTGACCCGTCCTTCCAAAGTTGTCGGTAGGCTGGTTCCTCCACTGATCACTCTCGATATTATAAATTTGCAAATGATTGACAAATTCCCGACCATTATATCCGCCTAAAATGTGGACACTGATCACACCAAAGGCAAATATTATATCCGGACACACTGCCGTACAGGCCAGTCCGCTGACAGGGACGGGCATGGGGGACATCAGACTCCAGGTGTCCGTGAGGGGGTCGTACCTCTCCACAGAAGACATGATATTCTCCCCGTCATATCCCCCCACCACATAAATATGAGAGGACGTAGCACAACATGCTCAAAATTAATTGTGATGCCCAACCTGCTCCACTTCGAGGGAAATTGAGTGAAGCCACCTCAGTCCACACGTCGTCGTCGGGAGAATACCGAATGACCGAACTGAGGCGACTGTCCCCTCTGATTCCCCCCACCGCGTAGAGATGTCTGTAGAGGACAGCACAGCCATGTCCAATCCGAGGACTGGGCATGGAGGCCACACACGTCCACACGTTCCCAGAGGGAGAATATCTCAAATGTTAACAAAACAACAACTTTTCGACAGACGCGAGTTGTTACTACCTCACTCAACCCCCCAGTGATGTAATCTGATGGTCGATTACCCCCACTCCTGCTCTGTGCCGACCCTCGTGCATACTGCAGCACTCCTGCCAGCAATTTGTAGTCGGGTCATAGCGAGAGACAGTCTTGAAGGCAGTTCCGCGGAAGAAATTCCCGTTTTTTTCCGCCAATGACATACAAATATTGGTGGGTCATGGCACAACACAGCCCACTTCGAATAGATGGAATGTCCGGAAGTCTGAACCAGCGTTTTGAGGACAGACAAAAGCACTCAAAGAGGGATATAGATTTGACGTTGTACCCCCCGACCACGTAAATAACCTTCAAGGGTCCATCCCTGTGACAGCAATCAAGAGGGATGGCGGGGTTCTCCATTCGCCAAATGAGTGATTGAATGTAGTTCTTGCATTTGGGCGACTGCAGTGAGTGTATGACACACACCTGAGTGGTTTTGAGCGGATTGGTGAGTTGTTTGCGGAGAAATGTAAGAGGAAGTCCGCCAAAGTTAACCAAGGACATAAGTCTGTCGAATCTGTCAAAACGGGTGTGATAATCCCTTTCAATCCACCCCACAACTGCAAAAAACACTTCCGACTCGCACTTGAATAAGCACTCATTCTTACACGAGTAAACAGTCGTTCATTCGTCAGGATTTGGACGAGTTCTTCTTCAGGGAGTTGTAGAAAGTCATCCGACTTGGAGACCTCTGAGAACCTGGTGAAGGAATATTCGACCGCCTTCTCCCAAAGAGCCTGACATTCGGGGGACGCGTGTGTCGTGGCAAACCGGGCGATTGCCATGCAATTCAAGGGGGTCATCTTATTCCCCAGAAAAGTGCAGCAACTGGCCGTCACTGCCTGGACTTGCAGCAAGACTGAGGCTGCCAACAGTCTTTCCACGTTTTGTGAAGAAATGAGAATTTCCCCAGTGTAAGCGTAGTCCACGATGAGTTGCATTATCCTTGAATCCACGTTCTGAATATGTATCTCGTCAGACGTGGACTCGACCATTCCACACAGAAACATTTTCCTGAAGTAATTGGAGCAGGCACAGAGGACTATTCTGTGGGCGTTGATGACCACTTCCTCCACTTTGAGTCGAACGTCAAAGAGTTGGGAGTTGCGTCGGACGTAGGTTAGCAGACACACCAAGTCTTTGGAGTGTTGTTGGATTGTGAACGTGACGGGCCCATCACTGCCGATTCTGTCACAAAACATTAACTCAAATTAATTATCATTGCCCAAACTAATTTACTAATTCTTTTTAAACTTAGTCACACTAAACTAATCAAAGTTAACATTAATTTAAGATTGTTTGGAAATGTTGCAGATGACTAGGCATTACTATTCTCCTCATAAAAACTCACATTAAAACCACAAGATTTTATGAGTTGAACAAAATAATGGTCAAATGCAGTCTCGACGACGATCACTTTCCAGTTTGAGTAATCTGCTGTAAATAAAGATTCACTTACGAATTGGTGAGTTGGTTATTTCTGATCTCACTTCGCTGCAATTGAGTCAAATAGTTGAGACATCGCACTCTCCACTCCACACATTCCCTACACTAAATCAGCCATACAAAACACTCCTCGTCCTCCCTCCTGACAGGTGTCTCACCTCCTCGCACTCTTTCAACCAACTGGTTCTTCAAAACACCATTTTCTCTGCCAAGGTATTCGCTTGTCAGACTCAGTTGTCGCTTCTCCGCCCTCAATCCGTCCATCTGGGCCTGCAACAGTCCATTCTCCTCTGAAAAATCCGCAGAGGGCAACCTCGGAGTGCCATGTTCTCTCGGACTGCCCGCTCGTGGGCATCCTCGGCCGCCCCAAGTCTTCGTTCCATCAAACTGAGTTTGTCCGCGGACTAAACAAAAACAATTCGTCTACTTTTTTCACGTCCAAGAAATCTCTGGCCACGTTTTTGAGAAGTTGGACTATTCGGGGACAAATAAAAATATCCTACGTTTCTCGTCCTCGGTGGTCACGGAATCCGACAAAATGACATCCCTCACCTCCCCGAAGGAATCCAACAAGGACAAAACCTCCTTTTAAACACATCACGCACTCTCCACTCACTTTTGCCTCTTTCTTCCCAAAGAACCCCGAATGTGTAAGCGGATCAGTCTGTTGGCCGAAGGAATTTATTTTTTTGTCCACAAAACCATTTTCTGTCGACGTCCCCTGCGAGGTCTGATGCAATCCAGGACACGTGCACAGACCATGATTAAGGGGGCACTCAATGCAGAGGAGTACTCTCTTTCAGGATCTGAACATTTTCTGTCAAGATCATCAGCATGACTATCAGTTGTGTCTGTCGGCTCGGAAATTGACTTTTTTCTCAAATACAAGAAGATCGACACTCCAAGAAAAAGGAATGCAGCAAATCCGAGCAAATGAATCTGAAAATTAAATCCAACTGTGCCAACCCGTGTCTTTGCTGTTTGTAAAACTTGACGAAATGTGACAGAAAAAATGTGGAGTAGCAGGTAGGTGGCCTAAGGATATCAGTTTGAGGAAACGTGGAGATTTGGGGACTTTGGTGAACAAAATAGTCGGTCTGTGAGTGAGAATTAATTATCCTTACGTTTTCTTCGGGGACGGGGGAATGTCAGTGGAGGAAAGAGGGTAGACTATGCTTAGCAAAACTAAGATCATATCGACGAGAACACAATTTAAATAATATTAATAATTTAATATAAATATAATGTTTGTCTATTACTCTGTGCGATTGTTCACCAGGATGACCCTTTCAGTCCCCTGCTTTTTGCTTGGCATTCTATCCGGTTTAGCAGTCCCCGATCCGGCCGAAGCATCCTTTATGGGGTGAGGGATCTCTCAAAAGCACTCCGGAATCTCTCATTCTACAGATATATCAAAAAATATAATGTTTGTCTATTACAGTACCGCTCAAATGTTTCGGACCACCCTATTTTTCTCAATTTCCAAGTCAATCCTAAATTATTTTTATACGGTTCTTTAGAGAAACTTATTAGATAAGCTTAAACACATTTATTCTATTTTAAAAACTTGGACAGATATTCATGTTTGGCGCAATTTTAAAATTATCGATTTTATACTCGATCATATGTTCCGGACCAGTTTAAAAAAAACCGAAAATTTATTAAACTTATAAAAGTTAATAATTAATATTTCCTCCGTTGTTCGTTATAACAGCATTTATTCGCTCTGGAAGTGAATTGTATAATTTTTCAATGTACGAATTATCAATCTCGTACCAAATTTTTTTGGTCAAATTCCAGAGCTCTGGAAGATCTTTGGTTCCAGATCATAAAGTTTTTGTTTTAGTACCGACCACATATTTTCAATAATATTCAGTTCGGGTGACTGGCTCGGCCAAGTTTCTAAGATTTTTATTTGTTTCCTTTGAAAAAAATTCATTGTCGACATGGACCGATGGGAAGGAGCGCCGTCTTGCTGGAGATACATGGTCTTATCATAAAAATTTTCGAGTCCAACATTTATAATTCTCTGATACTCTGCGGAATCAACATTTTTAATGCATAAGACAATGTTTCTCCATCCATTTGCAGCAATAGCTCCCCAGACCATAATGCTAGGAGAAAATTTTCGTGTTTTTAAACAATATTTTGAGTCAAATCTAGAGTTTGGTGGCCTTCTAACATAATTTTTGTGTTTGAATGCAAATTTATTTTGCATTCATCACTAAAAATAATTTTACCCCAATCATTTTGGCTCCAAGTTAATTCTCAATGCACCAATTTTTTCTAGCCTTTTTATGGCATATGGAAAGACTTGGTTTTGGGCATTGCTTTCGCCCATTCAAATTATTTCTTTGTAGGCATCTTTTAATTGTATTTGTGCTTACAATAGAATTTAATTTCATATCAAATTTAATTTGATTTGCCGTTTTTGTGGGGTCTGCTTTCGAAATTCTCACTAATTTGCGTTCAGATCTTGGGGATAACAATCTCGGTCGACCAGATTTGGGTCTGTCGGAATATAGTCCAACGGATGAATATCTGGAAATTGTTCTTTGAACAGCAGTTTTGGATATTTTTAATTTTTCGGCAATTTCTCTTTGTGAAGCTCCATCTTTAAAAAAAGTGATGATAGCGACCCGATCAACCAGTGAAACACGCGGCATTTGTTATTTATTAGTCTTTTGTTTTTAATTGAATCAAAAATTATTTAAATTTAAAGAGATTTAACTGGTTCGAAACATATGATTGCAACTGGTCCGGAACATATGATCGAGTCAAAAATCAATTATATTCAATTGGCGCCAAACAAAAATATTTAAAGAAAATTTTAGAATAGAATAAATGTATTTAAGCTTATCTAATAAGTTTCTCTAAAGAACCGTATAAAATAATTTAGGATTGACTTGGAAATTGAGAAAAATAGGGTGGTCCGAAACATTTGAGCGGTACTGTACTCTGTGCGCAACTTTTATCTTTTCTATCAATCAAGAAAGCCAGAATGGGAAATTTTCTGTGTTCAGCCAATTCTCTTTTCAGACCAGACTTGTCTTTATAGAAAGGCATAGGAAATCCATTTTTTTCAACGATGGCTTATATAGAACTTGGAAAGATTATTCTCACCGTACCAACATGTACGACTGTCACCGAATTTAGCAGCGTGATTGCTAACTATTTTCGAAATATTTAAAGTCAATCGAGAAATGCGTCAAAGATTGGGCGTGGACTTGTTTAAAGTTTCGAAAGCAATTCCCATTCTTTCATTGTGGTAGACAGTTTAATATTGTCAGAACAGATGGTTCGTCGCAATGATTGTCCATATTCCCTTCCCAGTGTGCCTTGTTATAGTGAATTGTGTTGGAAAATCACTTTTATTTCCCATTTTAAGTTTTGAATTAAACTTACGACAAAGACACCACAATTTTGCTCGGGGGCATAGATATCCGTTGTGGCAATTAAGTATATACCCAAGTATAACACAGACCAACCAATATATGTGATTATTTTGCTAGCTCTTTATAGAATTGAGTTCAGATGTTTTTGGAAGTCCTTCTAAAAGTGCCTCATTTTATGTTTATCCATAATTATATATACAACGTGATTGACTATAGTATATTTTCTTTATTTTATATTGAGGATGTACGACATATAGCGACAACAAACTGGTTGTCAATCAAATTACTTACTACAGAGAAAATATCACATACCGCCGTTATAAAAAGTCAGTTTAAACAAAGTAAAGGCCCGCCACGACAGAAGTTATTTGGAATTAACCCAAGAGGATTAAATTTCAAAAGTGTGTTAGTGCTAATCTTCCACAAAAGGAGTACCCAGATAAATTACTAAAAAACACGATCACTATATTCGTAAGTGCAGCAGAAAAATTTATAGGATAAATCTCTCTTCGAAATGAATGCCTAAAACTACATATTTGATCATTGAATCATTATTACGTAAGCAAAAATAATTACGTCCTGTTATTGAAAATTGCAACTTGATAAAGAAAAAAAGCTAGAAACGGAACGGAAGAAAATTTTTCATCAAATTAAAACACAAGTAAAGAAGCTATGGATCAACGCTCTTGATTCGATGGTCCGTGAAATTGAATCTTTGCATTCCGAAAGTGAAATGCACAAAGCTGTACGGTTACTGAATTGAAGAAAAAAAGCCAGAATTACCGTCCTTGATGAACTAGGCTCTGTCCTAGTGCATTAATGGTGGAGATTCAAATAATGTTTTTGACTCGTAAGAATTTATTAATTCGATTAAACCATACATTTTAATGGTAACAGGATTGATAAAAAGCTCAAAATCTATTTTATCAATTTCAGGTATACATCCAAGTATAAATTGGAAATGTATATCCAAGTATTAACTGCTCTGAAGAAAATGGATGCTTGCGAGTCCTCTTGGCTGAGGCAGATGATCTCGCTGGACTTTAACTTCTGCCCCGCCGTGCTCGCAGATCGAGCTTGGCCGCCCTGTTTTTGACCTTGTTATTATCCAAATTAAAGAATTTTTTTCCTCAATTGGAAGTTAATTTATTTTAAAATTTTTATTTTATTCAATTTTAGATGACAGAAGTTATCAGTAAACTTATCAAACATCGTAAAATTAGAATTTTTTGTATTATCTATTTACAGCTTCATAAAGAATTACCTACAATATTGAATCTCGTGTGCCCCAGTTTGAGAACAACTGAACTAGGGCATTCTATTCTAAATAAGGAATACAAAAAGGATCGTATTGCAAGTCATTTTGAAAACCAATTCCAAGTAAAAACAGAAAACGTCTGTTGAAAAATATGATCATAAATAATGAGGTCATCAACTCGTTTGATTGCCTAAACAACAATCGCGCACCGGGATACGACCAAATCCCAGTCAAAATTTTGAAATATTTACCTGACTCACGTTCGATGATAATGGTTGGAATTTTCAACAGCTGTTTTTGACATCATTGTTGGCTCCCATTAGCCGAGGGATTATTAATTTCTATTCAAAATCCAAGAAAACAAAGTGGTGACCTGAGAAACCTGAGTCGATAGTTCTGTTGTGTCTGCCACACATTGAAAAATAACTAAACAAGTCAAGCAATATTTGGCTTTGGAAAAAAGTGGTTTTGTACCCGGAGGATCCACTACCAATGCAGTATAGAACCATCGTTGGTTTGTTGCGCTTTGTCAAAAGTATAAAGTCGTGATCCATATTTTCAGAATTGACCTCAGGAAAGCGTTTGATAGCATTGATCGGATTAAACTACTCAACTTCCTTATGAGTATTGTCGATGAAGACTGTAAAAATAATTCGGCAGCTTCAATCAAATACTTCTCTCTGTGTAAAACTTGGAATGACAGAATCTAAAAATTTTATTACTAATACTGGAAGTCCTCAAGGAGACTTACTATCCTCGATTTTATTCATTATATACTTGGAAACTGTTTTAAGAGAATTAAGAAACAAACTTGGATCACTTTATGATAATATGATAGAAACAATCTACGCAGACGACGTGAACTCCATATCTGAAGACAAAAAGCTACTAACCATAATTCTACATAAACCAAACAATTCTTAGTAAATGGTAGTTGAACGTTAGCTCTTGATGTGAATGCAACACTTGTTTTATTAATCTTTATTTTGTTGCAGATTTGGGTATTAATTGTCACCGATATTTTTATTATTAAGTGTATGAAATATCTAATTAGGGTAGGTCCCTTCAAGCCTGGGGGTCCTTTCAAGCCTGTGACATTAATTTTCTTAAATTATTTATACTGACAAGCTGCTCTTTTGTCGACGTAGTCCAGTTGCTGCAATTTTTTAATCATCATTTATACTCAAAACTGTTTTTAATAATATGCATTTAAATTATTTTTTATAATTTCAAGAATTTTTAAATGTAAAATAAATAAATTCTTAAATTAAATGTGATTATTTTAATAATGCCAAACTGGGGCAAGCGCATCTCCTACGTTGAGCCAATTCTCTTTATAATAATATTGGCCGCAAACCTCCAGGGGTTCTCCCGCCAAGCCTTGATCTACCAAAAATCATGCGAACAGTTATACAGGGACTGCTCATTCCTCCATTCCAAAAAAACATGAGCACAATAAACAGAGTGAAACGACTAAATGTGCAGAAACTGGCGGACAATGTGCTGACAATAAACAGTTTCCTGATGGTGTCGATTCCCATGGTGGCCACCCTGCTGTCGGGAATCCAAATTGATAAAGGGCGGTTCAAGCAGTCGCTCTCTCTGCCTATCCTGGGGTCCTCAGGCGGGTGTTTGTTCCTCATGTTCATCGTCCGATTCGACCTCGATTTTGTTTTCATTTACATTTCCACAATCGTGTCCTTCATTTTCGGAAGTGTCGTCGTGCTAACTCAAACCAGTTTCAGTTACATCACCGTCACGGCCAGTCCCGGCACTTTGTCAAAAGACTGATCATCGCAGAGGTGGTTATCATCCTGGCCACTTCCATCACAAACAACATCGCCGGGTACCTCGCCGACCTGAAACAACTCGACCTGTCTTCTTCATATCCCTCGCGCTGTACGTTTTGGCCGCCTTCTACGGACTTGCGGCAATCCCCGACATTTCCCCAAACACTTCTCTGCTCGAGGAAAAAAAAACAAGCTTTTTCAAGTTTTGTTGTTTTCACCACTCAGACAACTCTTTGGAGTCGTGTTCAAGAAGAGGGACAATCGGAAGTTGATTTTGCTGTATTTGTTTTGCTATTTCCTGTCCATGCGGCCTACAATTGTGACTGGTTGTGGTTATCTCTCTAGCCTTCCACCTCCGTGAGTTATTTGTTTCTCTTCCGACCCATTTGTGATGACCAACAAGGAATATGCAATCGTCATCACCATTTCCAGTCTCGGAGGACTCCTTTTCGGCATTCTCAGCTCCCTCTTCCTCCTCGCCAAGAACGAGGACGGCCAGGCCAGACTCCGCGATACCAGTTATGGCATCGTCGCCTGTCTGTCCAATATTACTGGATACATTCTTTTTGGATTGGTCAAAGAGAATTTGCTTATTTACATTGGTTGTTCTTTCTTTACATGTTTAGCTGTTGCGTTCTTGTCCCTCCAGACCATCCCGGGGGCCATTCTTCGATCCATGTTAGTCAAGCTTGTCGACGATGACGAGAAAGGTTTGTTTGGTGACTCATACCAGGAAGGATTTTTTCCATTATTATGATCATTCAGAGTTTGTCAGCTGTGGGGGGAAATACGTTTGGTCTGCAGATCTATAGGCTGACAATTGAGATATTTCCGGGGCTCATCTTCCTTATTTTGACTGGATTCTTCGCTTTTGTTTTTGTTGTGATGATGTAGTGTTTCTTTGTGTATTTTAGGTACCGACTTTATAAGGAAAGAAGAGGTGGGGATATTGCTAACTAATCTATAACATTTATTTTTAATGATTTTTATTATTTTCGCTTTGATTAAAATTGATTTAGCAACATGTGTAATTGAGAAATTCGATTTTTTATTCATTGAGTAGTTTTTTTATTGTGTGGTGTACTGAATGGACTTACCATTACTTAATATATTATTTTTTTAATATCTATACCGCAACATTAGTAGGTAGAAGGGTTGCATTGTGGCTGCCCGAATAAAGGAGTTATACAGTAAGACCATTTTTACGAACATATTGTACAATTGGATTTTTACGAACATATTGTATAATCTGCGTAGATGACTTCTGTTATATTCATGGGGATATTATTCCTCCAGATATGCCATGAACAAAACCGGAAACAAGGCGTCTTCTTTGTGGGTTCCTTTATTCGTTCCAAACACTTCATTTCTGTTTTCTTAGCTTAATAGATACTTGAGTGGAGGAGAGTAGATAACGAATTATTCAATGTAATCTTTCTCGAGTAGTAGTGTTAATATTTGTATCATCTTGACCTTCTGATTGAGTCAAATGGTGTCAATTCGCTTTATGTAATACTTCTCTTTATATTTTCGACATGATGCATACATTCATTTGTGGCTCCAAACGAAATTATAAGTTGATCATTCAGAGAAAAATCCATTTTGGCCAGAGATTAGCGATAATATTTTGTGCAGTGAACTGCGTAGTATGATTGGTCTTAAGCTAGTTAGCTTTCCTCTTTTCTTCTCCGTTTTATGTATTAACTTTTTGATTCCGATGTTAATTCTGAAGTGTTCCTTAAACGTTTTGTTTAGAATATGAGTGTGCGTTTTTGAAACTCTTCAGGAGTGTGTTTGATGAGTTCTGGGTTAATATTGTCTAGGACTGGTGTTTTTGAGTTGTTTAGCCTAGTCACAGGCTTTATAACTCCCGATAAAATTATTTATAATGATAGCTTTCTCAGGACTCCGTCAAATGAATAAAGCGTTTCCTTTTCCAAAATTGAAATATTTTTCAAAGTGATCAACTATGATGTCTATGCGTTTCTGGTTGTTGTAAATAGGTTTTCCGAGTTCTTCATAAACTTTTATATTTTCGGATTTTATCTTTCGCGCTAGGATCTTTACAACTGCATTCATCTGCGTTTCCTGCTTGTACCTTCCAACTTCGTTTGCAAGGTTTTGTAGTTTTATTTCATGGATTTTCTGACATTTTTCCTAGTTTTCGCATGATTTTGTTTTTTTTGGATTTTAAACTTAGTTGCTTTCACTTGGTCGAGGGTGTTCATGCATTTTATAGGTGATTTTTTTGTAGATGAGAGATGATTTGTTTGTGTGTCGTAAATTTTTTTGAGGATTTTTGGAATTGTCTCAACCGTTAGCCACTGATTTTATTTTTTACGAGTTTATGCAATAAGCTTCCAGCCGGTAGATATAAATTAATCGGTTTTATGCTTATGATATTTTAGCAGAATAGTTAATTCTGTAGATAGGATTGTTTTTTCAGAGTTCGGCTGCCTATCTAATTCTTCTGAGACTGATAATCAAAAATATCCTTTTTAAAAAATGTTTAATTACAAATAGTTTTTTTGTCGATCCCAAAATTGGCAAAAAATAGAAGTTTCATTGTTTAATAGCTTGTCTAATCTCAGTAGAAATTTGGTTTAATCTATCAGCAAAAAATTTAAATCAAACATAAAAGACTTAATTTGTGCTTTTTGGCAATTGCCATTGAGATTTCCTGTGTTTTTGGAGCAAGACGCTTGCTCATCTAAAGACTTAATATCGATAAATAATGTTACAACTAAAACATCGGAGTTATATTATTAATTTCAATAGCAAAATGTATTAGACATGGTTTTTAAAGCTAACAATCATTTCCATTTAACGAAAACAACTTAGAACCTTGAGTACTTGGCATCCTTGCATTGAATGGGTTGGTCCCTGATCCCAGTAAAAGTTTTTTCTTTGTGGAAATAGTATAAATTCAGACCGTTTTCCAAAAGTGACTAGACATTTCCACGATATTTAATTGTTCAGGCTGTTTCCTCACTTTATGCTACTTATAAACTGTATGGCGCGTAAGAATAGAAGACTATTTCGACAATCCGTAGCCATTTTACGTCTTTATGCAACACACTAACCACTGTTCAGGAGACTTTGTAGATAAGGCCCCTCCACACAACATAAAAGTTGTATTTTCGCAATATAACAACACTTGTATTTCGACTATATCTACCGCATCTGCCAAAACCTCACATTACAACCAAGATAAAACCGTGTTAAAATATATAATAAATATATTAAATTAACCAAGTCCACCCCAACTATTCGAACTAATGTCAGACTCAGGACGCATAGAGGACGGGCGTAAATGGGGAGGCAGACTATCTGGAAGAGTCTTGCCACTCTTGACATAGGATATGAGGAAGGAGGCGACCCTCCACTCATACATGTCCATTCGCCCGTCGGACGCAGAACAAGACAACTCCCACACCTTGGCCAACGACTCGTAGGGCAGTTTGGACTCGAGCATAACTGGCTTGATTTGCGTGGAATCCACCTTCCCCCCAACAGTGGTAAATGTAGCAAACACCTCGTCGGCCTTCTCAATGTCCTTCTCGGTAAGTCTGAACTTGTTCTCCTCCTCCTGCTCCAACAGTTTATTGGAGGCGTCGACAATGCCGAACACCCCGCCCTCCATCTTATCCTGATTGAACTCGTTGAGAACATCGTTGAGCTTATCCAACACGGAGGGGACAGTCTTGACAAGGATAGCCTGAATGACGTCCATACTCTTCTTGTTGCAACACTCGGGCAGATTATTCACATCCAACGCTTTCTACCACTCACATGCCAGTCCCACCACTGCCTCCAACACAAGGTTGTAGACGATCATATCCCCCCCATCACTCCCTCATCCCGCAAGGCATCGTTGTAGAATGTGCTGAAATTGGCCACAATTTCCTGCTTTTTCTTCTCCTTTTTGAAAAACGGCATAATTTTTCGGAACTGTCTTGTAACCACCAAATACCTCTACACATAAGCAGGTGGATTACGAGGAAACAGTTGAGTCGTTCGATCATATTCCCCACAATGTGTGGATAGTGGTAAACCGACAACATTTGCAGGTCATTCAACAACTCAAGTTTCTCCGAGTCAAACAAATCCCTGTACGTGTCGTGTTGTATGGTTTGTCCCACAAAGAGCAAATAAAGACATGAGGCACTTCGGGGGCACACACTGCCATTCCCGAATGGTACATGAAGGCCCATACAGCCGAATCAGATTCAAATCACTGACGAATCTGCCTTGTTGAAGATGAGTCGCATTTTGCCCATCATGGACCTCATCTTCCTCAAACACTCCTTACACTCGGGGGACACGTCCACTTTGAACACGTCCATCATCATGTACATTCGAGTACACCGCTTCCCCAACTCACACAACACTCCCGGCAGGTCATACCCTCGTTGATCCCCCATGTTCTCTCCACTCAGGAACCCCGGACTGTCGATTATGTCCATTGCCCGCAGACATGTGTTATTCACCCTCGTCAGCTGGAAATGACGGGCTATGTCCTTGTTGGAGGGGAAGAAATTCTGGAAGCCCAGGTGGGGGTCGTTCATGAGGATGACTCCGCCCACCGTCACCTGCTTCTCTCCGTAGGTCAGGACGTGGAACATGTCCGTGGTGGGTTCAGGGCCTACGCGGAGGACGGGAATGTCCAATTGGAGGAGGTATTTGATGGCTGTGGTTTTTCCGGCGGAATATGAGCCCATGAAGAGGACTGAGGGTTTTTGTTCCATGTGGGTTGGACTGAGGGGACTCATGCAGTGCATGTTGAATCCTGTGCTGGCCTCGATTGGTCTGACTGATTTGTTGTACGGCACGGACAGGCTTCGGAGGATATCCGAGATTTTGTCGGCTGTGGTTGACATTTGATCCTTTTTGACTGGATGTCCGCACTCAATTTGGACTTGCTCTGCGAATATGGGGTTATTAAGTACCATTTATGTGACCACAAGAATTGATGAGATTCGCAAATAATTATAATGTATTATTTAATAGTTTTTTAATATTTGAATAAACACTAACAAAAATGTACAAAATTGCGATTATTATATTTATTAACTGGTTAGTCCATAAGAATGTCAATCAATCGAATATTCATGATATCAATAATCATGATAGCTAGGGCGATTATTTTAACCTAAAAAATACAAAATTAACCTAAAATTTAACTTTATGCCCTAAAAATTAAAAAAATAAGAACACTAAAACTTTTTGTTAGACATAATTTTCTATATTTTCTGTTAGAAAATTTTTGTTGAATCTTAGAAAACTCTTTATCTTAGAGAAACATTAAACCGAGCAGAAAGTTTGCCGAAATGTTCGAATAGCTTCGGAAGAGGTCACACTGCTAACTAACACATAGTTGTTGAGAATTTCCTTAGCTGTTTGAACTAGATATCCATCATCCGCGAATGATTCGAAAATATTTGAACTCCGATCAGATTTTTTAAATACTATGTAGTGACCTTAAGCCAGAACCCCCATCTTGTCAGGAGGTGGAATGGCAATGTTTCTGTCTTTGAATATTAGTTTTCTTTATTGTTCTTGTTAATTGCAACTCAAACATTTATAACTTTGATAATATTTTTTTGTAAATTTATTCTTGATTTTCTAAATATAGATAATTTAGTATTAAGCAAATCTAATTAAACGCACTTAATAATTTATAATGAAATATAAAATTTATAGATTATAGCTATATTTATATTTTCCTCCATTCATTAAATGCCACCAAAGTGTTGATACGAGGTTACTGCTAAGCTTATTGCTTAAACTATCTCGGGTAAAGTCCCCGTCGCATTGAGAGAGTTGTCCAATATTCATTAAGTTCCTCTGATTTGCCAAGATGCTTTGTGTTCAAGTTGAGCGTGTTCAGTGTTGCTTAATGGCGTGCTATTCTAGTAATATCATCGTTACACAAAACGGGGCTTAGACTTTGATGGCATATTTTATTTTCCAGACTAAAAGAGGGGTACATTAAGATGCGCACTACATCGGCGTTGATCACCAAACAAGCATTAATATGCATACACATTGCTCGCCAATTCTTACATAGTTATTTTTTTTAAGAAAGAAATTAAAGATAGCTAAGTTAATTAAAAGCCTCACGAGACACCCGGCCAGCCTCGCGAATGGCGAAGCCGTTTCCTCGGATCACAGCAATCGACAGACGTTCCAGGAGCCAAGAACACTCTCTTGGATCGTGACTAATCCTTGAAATCCGTCGACCGAGCGAGCAAAGGAAGCGGAGTGTCTTGGGGCCGAAGATCCCGGAGGACTCCACGGCAATTGGAGCAAAGAACAGCGAGTTTGAGAGGTGGCCGTACTTGAGAATCTTTCTCTCCTCGGCCTGCCTCGAAGCGTGCCCAGGATTGGCGGCGGACAGAGCGAGATTTCCCAGCGAGAACGTGTCCGAACAGGTAGAATCCCAAATAAGGGATTTCCCCTGCTCGTAGGGGAAGGTGGACATGCCGTCAGGGCGTTTGCCATCCCCTCTATCCAATCCAACAGGTTCAAGGATTGACGGGATGCCTGCTGAAGCGAGGGCTCTCTGTATGACTGAGTTGAGTTATTATTGAGAAAACTTCCAGACTAAAAGAGGGGTCCATTATTTTCAGGTCTAGCAGGTCCACCGAAACGAATGGGGTGCGGCTGATCCAATATAGGTCTGAGTGTTTCCACTATAGCTTTACTGTAGACATTATCCCATTCCCATTGGCGTGAGGTGTTAGATGGAATGCCCAATATGGATCCATGCCAGAGTTTACAAGCTCTAGAAAATACTGGGTCCTTTTTCAATCCGCGAAAGTTACGTAGATTTTGTTTGATTTAACTGCGCAAAATGCTATATTAATACCATTATTCATAATCGCACACTTGCATCTAATTATACTGAAGAATACAAAATAGTGAATTATTTTTTCCTAGCCAACGTCCTCTGCTTATTAGGATCCCCGACAATCTATTCCTGAGTAACCAATCCCTTCCTCAGCCGAACTTTCTTCACATGTTTGTCACCCAGTCGATCATCTCCACGCCCCTCCCCCACAACCTCCCAATGTGAGAACTTGAACTGACAACTACACATCCCTTCGTCCTACTTTTCATCTCTTCCTCAATCCCGAATGAATTGACCGTCTTAATATACCAATCACACATATACACACTCAGATCATACAAGTCCTCACTGACCACCCTCCCTCCTCTCCTCCCAATCACCCCTAGACTGTGTCGTCCTTGAAGCTGTAGTCATTTTATGAATATTTCAGCATACTCAGTTGATAACTATGCTTCGAATGATTGCTTAGAATTTCATAATTTTGTTTTAGAATCATACAAGTTTTACAACATTGTTAACTACATTGTTACTAGAATGCTCCTAAAGGATTCAAGAAAAGAACCATTCACTCTTTCCAGCTGGAATTATCTAGACCAGGGGGTCTCACCTTTTCAGCTCAAGGCCAAATCGATAATTAAGATTAGCTTCGCGGGCCGCACAAAAATATTTTATATATTTTATATTTTTCCAAGCCGGTAACTCGCTTGCAATCCGAAGTGCAGCCACTGCTGATGCGTAATGAGTTTTTTGGACTCTTTTTTTCTTTTTAATTTCCATTTCCTTTATAAAGAAATAAAAGTTAAAAAATCTACAAAAGGCGTTGAGCTAAAAAGAAAGTATTATTTGTTTATAAGTTTTTGAAATCCGGAATAAGTAAAGTCGAAGAAGTTTGTAAAGCTGACTCGAGTGATTATCCGTGAGTTTGTTGCGATATTTATTTTTATTCAAATCATTTTACTAAATATTTATTCGCATAAATATGTAGATCCAAACATTAATATAATAATATGCATTGTGGTGTTATATTTTTGAATTTGTCTTGAGGAATTAATTCGTAAAAATTAATAATGGACGCATTTTCGAATAATGCCGCCAGTTCTATATCATGTTGTAAATTAATGAGTTCTAGTTGAAACTTTGCAGGCGCATCCTTAATTTCCACGCTGAATGGAATTGCAAATATTTTCATTAAAGGAAGGAATTCTTTAAAATTCTAAAAATTAAATTTATATAAATGTACTCCAAATCGTGCTTCAAATTGATTAATTAAATCACCAATTATGGATATGTTTAACCTTAAGAATAAACATTATTTAAAAAATTAAAAAAGTTAGTTACTCTAGAGGGGCCGCAAAAAAAATCCTGGGGGCCACATGCGGCCCCGGGGGCCGCATTTGAGAACCGCTGATCTAGACGACAATAAACCAGATTGACACTCTCCTCACTTACTCCCTCATTCCCGGGATATAACTGTATCCGCTTAGATCGGTTAAACCGACTTGGCGGAGGCTATGTTTGTATTGCCTGGGAATCATATCTCAAAACAAATCTGCAAACGATCTCGAAACCTACAGCGGAAGGCTGATAAGTCTATCTCCAGTTTTACTGAACGGTTTATGAATAAATAAAATAAATAAATTTTATTTGAGACTGGTCTTTATTTCTGTGGCCATTTCGAGTTAATATTCAAAGAAAGTTAGTCTGAAATTTTGGTGTTCATTTTGCCAAGAAGTTAAGTCTTAGTAGTCTCTTGCATTTTCTTTGTGAGAAATGTTTGTGTTTGGATTTTTATCTGAATTTTCTTATTTAAAAACAATTTTTAACGTAATTTTTATCGAAGGTATCATCTTTTAATTTTCGGTTTTCTGTCGAGTTTTCGCAATAAAGTGGATTGTATTTTTAAACGAAAAATTAAAATAATTTTCTCAAGTGTATTGGACGTCTCAAGGCTTTGAGAACACACAATCTCTGGAGACGAGATGGCTCCTCCAGAACGTGTCCCAAGCAATAGTGAGGGGAAACAAGATCGCCATCAGTTCTTCTTCTTATTGACCTTAGTTAACATTTTTCTGGAATTGACATTTTTGGATTAATTGCATCACAGAAATCAATTTTCTCTATATCTTCATCATTTTTATTCTCTTAATCCTAATCTTTATAGAACTCAATTGTTCTCAAAAATTCTTCATCATTGTTGTTGCAATTTTTATAGGTACAATTTTCATCATCATCTGAAACCGGAGAGTCCTCCTTAAAAGTAGAGTCATCTGGAGTGTCCTGATTGCCCAATTGTTAAATGCTTTTTCAATGCAATTCGTTACTGTTATTCTTTTAATTCATACCACGCTTCAATTATCAATGGTATTACATCAACTAGTTTAAAATTTCTGATTTTTTCATCTTGAGATCATTAGATGATATTTTCGATAAAAAGTCAGCATGGCTTTCATATAAAAATACAGAATGACTAATTGCTTTTGATATAGTACGAGATTTTTTTTCAAATTTATTCTTAATTGGACAAAATTCTTTGCCGTCAATCTTCAGATGACTTGGAACCGCTCCTCGACCAACACAGACTGGCTTGTTTTCGTTCCGCCTGTCAGCCATACTCAGATTCCTAGCTTAATGTAATCCTTTCTCCGCTTTTGGATACTGTCCTCGATAGGGATTCACTCCGTTTTGGTATCTGCAATCTCTTTGGACTTCCTGTCTGCAAACCTCACCCCTGCCGTTGTGGGGCTAAAGTTAACGCCTTTGGGCTCTGTTTTGTAGAATGAGTGTCGGCCGATTTCCCCGGCACACTGAAATTAACAATTTAATTACGGAATATGTGGTCACTCCTGGCAAGAAGAAGGAGGCTCCGGGAGGGAATAGTCGACCAATGCCTAAGAAGCTGTGTCTTTAACTTATTCCAGCGAGTTCGAGGACATGGAACTCTTCAAAAAAGATGTTTTGATGTGTTTTGTAAATTGTCCGAGGACAAGGGACTCTTAAAAGGGTATTTGTATGAAGAGAAGAGGAGATTAGTTCTACTATGACGACTCGTTTGCCCAGTAGGAGTGTGAGTGTCATTTGTAGCTGAGAAGTTGATAAGAGTTATTCAAATGGTTAAGGAAAAGGAGCCGGATGCTCAAACACTTCCTTGGCAAAGGAGGACTCTTCATTTGAGTGATTCGCAGGTGTATGTCGTCGTTGAAAATAACCCTGAGAGTTCCCCAGAGGTACCCCACTATAAAATTTACGGGCTTCTTCTCTGATCTATTCCTCTCCTTCAAGCGATGGCGGTCAAGGCTGATCAATTAAATTCTTAATAATGCGTTTAGATTCATTTAATCCAGTAGCCAAAGACCTATGTTTTTTGAAGAGTGCTCAAAAGTTCAAGTCCAAGAGGTGCAAAACAGAAAAGACAATCCAGGATTCTGTTTTCATAACTGCCTACTCAACAAATTGAGAACATCCCCATTTTTTGTCATCTTTTTTCGGATATCTCATTTTTTCCATTTTTTAAAATAATTTTTGCAGCGGTTTACAGAATTATGGACATGAGAGATTTTACTGTATCATTCTCTAACAAATGAAACTGGTGCCCCGACATTGATTACTCTCAGCCACTGCTAATTGGTGGGTTTTTAAAATCTCCATTTTGTAAAATGAATCCAAACATAGACCCAAGCGTGTTGTGTTATCATCGTGACTTTGCTTTGTAAAAAGAAGGACAGTTTGTGTTATACTGGATTTGAAAAGTATGACAAATATTCTAAGCAGGCTTGTATTTCCTAATTGCAGTTCTAATTACATATTATATTCCAGTTTGGTGTCTATTTTTGAACTCAGCTGGAACTTATCAACTTAGACCTCAAGACAGAAAACGACAGGACGCATTTCTTGTCTGGAAAACACTTGTTCCGACACGTTTTGGTCAATAAACTTTCAAAATGATGCTTCTTTCTAACCTCGGCCTGGCCGGTCAAAACCCAAATTAAAAAACAAAAATAGAAAAGAGGCTCCTTGATTGTTTCATTTCAAAATGTCTAACTAAGCAAAGTATGACCAAAAGACTAAAATTTTGAAATAATTATTTGAATTGTAGACAAACAACTCGATTTACACTTAAAAATCTGGTTTTGATTCTTCAGTTAACATAAATCTGCTGAATTATCCTCTTAGTGAATAATTTTTATGAAAAATATTCAAAATCTTAATAAATATACACAAAATATTAGAACAAAGAAATATTGATATCTATTAAATTGTAATTAATTTATTTAAATCTTGATTTGAACATTTGAATAAAATGACCTTCCGAATTGCGGTCGCATTTTCCCTATCACACTAGTTACCATGCCCCAATAACCCCTAGGAAATGGTCTCCAATAACAAATGGCACAGCTAGTATTGGGTATAATATAACTAAATACCCCTATTCTGACTACCTCCACGAAATAGACTGCAAAAAAACGTGTCGAACATTCAAACAGAGTGCAAGTCACTCTCGGAAGTGTCGGAAGACGAGTTCCCGCCCTCACGTCACTAAAGGACATCATCGAGAGCTACATTTGGCTGCTCAAAACCTCCAGGGTTTGGGTGTCCTGAGAGTGCAGACGACGGGCGGGACTCCCACGTGCAGACGAGGTCACAGACTCGCAGACTGGAAGAACTGTCCTCCTTCTCACCATTCATAGATCAAAGGCGGTCACCCAGCCACCCGACTCACCCAAATCGTCAGAGACCTCTCTGAGTGAGGACACCTCGGCCTTCACTCTCCACCTGTCCGAGTGTTCTTCTCGTGGGAGTGTGGCAGAGGAGAATTTTGAGTTCAAGCCAGAGAAGAGGCTCAGTTATGCCTTCACGGACCTCCCCTTTGTGGTCCCCCGGAAGATCAAAAGAGAGGACAACTCTACCACAAAGAGCTACCACTACTTTTCCCTCACAACACTCCCACGTGACACCTACGTGGGCAATGAAGAAAACGAATTAAAACAATTCCTACAAAGAAAATGACAAACTAAGCAAATTTATCTGCATTTTGTGAATATAATAGTCATTAAAACTATCCAAATATCAAACGAATCCTTCCCAAAGTTATAAAAGTCGACCAGTCTAGAATACACAACACTCACACACGGAGAGAGGCCGTCGATCACATGTTTGAGCACCCCACAGGCATCCTCCTCCCCCACCACGGAGATCTCCACCACCACAGACTCGGTGAAGTCATGAAGGGAGTGAGACTTGGACTACTCTAAGAGAGGGGGACCAACAGATGATCCGGTAGATGGATATTTTGACAGTCCCCCACCACACGACCTGTCCTTCCGTGATGTAGTCCGCCGTGTGTCTGCGGATTAACCTCCGTGATACTCAAATCCAATTTCCTCCAGGAATTTGACTATTTTTAGGTCCCCTCGACATTGCGTGATCGACCGGGACATCACGTGGGGCATGTCGGGCAGGGAATCCGCGATTCCGTGATGGATGACGTAGCACACGTTTTCCGCGCTGTCGGTTTTTCGTCTCACGGTGAAAGACGGTCTTGGGAGTTGGGGTTTCCTGTGTGGTGGGGGTGGGGTGGGGGGGTACTTTGGAGGTAGGTGGAGACTGTGTTTTTGAAGTCCTGGGGGCCTTGACTGACCCCGCAGAGGAGAGACAGGCGGGTCAGCAAGGCGTTTTTGGCTGCTGAGTAGACTGTGCCATAGGACACGTAGAGGTTGTTCATTTTCTGATCTCCTTCTTCTTGTCCTTGTATGTAGTTGATATCCATCACAACAATTATGTTTTTAATATTTTATTTATTTAATAGTTAAAACAATTAATTTTAAATTAATTAATTAATATGAATAAACACACCCACCTTGTTGTGAAGCAAGTGGTTACGTGTCTAATAGGGGTAGGTTTTAAGCGGAAATACAGTAATCCTCCAAGAAACGTCCTCCCCCAGTGCTGTCCCTCGGAAAGTATTATTATACAACGTCATCTCCCCTAAACTGGCCATGGAATCGACCAATTCAGTGAGTTCTCAAATCATTCCAGCCAGACGAGCCCTTTGCCTGGGAAGCACGTGAATTCCTCCGATCCCTCAGTCTGAATAAACGAGTGTCCGTCAAACGGGAGGGAGGACTGCAGGAGACAGAACTGGTGACCCTCCACCTGGGAGGTGGGCAGAGCATCAACCAACGAGTAGTCCTGTCTGGCCTGTCATCAGTCCGTCGACTGGTCGGGAAGGCGGCCGACTGGTGATGTGTGTTAATATGGCAGTGGGGAGTACAGGGCGATGCTGGCCTGTCAGGAGGAGGCCAGACAAGCCGGGCGAGGTCGCTGGGGGGGTCTCTCCCAGGCGATTGTGCGGCGAGTACTGTGGGTGGTGGAGGACAGTCAGTCCTTCTTGTTGGCCAGACAAGGAAGGGACTGTTCTGGTCTGATTTGGCCTGATTGGTAGGTTTGGTCGAACACGTCGTGAATGCATCCAAAATGAGAGTTCTGTTATTAAAGGACTGGCAGTATGTTTATGTCACTCTCCACGGAATACGTGTGTGTAGTCCCCGACTGTTGAATGTACTGGTTTTGTACTGAGTGGGAGGAACAAGCCAAGGCGTTTATGGTGGCTCGTCTTTTGCAGAGGAAGGTGACTGTCCGCTTTGCTCGGATTACCAAAAATGGCACTTTTCTTGCCACTGTTTTCCTAAATGTGTCACAGTGGCATATTTATTTTAGAAAAGTGATGTAGCCATCAGTCTCCTCCAGAAAGGACTGGCTGAATCGCTATCTCCAGCCCACCCAGAGTACTCCCAAGCACAGAAGTACATTTACTGTGTGACCCACAGAATAGGCAGAGACTCCCACCTAGGAATGTGGAATGTGACTGATAAATTGATCGATTTGACACATGTTGTTTTGGGGTGGTCAATTGGTAGGACATTTTTGAGGTCAAATCACTGTTTCCGCGGTTTGAGAAGATGGGGTGGTTCAAGGCGTGGATAGAACAGTCATTTACGGATCCAGTCTGACCATTCTCACAGTGAGGGACCACTACCGAGTCAAACTGTTGCTGGACGGAGTGAGGTGTCCCAAATCCCCGGACTGTGTGAGGATGAGGGGGTCGAGTTTGTCAGGAATTTGGTGACGAATAAGGAGGTGGACGTGAGGGTGGTTAGGGTGGATAATTATGGATTCCTTATTGGCTGGGTGAGCGTGGAAGGGAGGGGACTGGCCATGTCTTTGGTGGAGAATGGACTGGCTTTCCTCACTGCAGGCTCCGATAAAGACGAGGACATGAGGAATGCCCAAAGAGTGGCCAGAATGAAGCAACTAAATGTCCTCTCACTTATATAACCAGATCTGGGAAGATTCCCCGAAGCAGGCGGACAGAAGGATGTTGGAAATGTGTCTGTCGTACATAAAGGAGGACGAGTTCTACCTGCAGAGAGTGACGAATTGTGACCATTCTCTGTGAGTGTTGTAGTGACGGTGATTGAGGAGACCATGAGAGAGTTGAACCCCATTGACAAGAGCAAGTTCTTTTTCCTCCCTCTTGGTCAACTCACAATCAACTCTCTGTGTGTTGTGAGGGCCAGATGTGACTTGAATTGGTACCGAACGAGAGTCGAGTCGGTCGACCAGTCGACAAATGAAATGCGACTGTATTTCATCGACTATGGCTATGTCTTGGTTGTGGGTGTATTGTTAGCAGATGGACTTGTCCATGTCCAGTCATGTGCGTGGTCTGCCCACACATTTGCAGGACTATCCCCCACTGTGTGTGAAATGCAGACTGGCCTTTGTGGAGTATAATCAGACATTTGTTTCCTGTGTTGTGAGGAATATGGCCAAGGAGACTGAGGATACTGTCTGGTTGACATTGTGAAGGAGACTGACCGAGTCACCTATGTTGTCATGTTCCACTCTTCTGGAAGGGGAGAGGAGGGACTTTGGGTTGGAGATGGTCAGACTAGGACTGTGTTCTGTCAGTATTCGCATATCTCAACAGTTTGCCCACGACTACTTTCTGGCTCAGGAATGAGGCTAAGGCTCATAGACTTGGAATGTGGGCATCTGCTGATTTTGAATAATCTTAATAATAAAATGGTATGGTGTGTGTCTGTCTGTCTGTGTGTGCACACCAACTTCAAATTGGCAATACGATGTCCTCGACTTACATGATGAAGTCCTTAAAACCTTCCCCCCCAAAAAATTAAAAAAAAATTTTCTGCATTTTGGTTAAAATGAACAACTACAATGTCCTCAACTTACATGATGAAGTCCTTAAAACCTTCCCCCCAAAAAAATTAAAAAAAATTTTCTGCATTTTGGTTAAAATGAACAACTACAATGTCCTCGACTTACATGATGAAGTCCTTAAAACCTTCCCCCCAAAAAAATTAAAAAAAAAAATTTTCTGCATTTTGGTTAAAATGAACAACTACAATGTCCTCGACTTACATGATGAAGTCCTTAAAACCTTCCCCCCCCAAAAAATTAAAAAAAAATTTTCTGCATTTTGGTTAAAATGAACAACTACAATGTCCTCGACTTACATGATGAAGTCCTTAAAACCTTCCCCCCAAAAAAAAATTAAAAAAAATTTTCTGCATTTTGGTTAAAATGAACAACTACAATGTCCTCGACTTACATGATGAAGTCCTTAAAACCTTCCCCCCAAAAAAAATTAAAAAAAAAATTTTCTGCATTTTGGTTAAAATGAACAACTACAATGTCCTCGACTTACATGATGAAGTCCTTAAAACCTTCCCCCCCAAAAAAATTAAAAAAAAATTTTCTGCATTTTGGTTAAAATGAACAACTACAATGTCCTCGACTTACATGATGAAGTCCTTAAAACCTTCCCCCCCAAAAAAATTAAAAAAAAATTTTCTGCATTTTGGTTAAAATGAACAACTACAATGTCCTCGACTTACATGATGAAGTCCTTAAAACCTTCCCCCCAAAAAAAATTAAAAAAAAATTTTCTGCATTTTGGTTAAAATGAACAACTACAATGTCCTCGACTTACATGAAGTCCTTAAAACCTTCCCCCCCAAAAAAATTAAAAAAAAATTTTCTGCATTTTGGTTAAAATGAACAACTACAATGTCCTCGACTTACATGATGAAGTCCTTAAAACCTTCCCCCCCAAAAAAAATTAAAAAAAAATTTTCTGCATTTTGGTTAAAATGAACAACTACAATGTTCTCGACTTACATGATGAAGTCCTTAAAACCTTCCCCGCAAAAAAAAATTAAAAAAAAATTTCTGTATTTTGGTTAAATGAACAACTACGATGTCCTCGACTTACATGATGAAGTCCTTAAAACCTTCCCCCCAAAAAAATTAAAAAAAATTCTGCATTTTGGTTAAAATGAACAACTACAATGTCCTCGACTTACATGATGAAGTCCTTAAAACCTTCCCCCCAAAAAAATTAAAAAAAAATTCTGCATTTTGGTTAAAATGAACAACTACGATGTCCTCGACTTACATGATGAAGTCCTTAAAACCTTCCCCCCAAAAAAATTAAAAAAAATTTTCTGCATTTTGGTTAAAATGAACAACTACAATGTCCTCGACTTACATGATGAAGTCCTTAAAACCTTCCCCCCCAAAAAAATTAAAAAAAAATTTTCTGCATTTTGGTTAAAATGAACAACTACAATGTCCTCGACTTACATGATGAAGTCCTTAAAACCTTCCCCCCCAAAAAAATTAAAAAAAATTTTCTGCATTTTGGTTAAAATGAACAACTACAATGTCCTCGACTTACATGATGAAGTCCTTAAAACCTTCCCCCCAAAAAAAATTAAAAAAAAATTTTCTGCATTTTGGTTAAAATGAACAACTACAATGTCCTCGACTTACATGAAGTCCTTAAAACCTTCCCCCCCCAAAAAAATTAAAAAAAAAATTTCTGCATTTTGGTTAAAATGAACAACTACAATGTCCTCGACTTACATGATGAAGTCCTTAAAACCTTCCCCCCCCAAAAAAAATTAAAAAAAAATTTTCTGCATTTTGGTTAAAATGAACAACTACAATGTTCTCGACTTACATGATGAAGTCCTTAAAACCTTCCCCCCCAAAAAAAAATTAAAAAAAATTTTCTGCATTTTGGTTAAAATGAACAACTACAATGTTTTCGACTTACATGATGAAGTCCTTAAAACCTTCCCCGCAAAAAAAAATTAAAAAAAAATTTCTGTATTTTGGTTAAAATGAACAACTACGATGTCCTCGACTTACATGATGAAGTCCTTAAAACCTTCCCCCCCAAAAAAATTAAAAAAAAATTCTGCATTTTGGTTAAAATGAACAACTACAATGTCCTCGACTTACATGATGAAGTCCTTAAAACCTTCCCCCCAAAAAAATTAAAAAAAAATTCTGCATTTTGGTTAAAATGAACAACTACGATGTCCTCGACTTACATGATGAAGTCCTTAAAACCTTCCCCCCAAAAAAATTAAAAAAAAATTCTGCATTTTGGTTAAAATGAACAACTACGATGTCCTCGACTTACATGATGAAGTCCTTAAAACCTTCCCCCCCAAAAAAATTAAAAAAAAATTCTGCATTTTGGTTAAAATGAACAACTACGATGTCCTCGACTTACATGATGAAGTCCTTAAAACCTTCCCCCCAAAAAAATTAAAAAAAAATTCTGCATTTTGGTTAAATGAACAACTACAATGTCCTCGACTTACATGATGAAGTCCTTAAAACCTTCCCCCCCAAAAAAATTAAAAAAAAATTCTGCATTTTGGTTAAAATGAACAACTACGATGTCCTCGACTTACATGATGAAGTCCTTAAAACCTTCCCCCCAAAAAAAAATTAAAAAAAAGTTTTCTGCATTTTGGTTAAAATGAACAACTACGATGTCCTCGACTTACATGATGAGGTCCTTAAAACCTTCGAGGCAAAAATCTCACGTATTAAGAATATCCTTGATGAAAACGACAGCGAGAATATTAACAATGATGAACTCCCAATTATTCGCGATAAAGAAATTCAATTCATCCTATGATTTTCTCTTTAAAATTAAATGCATATATCATTATCGACCATGAATCAAAATTAAAGCTATTATCATATTTGACTTTGACAGAATGTGCAATTACAGATTGCACGACCTTGAATAGAGTGTGCAATTAACAGATTTTGAAAAACACTTTGATAGTTAAAACCACATTAGCACAATCATTAACACAATTTACCACCAATTGACAGCGCAATCAGAAGAATTTGCGTAAAAATATTAACTATTAAGTTAAGTTTTTCGTAAAGATAGAATTTATTTTCGGTATGCCTCTTTTCCTAAACTTTTTTATTATTCAAAAATAATTTTTTAAATAGATAACCGAAGGAGGAAAAACGAAGCTGAAGAAAAAACGGTCAGCTTAAGGTAATTAATTAAATCTTTTTTGTGTGTCGCTTTTCTGCTTCTACTCTGCCTGCCGCATCTCCGGCTGCCCCATTTCCGCCAGTGGTTTGTCTAATCAAGGTCACTAAGCTAAATCTCCGGACTATAAAGGCTCTTAAGCATTATCTTAATTGGCTGTTAAAAAATTAGACTGGTTGTTGCCGTGGCGGCAGAGATTTTTTTTGTTTATACTATTTTACAAATTTTTAAAGTTTTTTTTTTGTTTTTTTTATTTTTTTGTTTTTAAATTATTTATTTTTATTTGTTTTTCTTTATTTTTTTGTTATTTTCTAAAAATTCAACCGGATTGAATTTTTAAACTCCTTAGATCCCTCTGGAATGCCGAATCATCTTTTAAAGTTAAAGATAGGCGTTCCAGTGGTTTTATTACGAAATCTTGCGCCACCTAAATTATGCAACGGAACGAGGTTAGTTATCAAAAATTTGATGGCTAACGTAATAGAGGCTACGATATTAACAGGTAAGTATAGAGGTGAGGATGTTTATATTCCACGAATTCCGATAATTTCTGATGAATTACCATTTAGATTTAAAAGGCTGCAATTTCCTTTGAGGATGAGTTTTGCAATGACAATAAACAAGGCCCAGGGACAGTCATTAAAGGTAGTTGGGTTATTTTTAGAGAGTGAGTGCTTTTCACATGGACAGCTGTATGTGGGATGCTCGAGGGTAGGCAGAAGAGAAAATTTATTCATATATGCCAAGGAAGGACGGACGACAAACATCGTTTATCAACAGGCGATAGAATAGGGTTACATTAAACCAGGTAGTTTTATACATCTACATAAACTTATAGTTGTTTGATGAAACAGGCCCTCCGCAGAAGCTAGGTCGCGGTGAGCGAAGCGAGCTGCCGAGCTAGTTTTTTAATAAAAGACTTGCATCAAAGATAATTTGGGCCACGATTAATTTAATTTTCAATTTGTTATCGCATCAGAAAAATTAGTTTAACAAAATTCGGACTTTAATTTTTCAAGCATTAGACCTGCCGAGATGCAAATTATCATGTTTTTGTGAAATGCAATAACTACAGTCTCATGTAGGTAACAAGTAGTAGGTGTGTTGTACTGATATGTGTTTTAAATTTACGGGACCGTATCTTTGAGAAAATATGAGACTTTATTTTAAAGATGTTGTGAATAACGCGGATATGATGGTATTGCCCTTCAGGAATACTACTAATGCATTTCCTTCAGTCCCCGGACTGATCCAAGGAGGAGACTCGTTCAACACAAGACATCCTTTGACGGGAGCAGGGTTGATGTTGCTCTTTACGATGCCATTCATTTTCGAAACAGACATGAAGGGGTTGACTTGAGTAAAAACCGGGCTTCCGTAGGAGACTTGAGACATTTTCTATCAAAAGAGCCCTCAACCACTCGTTTGTGGTCAATGTCACGTCGGTTTTTGTACATATTTATAGAATTAGGAATATTTGTTCTTCTTGTGTTGCGTATCTGTAAAGACAGGGGGCTGAGCTGTCTAATCTGTTTGCAATAATTTGTTGTGTCTGAATATTATAGTTCGGTGTCTTCTTTTATATTTTTTTAATCATTTTGCACTCTTGTTATTTTATTGACGAGTCTTATTTGCTGAAGTGTGCTTATTTGATTGCTCGTGATATATTTATTCATTTGATTAAGACTTGTTGGATTGTTGGTCCTTCCATTTGAAATGACATTCGAGCTATTCTGTCCATTTCATCATTTTGAGGCTATTAATACTTTTGAATCATACTTATTTTTTAATAATAAGCTGGATTTATTTAATAGTTTTTGACGTTGGAATTGAGTAAGTAGGCAGGTGATTTGGAGAAATCATTTTATGGGATACTCGGAAAAAAGATTTGCAAAAGTTAGTTGACAACTGGCGGACATGCCATTATCTGACCTAAGGTTCAAAAAAATCGAAATACCGCTGTTTTTACCGAAAAGTATAATTTCGTCCCATTTTTGTTTAAAACGAGTGGTTTCATGATGAGAAATCAAAGTGACTTTTGAACAAACCGGGAAACATGATTTCCAACCCACACTAGATACGAAAGAAGATGGAATGTCTGTTGCAGAGGATTTCATAACAGATTCTGATAGAAAACTGTTTATTTACCCAGGGACGATCGATTTCAAATTGGTGAACAAATATTGAAATTATATTTGATTGGGAATGGATTATTAAATAGAATTTTTTTAGCTAAAATAAAAAAATTGAACAATTCATATTATTACAAACAAAACAATTGCTATTAGTTCCTCACTTTCATCGCTCTTTATTTTTCGCATAATTCATGCAAAAAATTATCAGAAAATTGTTTAGTAATCAGTAACAAAATATGTTAGTATAAACCAGAAACCAGAAATAAATAATTAATTAGAATCCATAGATGAAAAGTTTGAGCATTTCGACTCCTGCTTCTGGTTGATCCGTTGGAACCATATGTCCAGAATCTCTCACAATTACCTGCATTAAATTTCCAGCAGTTTTATAATATCCATTCACTCTAGAGCCGCTTGTCGAGTACCAAATTTGCTGAGGAGCATTTGAAAATTCTTCTTTTCCAATCCAATTAAGTTATCTTAAAAATGCACTGGTCGCAATATAGGGGACGATTACGTCAACTTGTCCGGAATAAAAGAGAGTCTGATAATAATAATAATTAAATCACTTTATAGCCTGCATTGAGGATGTTTTGTATTGTGGAGGCCATTGATTTGGGGATATCTTCATATAATTTCGGATTGGGAAGAACACAGTAATCACAAAATGTTAAATTTCCTGCGTTAAATCGACGAGAATTGTTGTTTACAAAATTAATATAATTTTGATAGGGAACTTTCTAAACTTTGAATTATTGAACTAAAACCACGTCGAGTATATAATTATAATAGTCAGTAAGACCAGTTAGTTCATAGAATAGGTCAAATATTTCATCAAAATACTTTGTTTATTTAATAAAAGAAACCTCACTGCTTCGATAAAAATTTCCAGCTTCAATGTTCTGACGTGCCAAAAAATTTAAATCGTCAAATTTTCCAATTTGATTATCAAAAATAAGTCCAATATTATATAGATACGTTCCATAGTCAAACATCTTTTTTATAGCTCAATTAACATACATTATACGGATCACAAAGACCATCTCCAATTGCCATTCCAACTAAATTAATTGGCATTGGATTGTTCCGGTTATATTGATCTATTGCAGAAACCATTGCAGAAATATATTTTCCGGCATAAGATTCTCCAGTAATGTAAAGGGGGTTAATCCTCAATTCTGGAAAAGCAGATAAAATTGTTACATGAAACTAACTCGTGTCAGTTTGATAAGATTACATTGATAAATAATAACCAACTTGTTCTTCGTTTGTAAGATAGCACTCTGTATCTGAAAAACTAAATCCAGATCCGACCTAGAAGTAACTAATTAAAATATACAGGATTGTCGATGTAAATAACGCTAAACTCTTTTGTCCACAAAATCTCTCTTAATTTTACTGCATAATTAATTAAAAATAAATAACATTCGTTGTCTGAATTAAAAAAGTATGGACCATTTTCAACAAAAGCAGCATAAATCGAAGAAGTTCCGGGTCCACCCTGCAACCAAACTAGAATAGGTGCTGATATGTTTCCGTTCTTTTGTGATCATAAAAATAATTAAACCTCGGCTGGAAAATACCAGAAATATGTATTTCTTTCACATTCATTGCTTACTCTGAAAAAACCAGCGTAGAGTTCAGCATTTCCTATTATAGGTTCAACTCTGCTCAATTCTTTAGCCAATTCTCCTTGTCCATTATTTAAGTAGTCAGTAAGAATTAAAGGTTCGTCTCTTGAAATTTGAGGAGAATTTATGTAGTTACATCCCATGTAAAATATGTTTAAAATGATGAAGAAAATTTTCATTTTCTAATCTTTAAAAATATTTAAAAGTTTATTTATTTTTCATACTGTTGGTTTGACATTTAATTATATTTTTATTAAATATTATAGTTAATACAATAAAATTAAAAAATGTATCGCAAGAATAATTTTCCATTATTCGGTTGTTCGGTGTTTTTGACAAAGTCTAAGAATATGTCTAAATAATCAACATCTCGATAAGGTCACTTTCATGCTGATTAATCCCTTTAAAATGTTTTGTCAAAAATCGACCGGTTTATTTTATTTCTTGTACTTTAGATTTCTTTGTTGCTGTGCGCAACATGACTTGACAGATAGATAAAAATGTCTATTCATGATTGGAAAACTTAAAAAACCTAGATTCTTTAAGAATTTCAATGTGGAAAAATATTGATTATAGACATTCTTTTTATTTTGATGTTGTTAGAGTTGCAAAAAGAGATGCATAATTTCCAAAAATGCGAGTATATTCTTATTGTAACGCTTTTTTATTTGATTTAAAATTAGTCCATTCAATTTACTCGATAAAATTTTGCAATCATTATTAAAAGGATTAAAGAGTGAAGACATGCACTGACTTGATTCATTAGGAAACAGCACTATAACTTTAGTGAGAATATAGTCAATTCTGAATTATTATTTGCACAGTAACTTCGTGTTAAAATAATTCGATGATCCCGACGAGGGTTCGACAGAGTTCTCAAGCATAGGTAAAAGCTCAGTAAAAGATTTGTATATAAATTGGAGGGAAGGGACGTTTTTTCTATTTAAGAATTTTAATGTGGAAAAATTTCCTGATTTGATTATCCCATGCAAAAAGTCGACGACGAATTCTTGGATTTCTACCTGCTTTCATAAGAATTTCGACACCACTGAAGAGTAATTGGTTTTTTATATCAATAAGTATACAGTGGGCGCAAAAAAAATCCGGTTTTCTAATTTCTCTATTTTTTTATATTGTGCGATATAATATTTTTTTTTAATCTTAAATTTTAGTGAAAAGTAACTCTTATTTTTTTATTTTGATTATTTTCATTATTTTTTCAAGAGATATTTCCAATTTAAATTTACAATGCGCAAAAAAAACCCGGTTTTTTAAAAAAATGTCAAATTAATATTTAATATGCCGTCCTTTAGCCATAAAAAACATCGTACACCCTTCTCGGCATGCTGTTTATGAGTTTCTGTATTAGATCTTTCGGCATATTTTCCCAAATTTCGATAATTTTATCTTTCAGCTCATGCATATTTTTTGGAGGATTTTCGTACAATTTACTTTTAATATATGCCCAAAGATGTTCTATTGGATTTAAATCTGGCGATTGCGGTGCCCAATCCAATAGTTTGACGCTTCTTTCGGCAAAGAAATCTTTCGTGATCTTTGATGTGTGTGGAGGAGCCATGTCTTGTTGGAATATGAATTCATTCAAGCACATTTTCGCAGCGGACTCCCACAGATTATTTGATAATATGTTCACATAAGTTGCTGAGTTCATAGTTCCATTTATAAATACTAGATTGCCTACTCCATAATACCCGAAACATCCCCACACCATTATTTTTCCCCCTCCAAATTTAACAGTTGGAGATAAGTGCGATTTTTCTAGACGTGTGTTGTTTTTCCTATAACAAAATTCCTTTTTTTTGTGATTAAAAATTTCGAAACAGCATTCATCACTAAAAATAGTTGATTTCCATGACGTCATATTCAGTGCGATAAATTTTTTTGACAAGGAATATCGTTTTTCGATATTAATTTTAGACAGATACGGTTTTTTTTGACACACACGTGAATATATTTCCTTTTGTTTCAGATAATTCCCAATTGTTCGTTTTGAGACGATTTTTCCTGTCAAAGAATGAAGATCCTTTGACAGGCAACGGGAAGATTTTTTCGGATTGTCAGAAACAAGCGTCAATAAAGTATTTATATCATCATTATTTAATGTCCTAGGTCTTCCAGAACCGGACAGTCTCTGTGTTGTTCCATATTTTTTGTATTTACGTATGTAATCTCCCACTGTTGATCTGGGAATTTCTACTTCTTCTGAAATTTGTTTATATGTCCAATTAAGGAAATAAAGTTGAATAATTTGTCCTTTCACAATTTCTGAAATACACGACATCCAACAACAACAAAAATGACAACAATTTCAAATTTTTGAGAATAAAAGACTCAATAATAAAAAAACCGAGTTTTTTTTTGCGCATTTTAAAATTAAATTCAAGATATCTCTATGAAAAATAAAAAAATACTTAAAATTAAAAACATACTCGATTTACATTTCAAAATGATACTAAATTAAAAAAAATAATATAAAATTTATATTGAAAAATTCGAAAAATAAGAAACCGGATTTTTTTGCGCCCACTGTAGACAAATATTCACTAAAGATAAATATATTTTATTAACATTCGACATTTTCCATTTTTTTTGATTCGTATCAATCGGTTCTAACCTAACCAACAGACAGTGAAAAATAATATTGAACCCGTACGAATACCACCAGTTATTTCTCATAAACTGAATTATTGAGGAAACTTATTTTCTGATTCCTCCCAGTCTTTACTAGCTTATAAAACTGAGGTTTCTGTTGTGGAATAAAATTATTCTTTACAGAATAGAAGTTCTAGTTTTCGTACAACCAGGAGATTAACTATTTCAAACACTAATTCCTGCAAAAGTGTTCCAGTAACTTGACCTACATGACGTTCGAAGTTTTGTTTGTGTTAAAAAAAGTAATTTGTATTTTTCCATAATGTTTTTTAGACAAGATATCAACATGTGTGCAAAAAAATAAATTCTTTAAATTTTGACAAAGTTAACATGAAAAATTAGTTTATTAACTTTTATAAAAATGCATATTTATGACTTAGAATTTAGCTTAGATCCAGAGTGATTAATATTGTCCGAAGGGGAGGATGTTTTTTAATCCTTTTGATATTGTTTGTGTCATATTTGTGAGTAGAGCTATCGTCGAATGATATTGTTTGAAGCCATGTTGCGTTTTGCTAATTGGAAGTTTATGGGATATTCTGTTTAAAATTAGACGTTCCATTATTTTTGAAGAGGTGCACAGAAGTGTGATTGGTCTGTAAGATAAAGGGTCGGCGTTTATGTGGTTTTAATTTCGTGACAATTTTCCCAATTTTCTATATTCGTGGGATGGTTTTGTTGTTAAAAGATTCATTTAGTATCGATGTGAGATATTTTAATCCATGATCACCTAGACCTTTAAAGTGGAAACTGCTAGTGTTGTCGGGTACAGTTGCATGGATTTGTTTGAGGTTAACAACGACGTTTATCTTGAGTCATGTTCGAAATCTTAAATATCGCCCGATAGCGGGTTTAAGTTTCATTTTTTTTAGATATTTTGATGAGTATATTTGTTGTAAAGATTCTACCACCACAAATTTATCTTGAGCCTTAAATAGTATAAAGCTCAATATTTAACGTAGAATCTTCTTACATTTATAATCACGTTAGCTTGTCTGATATAAACATGGTTTTTTAAACTCCTAATAAATTTTGTGTAGACCGATGTGAGCAATAACAAATCTAGTTTGTTTACAGACCTAGAGTCCATTATTTCTGGATTTATAGGATTCATAATTTATATTAAATTTTGTGTGATAACATAGTAATGCATCAGTAATAATGTATGCAGCTGAATCTCCGAAATGTAATATCCGGAACTGTAACTGCAAAAAACACAACAAAGAAAGAACCAAAGACACGTGAATATTAATTTATTATTTTATTAGCATGAAATACTTAATATTCAATTTAATTAAATATTTTAATAGAGTAATTTATGCGATTTCTAGTCTCCAAATTGCATTCTTTAGAGGAAAATTTTTAAAACTAAATCTGTGTCCCTAAACCACGTCATTAATAGATTATTTTTAAAAATTAAATGAAATTTATTTATTTTTTACAAGATAATGTCATACTTTGGAAGTGTAACGAAATATTTGAAAATAAAAAACTCAATTTACTACGTTGTCTTATCTTTTATTAAAATAATGATTTTTTGAACTCAGACGTTAATTGGCATCCCATGTGGAGTCTGACTTAACTACAGAAACTTATTTTCTAATTTTATTTTTTATTTTAAGTAAAAAATAAAAGTTTTCAATTCATTTCTTTTTTTTATTACTACAATTAAAAATTTTTGAATTAAAAGTTTAAATTAAACTACGAATGTTACGTTTGTTGGCATTCGGTTCCTTACCATCCTTCCGGTCAAAATTGGGCTATTTCTCATCTCAACCTCCCCCAGGACCGAATCCCAAAGCAAGAAGAACCGTCATACTAATATCCACAATGGTCTCTCTCATGGTTGGAGTAGCATTAGCCTCTGTTCCATTATATCAACTCCTGTGCCGGGTTCCCTCTTAATTTGTAACCACTAAGTCAATGGGATGGGGCGGGGATCCCCGATATGCCAAATCGACCAAGGACATAAGTCAAATGACTCCAGTAGATGACCGTCTGATCACTGTCCGCTTCAATGCCAACAAGGCTTCCAATATTGCCTGGAAATTTGCTCCCAAACAAGAGTCAATCAAAATTCGGCCAGGAGAGACTGCCCTTGCCTTTTTCTCTGCGACTAACCCGACAGACAAGACGGTGTGTGGAATATCAACATATAATGTAACTCCAGGGTCGGCTGGATTCTATTTTAACAAAATTCAGTGTTTCTGTTTTGAAGAACAATTTCTCAACCCGCATGAACAGGTGGATTTACCCGTGTTCTTCTACATTGATCCAGATTACGTAAAAAATCCGAGTTTATTAAATGTGAACGAAATTATGCTGAGTTATACATTCTATGAGGCCAAGGAGAGCTTCAATCTTCCCCTTCCAGATTTTCTCACTCAAGATCCTCCTAAACATTAATAGTTTTTATTTAAAGTCTGAATTTCTAACATTTTCTATTAATATGAAATTACAAGTTAAGTCTCTCAGGTCCTTTGGGAGTAACCAGGGAAGGCGTTGTTGTTGCTGCTAACTGTTGTTCTTGTACTTGGCTGGGTGACCGTCTGGAAACAAAATGTCTAATCACAAATATAGGAATTCATCAATGAAGGCGTTCTACAAACACATGGTCAAAAGTCTAACTTTTGCCAATCGTTGATATTTAAGTTTCTTTTGGTAGATCTCTATTTTCCAAAGAAGAATATGGTTTTATTGAGACAATAGCGAGAAAAAGAAATGAAAAAAAATTACCCCAACAAAAAATATTCATTGAATAGGTGACTTAAAATGAGAACCACAAAGATCTCAAATGCAGTTTTACCCCTGAAGATTTTTCTTATTTTTTTTATGAAGTCAAGTTTTGAATAAGATAGCGTCTATTGTTTCAATACTTTGCTCATGCAAGTCCTTCAGCGGACACCTCAGCTTCAGACCGAATGCCACTTTGATGGTAAATTGACTGTTTTTGAGTTTTGAAATTAGACGGTCCCTATCGTCAGTTCGATATCGTCAGTTCGTGAAAAACGTTGCTGTTTTAAGACGTAAACGCCTCAATCCTTTTAGGATCTTTGCACATATCAAGTATATTATTTTCCTTTACATGAGTCGAAAAAAGATTGAATACGATTTATACACGTTTGTTCCCTAGTATTCTAATGTGTTATGATATCAATTTTGAGAAAACTCGAAAAATGTATAAACAGCAGTCATACCGACCACCAATCAGGAATGTTCAAAAGGCTGGTTAAAAGTCTATTCTGAAGACGTGCTGTGAAAGTCAAAAAAGTATTAAAAACACTGCTCAGAAGATAATAAAGCTAAAAATCTATCGACAATACAGTTGCTTGAGTTTATTGAGAAGAATATCAATGACTACGGGGAAACCAGCTGACTGTTTCGCTGAAATAATAATTGTCTTTTCTGGGCCAAGAAAAAGATTTGAAACTGTAACTGAAGTCCGGACCTCAGAATGATCATCAAAACTCTTATTCTAATATCAGAGCATGAATGTAATTAAATCAAACAATTATCTTCAACAGAGAGGTCACCTATAGACACCTCTTCTTTTTGTATTGTAGTATGAAAGTCAACTCCTCTGACGGGTTTACTGATATTTCCAGTTTCTTTCTTCTATCGATACGACTATTTGTCTCATTCGAAACTAGGTGGTTGTCAACTTTTGTGCCATGTCTGTGTTTAGCGCCCATGTTCTACATCCTTTTCTTGATTGTCACTGATTGGATGGACGTTCTAAGCGAGACATCTATATTCAATTCAACATAACTTTCTTGGGTCCTGTGAAAGTGCTACTACTATTGTAAGTCCTGACTCTTCGAAGTGACCAAGCGGTGGCACTCTACGCACCTCCTTCCCTTCTTCTCATCCTTCTCTGACTCTGTAGACCTCCGAAAAAATGCAGTCCTACCACTCTTGCTAACTAAATATCAGGAAAGAATTGGATTGACGGGTATCAAACGACATACTCTCCAGAGTCCTCTTAAGAACAGTTGACTGAATATACAGTTATTTACACCAAACTGTCTTAAGTACCCCGTGTGGTATTTTGTGACCAGTTATTTTATGTAATCACACAGGGAATGTGACATAGACTTTGGTGCATCAGCCCTAACTCGTTCAAGGAGGTCATAATTCCTCTTTTTCGTCACTTCCACTGTCTGCAAACGATGTGGATCTCCACAATAACAATTTTCCAGTGACCTTATTGTGTACCGGACAGCATTAGAGGAGCCTGAAGCCCCATAAAACGTGGAAACATTATTTCAATTATTCAAACAAAAACAATATTTTTGAAACTTTGAATAATATAAAATTTGACGCTCTTCAATAAATATAAGTCCCAAATATTCCATATTTGAAAAATATGTTAAAGTAAACAATTCAAAAAGTAATCAACGATTTTTTAAAACGAATAAAAGCTTTAGTTACCTCTATATAATATCCACCCGCTAGACAGATTCCCGTGCAAAAAAAGTGCTGGTAAAATTAATCGTCAGACTCAACTCAACGACGTTGTCAAAAGAACTCTAAAGTAGGCAGCTTTCCCTTTCATTCTAGACCCAGTCGGTCTCTGCCGGAGTGAAAGAAAGCATCCTGCTTTATGAGTACCTTTCCTTTTAGGGAAGTCCTTGGTTTGGGATGCCATTGAACAACTCCCTTATTTTTTATTTCAACACTCAGACCGTCTTTATAATAAACAAAAATGATATGATATATAATATAGATCTAACCTAAACCATAAAATGTAAACAAACCACAAGAACGCTTAAATAAATCTGAATTCTAACCAGTCTGATAACTTAGGAAGTAGACTAAACACATCGATTTAACCAGAAAGTAAAATTAATTAAGTCGTTTGGAGAACAGTGTCGCCACAAGGAATATTCGTCGACGCTGCCTCCTTCTTGATTGTGCTATACACTTTTATTGTCGAGTGTTTTATTTCCTGCTGAATCAAGCCTAAGCCTCAGGCAGTCAAACTGACCTTTTTCGAGAAGCATTTTAAGAGCGAGGTTGGCAAGAGAAACGGTGATTTTGAATTTCTCTGCCAACATGCTTGGTGTGATGATTTTCATTTTGGGAACTTCTTTGAGCAGTTTTTGATAGTTATCGGCCGTGAATAGGAATTGGCTGTTGAGCTTTTCCTTTTCTTGTTTCTTATTCCATTTCTAACTGTAGACATCAACTGGATTACTTTCTTTTTGGCTTTGCTGACGCTCTTTGCCGGCATTAGAGGGGCTTTCTTCCCAGTGGTCTTTAAGTTTTTAGCTCCTTTCTGGACATTTCCGCCTTTGCCGGACTTTGATTTGTCGTTTTTTGCAGGCTGTTTCTTCTATAAGTAATATCAGAACGATGGAAATACGGCGGGGGGCATGCGTAGAATTATTCCTTTATTCTTAATTTCCGGATTTATAAAAAGGGTTGACACATTAATTTTAATAAACAAAATATATACAAAAATAACATAAATTAACTCATTTTTCAAAATGTGTAGTATTGATCAATTCAACACCTAAATCATCAATACACGTGAGTGGACTGCAGTCCCACCCCCTACTGGAATATCCCCATTCGTCTCTTTGACCTCCCTCGTCAGGAGTAAAGTAGATCTCAGGCAGTCAGTATTCCTTGGTCTCAAAGGATACCTCACCTAGAATAGGACATCGCTAAACTTTCTTTTGTGCGTAATTGATCTAATTTGAATTTTAACGAGTAATTGTTGTGAAATGACAATTTCTAGTAATTTAGTAATACATATTACTCATGTTCATCGAGGATAAGATGTTCAAATATACTGGAATATGACTTATATCGGAAGTCTGCATTTAACTTATCCAAACATATCCACACTTTTTTTATTTTTTAATCTTGGAAATTTCGATATTTTTTTTAAATAAGATCTTATCGAAGACAGTCAGGAGTTTTCCAGGTGTATTTTTCATCTTTGAAAAGTAAAGCATTTCATTCCAAATTGACATGTCTATGTGAATTACTCCTTTTTGTCTCCCCTACAAAATATGTAATACTAACTGACTGTTTATTTAGAATAATCCTTTCTAGCAAAATCAATTTAGAATTCGGTTTAATTCTTATTACAGAATAGTAATTTCCCTACCAGTTTATTCACATACTAGTTCAGGGACACAGAAAACCCACAAAATTTTTAATAATTAGATCTGGTATATTCTATAAGAAGGACTAATAAAAAACTCGAAATAAACGAATAAGCCTAGAAAAGCGCATTTTTCGTTATAAGAAATAATAGTCTTAACAAATATGGGAAAAACAAATCAATCAAAAAATTAGGTCTTCTGGTACTTTGCTAAAAATAAAAAATCAAGCAAAGTACGTTTTGGCTTAGCCTTTTGAGTTTTTTTGGGAGGCCGTTTTCCCTTTCCTTGGTCATTTCGGCGGGATGCGTCACTTTGTGTGTGATGGAGTACTTGGTCGGGGATTCGGAGATATTTGATAGCATTTCCACGAATATAACACTCGTTGAGTTTCCAAAACTCGTCTCCGTCCCTAAATATATAAACAGTGTGTACTCTCGACGTGCAGATAGCTTCCTTCAAATAAATATTCATAAAGTTGTCACATCTGATTAAATGGCCGTTGTACGTATCACCGTTTTTGAGTTCAATAAGCTGAATTTTAATACTTTAGGAATACCATCGGATTGTTTGTGGCATTTTTTAATATTGACAGTGGCATCTACATTATTTAGTAATAATTGGGATATAAAATTGACTAATTAACAACATGAACCATGTTTGCCATGCAAATGTATTATTTCTGTATTTAACATAACTTGAAAAATATTATTAAATGATAAATAAAAATATTCAAATGTCTTTTTCGTGTATCTGCAATCTAATTTCGGAGGTTGTTGAATAGAACTATTGAAAATTTTTTTAGCAAAATGATCAACTGCCTTCTTTGTCAAAAAGCAGTGATTACAAGATTTTTCCCATATTTAAAAAACAAATTACATCTTAGAGTAAATTCTTTCAGTCGAAATCTTTATAATAACCAAAATAATTTAATTACTGACTATCGAAAGTGAGGACTTTTACGACAAATGTAAAAAAGACACAAACCGACTTCTGCTGACAATCCTGCTCATTTTCCTTCAGTTGACTGCTATAGCACAACCTGTATGTATAATTCACCACCGAATTGACAGCCTCCTACAATTACAAATGTGGACTAACTTTTTCCAGAGTCATTAAAAACTGATTGGCAGTAAAAATAAGCATGGACATCCTCGACACGAACACTTTCGATGGCAAATACTTTACAAGCTCTAGCTATGGATAATGGATCTGGACAATTGTGAGTTCGAATCCGAAGGAGGCTAGTTTTCTAGACGGGTTCAATTCTCGTTATCGTTCCACTGCCTGTAAGGCGAAGAGTCCTTCTGGCACAACACCGTTGAAAAATGGGGATCATTTACCTTCTTTCCGGTCTTAGCATGGCATTATGGTCAGTTGGAACTTCCAATCGGATATGGAAACGCTCAGAAGGCACTTAACGCCTACCGAAAAAGGATTTGTCAAGTAATATCCTCTCCTCATGAGTAGGGCAACCAGAAATATGACCTTAAAAAAGTTAAATATGACCGTAAAAAATATGACTTTATGACTTTAAAATTCTAAAATATAACTTAAAAATATTAAAATATGACCTAAAAAATCAAAATATGACCTATCGAATTTTGATTTATAGATATTCTGAATTTGAAAATATGAAAAAATTAAACATTTCAATCAATGAATTTATTATAATATTGCATCATATAATATTTAATATTTTCTGGCTTGAAGTTTCTATCCTTTTCGAGCAATTTATTCAGCATAGAAAAGCTTCTTTCTGCAGATATTGATGTTGAAGAACATTTCCATAAGTAAATAAATGTTTCTGGAGAAATACTAAAAATTCTAGCATTTTTGATATTCGTCCATGGTAACATACTTATCCGCTTTAAAAAATACTTGTTAAAGTCACAATTATCCTCACCAAAATTAACGGAATCAATGAATTCAATTGCATCTTTAATTGTATAAAATTTTTCTTGGCATTTTCTGATTTCATCAATAATAGGGTTGTATGAAGCCATTAACTCTGCCAGATTTTTCTCCAAATTTTCAGAGCTAACAGCATTTTTCGCATTCATCACAATCTTTCCACAATTTGGATAGGATAAGACAATTTCGCGAACTCTTGAAAGATGTTGACTATAATATTTTGCTGCGTCCAACCAGCTGCCCCATCTTGTTAGAACAACATCAGGTGGAAGTCCAATAACTGTAAAAAGACTCCTCCGGGAGGGATTTTTTACAATCGACATTTTGATAGACGAGATTAAGTCGTCAATATATTTATAATGTGCTCTAATCTTTAATGCACAATTGTGCAGAAGATGAGCAAAACAAGTTATATGAATCATTTTAATATACATAACCTTCAATGTACTCGCTGCTAAAGTCCTATAACGGGCAGCATCAGAAATAAATAACAAAAAATTTTCCCTTTTTATATCATAAATTCGAATTGTGTCATCCACAATTCTACAAATTGCAGATGCATCACAAATTTCAATTTCCAAACAATTTAATAAATAAATTTTTTCAGGACTTTCAATAGTCCCACAAAGAACGTTAACAAATTTCTGTTTATTGATTTCCGTTTCATCAACAAATATGAATATATTCTTTCCAGAAATAATTGTTTTAAGCATTTCAATCAATTGATATTGCAAATCTGGAACTATATTTCTGCACCAACTTTCGCTGGGAACAGTAAATCCGAGATTATTAAAAAAATTAATAAAGTGTTCATTTCTTATTTTGTAAAGAGGTATATTCGCCTTCGTCATCATTTCGACTAAGCAAATTCCGAAATTTTTCTTTGCTTCAAGTTTCGGAAGAGTGTTGAGTTGGGTTTGAAATTTTTTCTGTTCCTTTTTATGCCGGGTAGTTTCCCTGTGCTGCACAACATTAAACGTTTTCGTAAAATTAACAAAAACTGAGCATTTCGAACAAAATAAACGTCCAGCTGAATCAATCTGAAATTCAGACGGGTATCGTTTAATTATTTTATTTAACTTTTGATTGTTAGATTGCTTTTGTTTCGGCATGTAAAAATCTATAATATTTAAGCGGCCAACTACCAAAACGTGTGAAAACGTGTTATTGTCAAAATTTAAACAAAGATTAATAAAAATATATGATTTAATAAATATAAATATGACCTAACAAAAAAAATATGACCTAAAAAAATAAAGACCTAAAAAAATTAATAAAACTATTAAAAAATATAATAATAGTTTATTAATTATAGAAATAACATCAATATTACCAATAAAAAATAATATGACTTATATGACTTTTGGTTGCCCTACTCATGAGTAATATCCTCTCCTCTTTTGATTTCCGTGATTTCGGTTTTGTTTACATTTACGCTGAGAAAAAAGGACGAGGGAATCACCCTGGAGTGTCCCAATCGTTGGTTTTAAACTCCGGAAAGTTGCTCCTTCTGTCCGCACAGATAGTCTTGTGTTCTCAAGTAGTAGTCTAATTATCTTAACCGACGATTCATCCAATATTTTTAACTAATAAATAATTTAAAATCCAATTTTATTTGTCTTAGTTAATTACGAGTACGAGTTGAAAATCCAGTTAGGTAAGTATTCATTTTATCATATAATTCTTTAGATTTTTTTGATTTGGTCCAGTGAATTAAAACTTATATTAAATATTTTTTATTACCTTCAATGAAAATGGTAATAAGAATTGCAGCGCCAACTGATGAAGCCACAAATATATATAAATCTACAATTTCATTTAATTAAACAAACATTTTGATTCAAATTTTGTTTTTCCTAGTGAACTAATATTTTTTTTCGATTCCTTCATTCCTGATTCGATTCTGTATAAGTTTTTTTTATTGTCATCGTTCTCAGGAAGATATTCGCCAACTCTATGAAAGGTTTTATTCATATAATAAATTTCTCTAGTCCCATGAGAAAATTTGAATTCTAAAGTTACATAAATTTTGTCTAATTTCAGATTCCATAATTCTATAGAAGCGAAATCTAATAATGAATTTAAAATCTACAACTATTTTCTAATTCTTTACAAAGTTCGTAGTCGTAGATATAAATACAAACACGAGCCCAATCGAATTCATGATCCTTTGTTTCCAGGTGGAAATTAATAAAATTGTTTTGATGGTAGTATATTTCGACTTTTTTAAGAATATAAGGAAAAACTATTTTTAGTCTTGTATAAAATACCAAGATATATTGAAAGGTCTTTGCTACGTACATGATATCTGAACCAAAAATCATCAGATTTCTCTATTTTTACTAACAATCTGGGATCTGTAAATGTATATTCAGTTCCGTTTTTTACCTTTAAAATATATACGCAACATACAAACTATTATTATCCTGTCTCTAGTTAGAAGTCCAAAAATTTTCCTATCGAAACAAGCCTCAATGCTTCCGTTTTCCTTCAAATAATAATTTGCGTATGGATATTCTATACTATATTTCGAAATCTCAAACCAATGTAATGAATACGATATTCTTGATCTTCACAATACCTTGTTGCATAATGATAGTAATTGCTGTGTAATTCTTTACGTAATTCTAAAATTAACATTTTATTTAAAAATTCTAACCCTCACGATCAAAACATTCTGGGTCATTGTACATATATTGATTCTCCCATAACAGTAACTCTAATAAAAACTGATTGTAAACAAATTACCTTTGTATGTTTCAAACAACCAACAAATTGAAGATGAAAACAATAATAGTAAGACAAACATTTTAATAATCGCTAGCTAGATAGATAATTTATTTGGACTTTTATAGATAAGATTTTGTTTCCTAAAACTCGCAACAACCATTTTTAGAAATTAACTGTCACAAAAATAAGACACAAGTTATTGCTTTTTAATAGTCCTTTTAATAACTAATATCACTTTAAATGCGGAAGTGGGCGGAGCCCAGCAGAGTGCTTAAGATCTTCCTTCGACTCGGCTTGGCCATGTACACTCCTCACGAATGCCGATGTGGGAATATCGTCGAGGTAAAGGGCTTCCACTCTTTCTCTTGCCGGATGAGTGGAGGTCGACTCCCACGCCATTCGGGGCTGAACGACATTGTTAAGCATGCCCTCAAGTATATTAATTATATTTATAAACTTGAAGAACCAAGAAAATTCAACAAGAAATACATGTTGCATTCTCCAGTAGTATAGGACCTGAAGTGGAAATAAACGACAATGAGATAGATCGACTTGTAGCTTAAACAGCAGTCGAAGATTTAAGAAAAATTGCGAGGAAAAATACAAATATTGCAACTGAATCAATACAAAATTGACCGAATACTTAACAAAAAAAGTAAATTAAACAATTCAATTCTTTTCGAAAAGACTATAAATACAATCTTTCGGAAAGCAAATTGAAGTTAATCCACAATGCAAACTTGAACGTTGTACCACTAGTTCTCTTATTTTTTTAACCAGCTAATTTATTTCAGAAACGAGTTAATTATAAGACAGGCTAGTTTTCCGCGGCTGACGACATAATCGAATAGGCATTGCCGCGAACAACGGCCAAACCTATTCTTTGTCGAAGCCATGTTGGTTCCCTCCAATCGTTTTTTACATGAGCAATTTTTCGTCCGATTTCTTTAAGGAATGACTCAGTTACAGTTCCTGTGACACCCGAAGTCTCGACTGCCACAGGAACAAAGCGGTACGAATCCCCGATTTTTGAATATTTGGCAATTTTTGCTTTTTAGCAAAGTTAGCGGCCGATCCAGGTGAACGCAAGGAAATGTTGATGTTCTTTTGAGTGAAAGTGTCCACGCATGTCGATTCCCAAACTAGTGGTTTTCCCCCAGAGTAGGGGAAAAGAGTCACTCCATCTGGCCTTCTCCCATCATTACGGTTAAGACCCGCAGGTTCCAGTCTTGCTGGGAATCCTGCTGCCTCTAGGGCACGTCGTATCACATAATTCAATGCGGCATGTCGAGGGGTTCGACCTGCACTTCTTCCGCAGGATAGAGGGTGCAGTCCTTTGGCATCAACAAGGCCTCCGCAACGACAGCCGTGAACTTGGCAAATATCCAGTCCCAGACGAAGTGCTACACCGATTCTCATAGAATTATTGTCCAATAGATTGCCAAGGGCAGGATACGGGAGAGCATCAAGCCACGCGCCACTATGATGGCGTGCTCCGGACAAGAAACATGTGAGTCGATGCTGATTGGCCCTCTGTTTGCATTTTTGGACGATGTCGTTGCATAAAATCGAATCCCAGTTAGTCTGTTTGAATGTCTCCGCCGGAATCATCAACCCAGTTCCACTCCACCGTTCACAAGCTCTAGCGAACTCTGGCTCCAAGGAAAATTCAGAAGGGTTACGTAGAATTTCCTGGACCAGATCCCAGCTGCTTGAGAGCGACGAGAGATAAGCTGGTGCTGCTACTTCCAATGCGGACCTGAGGCCAACTCCACCCAATTTCGTTGGCAGTTTACACTGAATCCATCTCAGATCATCAAAACGAACGTTTAAAATAGTTTCGGCCGTGTCTTTCAGTGTCTGATCAAGTAATAAAAGGCTGTCTCGTTGTGCATAGCAAGGGCAGCTCCTTAGAGCATAAAGAAGTCTTGGCATGCAGATACTCGCTCTCATGAGAAAAAACGCAGTATGCGCATCAAGGAGGGATATTCGTTGTGTAAATAGTGATAGGTTTTCTGCTTCTTCCGAAGGTGTTTACGCAATTCTGCGTCACCAAGTGGACCACCGAGGAAATATACCTCGTCCCGAGCCGTGGTAGAAATCCCTTTAAGCAAATGGTTGAACTGTTGAGTAATTCGCATGAATTCGTCATTGGAGTACGTAATATTGATCAATTCCGATTTGTTTGTATTAATTTCCAAACCGAGGTTTTTCAAAGCAGGAGCAATTTGCGAAATTCCTTCGTAAACAGATTCCCAAGTTCCACCGATAGTGGCATCGTCGAGATACCAGAGATTGAGTTCAGTTCCAGTTGAACGTGCAACATCATCGATGGCCAACGAAAACAGTAAAGGTCCTAGTGGATCTCCTTGCTGTACTCCAGTTCGTGACTTTATAATTTCGTTACCGAAGACTAGAGACGATTCTTTCCCATAAGAGAGGTTAACTATCTGAATTATCTCCGGAACTCTCTTCCAGCACGATTCCATAAGTCGATCTCGTCGCAGTGTGTTGAAAGCATTAGATATGTATATTTTGAGCCCCATGCGGGGGGTTTTCGCACTACAGCCAAAGTAGCATCTTGTCGCATGCACAGAGGCCTCACATCCATTTGTAATTCTGACTCCCAATTGAACTGGCGAAAGTTCTCCGCTTATCCGCGGGCAGACTCTTTTAGCGACAATCTTTGCCACAAGTCTTCTGAAGTAATTACCAACTGCGATCGGTCTTACTCCCCCGTCCTTCTTTTTAAAGGCCAATAGGTGCGCGGAGAATAGTAGTTCCCTTGCATAAGAAGGGATCTTTCCATTGACAATTTTAGAAATCAGCGACGTAATGGATTTAACCAAATTTGAACTATGAACTGATCTCGCAGTAAGATCTTTGACATGTCCCGGTCGCAGGCCCTCCAAGCCTCCACTGCTGCTTGGAGCAAACGACACGATTTCGGAAATCACCTCCTGTTCGGTGATGATAATGCTGGGCAAATTTTCCGGCATAGTGAATTCTTGGTAGTCCGTAGGTGGGTAAGGGTGTTTACGTATCAGATGTTCGATCACTGAAGGAGTCGGGGCTAAAACCGTATCGTCGTTGCTCACGACGCGCAAAGCAGCACGAATATCACCCTCAATGAGTTTCCTATTCACTCTGTCTTTTATGCTATCCTGGTTTAGAGTTATATTTCGTCTTTCATTCAGCTTTGTGTGGTGTACTTTGTCATCAATTGATTTTATATTTCTCTTGATAATACAGGATATGGACTCATTCTGCGTAGCGTTTTTGAATTGTATTCCAAGAGCAAGAGGTGCAAAGCTCAGCAATTGAACCCAAGAAGCCAAGCTGTTAGTGGAGAGAGCATTATCAATTAGCTGGCTAAGACATGAAGCAGCAGAAATACGGGCGGATTTCGGAATCCTTAGAGGAATCTTCCTGGACTTCCGTAGCTTCGATAGGTGTAGAAGGATGAGATCTGTATTTGAGGGAAGATCAGGCGGGTTAGGCGCCATATTTATTTCAGGAGGATAGAAATTTCGGTTTGTACAAGAACTCATGCATCGACGACAGTCCCATTTGTATAGCGTCTTTGCTGCTTTGTTGGTGATTTTAACACATGAAAGATGGAAAAATTCACCGCAAGATGAACAGTTCATGCCAAACCGGCGTTTGTTGCTCAGTTCGCAGGAAGAGCATATCGTGTTCTCTCTTTTTGGAATGATGTTCGGAATGATAGTTTCACTTAACAACATGCATTGTTCTTCATTGTAGTTGTCCGTAAGCATCAAAGTTTCTTGTTTATTCACAGCAAAATTCAACCCCACATCAGCCATCACATCACAAGTTCTCTTATTATGGAATAGTACCTGAATTTTACACCCATCACCAAAAATCTCTAAAATTCGCGGATTCAATCTGTGTCTATGTCCAGACGATTGTATTAAAAAGACATTAGAGAGCATGCGTCTGGAATATAAACTTTTAGCTATGGAAGAGAGTACCGTAACAAGTATTGCAATAGATGTTGGTAATCAATGTGCGACTGAATCAACGAGACATCAATGGAACTTGTCGAGGACAAAAACGCTGTATTCCGGTTCTTAAGTCTCTTAAAGTATTTCCACCTTTCTGCCTCAAAATTTCTAAAAAGCCCGCAATCAAGATTCCCAATCTGAATTCCCTTCAATTTTCAAACGAGCCGGTTTCGACCGAGGTGATAGTAAGAGACAAAAAAGAATGGAAACCTTCCTATTCCGTTAGAACCCTACACTCTGTTACATTTAAATTTTTGTAAACGTGGTGGATTCGAGAATTTTTCTAAGAAATTTGTATTTTATTTTAAAAATGGGGGATTCGAGAGAGTTTACAGTACAGTCAACCCTCTCTATAATGAACAAAATGTCCACGTCAAAACATCATGTTCACTATTGTCTATAGTGAACAAAAGGAATCAAAATAACAATAAACAATATTGAAGTACTAGCTCGGCAGCTCGCTTCGCTCACCGCGACCTAGCTCCTGCGGAGGGCCTGTTTCATCAAACAACTATAAGTTTATGTAGATGTATAAAACTACCTGGTTTAATGTAACCCTATTCTATCGCCTGTTGATAAACGATGTTTGTCGTCCGTCCTTCCTTGGCATATATGAATAAATTTTCTCTTCTGCCTACCCTCGAGCATCCCACATACAGCTGTCCATGTGAAAAGCACTCACTCTCTAAAAATAACCCAACTACCTTTAATGACTGTCCCTGGGCCTTGTTTATTGTCATTGCAAAACTCATCCTCAAGGAAATTGCAGCCTTTTAATCTAAATGGTAATTCATCAGAAATTATCGGAATTCGTGGAATATAAACATCCTCACCTCAATACTTACCTGTTAATATCGTCGCCTCTATTACGTTAGCCATCTTTCTTCAGCTTCATTTTCCTCCTTCGGTTATCTATTTAAAAAATTATTTTTGAATAATAAAAAATATTAGGAAAAAAGAGGCATACAGAAAATAAATTCTATCTTTACGAAAAACTTCTTTTCTTAAGGTCGTCTTCCCTCTTTCGGTTATCTATTGAAAAAATTATTTTTGAATAATAAAAAAATTTAGGAAAAGAGGCATACCGAAAATAAATTCTATCTTCACGAAAAACTTAACTAAATAGCTAATATTTTTACGCAAATTCTTCTGATTGCGCTGTCAATTGGTGGTAAATTGTGTTAATGATTGTGCTAATGTGGTTTCAACTATCAAAGTGTTTTTCAAAATCAGTTAATTGCACACTCTATTCAAGGTCGTGCGTCAATTGGTGGTAAATTGTGTTAATGATTGTGCTAATCTGGTTTCAACTATCAAAGTGGTTTTTCAAAATCTGTTAATTGCACACTCTATTCAAAGTCGTGCAATCTGTGATTGCACATTCTGTCAAAGTCAAATATGATAATAGCTTTAATTTTGATTCATGGTCGATAATGATATATGCATTTAATTTTAAAGAGAAAAAACATAGGATGAATTGAATTTCTTTATCGCGAATAATTGGGAGTTCATCATTGTTAATATTCTCGCTGTCGTTTTCATCAAGGATATTCTTAATACGTGAGATTTTTGCCTTGAAGGTTTTAATGGACCTCATCATGAATGTCGAGGACATTCGCGTTGTTCATTTTAATCAAAATGCAGAAAAAATTTTTTGATTTTTTGGGGGGGAAGGTTTTAAGGACTTCATCATGTAAGTCGAGGACATTGTAGTTGTTCATTTTAACCAAATGCAGAAAATTTTTTTTTAATTTTTTTTGGGGGGGAAGGTTTTAAGGACTTCATCATGTAAGTTGAGGACATTGTAGTTGTTCATTTTAACCAAAATGCAGAAAATTTTTTTTAATTTTTTTGGGGGGGAAGGTTTTAAGGACTTCATCATGTAAGTCGAGGACATTGTAGTTGTTCATTTTAACCAAAATGCAGAAATTTTTTTTTTAATTTTTTTGGGGGGGAAGGTTTTAAGGACTTCATCATGTAAGTCGAGGACATTGTAGTTGTTCATTTTAACCAAAATGCAGAAAATTTTTTTTTAATTTTTTTGGGGGGGAAGGTTTTAAGGACTTCATCATGTAAGTCGAGGACATTGTAGTTGTTCATTTTAACCAAAATGCAGAAAATTTTTTTTTAATTTTTTTGGGGGGGAAGGTTTTAAGGACTTCATCATGTAAGTCGAGGACATTGTAGTTGTTCATTTTAACCAAAATGCAGAAAATTTTTTTTTAATTTTTTTTGGGGGGAAGGTTTTAAGGACCTCATCATGTAAGTCGAGGACATTGTAGTTGTTCATTTTAACCAAAATGCAGAAAATTTTTTTTTAATTTTTTTTGGGGGGGAAGGTTTTAAGGACTTCATCATGTAAGTCGAGGACATTGTAGTTGTTCATTTTAACCAAAATGCAGAAAATTTTTTTTTAATTTTTTTGGGGGGGAAGGTTTTAAGGACTTCATCATGTAAGTCGAGGACATTGTAGTTGTTCATTTTAACCAAAATGCAGAAAATTTTTTTTTAATTTTTTTGGGGGGGAAGGTTTTAAGGACCTCATCATGTAAGTCGAGGACATCGTATTGCCAATTTGAAGTTGGTGTGCACACACAGACAGACAGACAGACAGACAGACACACAGACAGACAGACACACAGACAGACACACACCATACCATTTTATTATTAAGATAATTACAAAGATTATTTAGAGATTTTAATCATGTAATCGGTGATTTTTTGAGAATGATTAGTTTGATAATTTCTTAAAATTTTTGTATTTCGTATACTTTTCCTCTTTGTTCATAATCATTCTCAAGAAACCATTTCAAGCGCCTTCGCATATTCACTAGCTTCATATTCACTAGCCATATGTCATCCATGTTTTTTTATTTGATTTGTATTCCACTTGTAAATTATTAATTAAATTTATTCTTCCTTTAAAGCAGCGTGGATTTTTGGCTTTTCCAATAACAAATGGGTCAAGTTTTTCTCCCATCATACTAACGCAAAACATAACAGTTACTCTTTCTTTTATCGGTTTATTAGACAGATTTTTGTCCGAGTCAACAGCTAATGTTCTGTTCGACAAAAGTTTAAAAAACAATCCAGTTTCGTCCAAATTAAAAATATTTTTTGAACAATATTGTTCTAATTTTCTATTGAGGCTTTCTGTAAAATTTTCAATCACAGAGGTTTCAACAAATTGATTTTCCCCACATAAAGCACGGGAAGCAATGCAATATCGATTTTTAAATTTCTCAAGCCATCCATTTGATGCTTGAAATCCTTGAATATTACAAACTTTCGCCATTTTTAGAGACATGGACTTCAAAAGATATTCATTGATTGTAAATCCAAATGATCGTTTTTTAACGAACCATTCAAATAAATCTCTGTCGAATGGTTGAGACTTGGCAATTAAATTTTCTTCTTTTTTTGGTCATCTTGAACATTAAGTATTCCTTCAGAATTTTTTAAAATTTTGTTTATGCAGCCCAGAGAAACATTGAAATAAAGGGATAAATCGCGCTGTGTGTAATGTCTATTTTTATGATAAAATTCGATTATTTCCTTCTTTTGAAAAAATGACAGGCGTTTTCGATTTTCCACCATGCTAACAACTGTAGAACGTGTAGTTTATTCATTTTAAAGAATTTTAAATATATATGTAAAAATATTAAATTTAATATTTTTATGTTCACAAAAATTTGACGTTCATTATTCTTTAATAGTGAACACAAAAATATTTAAATAAATGATATTATACATTTTTAAACGTGGTATTCATTTTATAATAAATATATTAATGAGAATTACTAATATTTGTTATTGTAGATTGCATTAATATGGCCTGTTCACTATAGAGAGGGTTCACTATAGAGAGGGTTGACTGTATATCAGTTTAATCTAAAATCTAATTTTTTGTTAATTCATTGACCAGTTTGCCCGAGAAAGTCAGATAATATTACTTAAATAGGTTCTTTTAAAAATATATTCTTTAAAAATATTTTCTTACAATAAAATTAAGTTACGCGTCAATGCCAGATTTTTACTTTGATTTTCATTCAGGATAAAAAATTGTTTAAAATGCCGACTTTATTAAGTCGAAACGGCCCAATTTGAGTATAAATATTGACTATTGTCAATATTTAGCAAAACCATTTCTGAAATACATATTTGCTCAAGAGTACATTTTATTTTTTCAACTTTTTTAACTTTAAAACTGAGAAAACCAAAACAAATCACCAAGCTAGATTAATTTGAAAAACAAACTTTAATCAATTAGTAAAACAATTAAGAAAATCAAAAATTTAATAAAAATGTATCTGAAAAATATTTATTTTTTTATAAATGAAGTTAAAGAAGTATTAGCTAACCCAAATTGAATATAAATTAATAATAGATTGCGGTCGTAAATAGATAAAGTTAAGTGCTTGATTGATTAAAAAATTAATCACGTGTTTTTGTCAATCCGGTGGTGCCTTTTATAATGATGCCATCCTCAAGGAAAGAGAGTTGCGATACTATTGTTTTGAGGAAGCTGTATTAATGCTTAAATGCTAAAATACATTGAAGTTTGATATTTGCTGATTGCTGATTTAAATTAGTTTTAAGTTAACACAAAACATGTTCTATGTTTAATTCCGCTTCACGAATAGCAAGACAATTATTTTTAATAATGAAAATTAAAAATTTTAATTAACATTTTTTAATAAATTTTATCGCTAAAAATAGTTTGATTAACCATTTTACGTGAACTTTTGAATAAAATCATAAAACGCTACGTTCAATTAATGATTTTGATGCTATGCTGGTTTGCGGAAAAGCTCAATCTCTCAAATAGTAAAGAAAAAATTAATAATTTTAGATATTTACTGAAGAGAACAACCAAAGAACTTCAGAAATGTAATTTTTATTAAAATTTATTAATATTTTAAAACCTCGCAATCATAAAATTAGTAATCAGAGTAAATTTATTGAGCTATTGTTTCTTCCAAAAAACTCAAGTCAGCTGGAGCCTCCTGGCCTTCTAAGGGAGGATGGTAAGAGACCTGACGGGGTCTCACTCTTTCCCTACAAGAACGGGAAAGCAATCGTCTGGGATGCGACATGCTCTGATACTTTCGCATCATCATGTCTTTCCTTGTCGGCGGTCGAGGCTGGCTCAGCAGCCAAGAGGGCGGAGACGAAGAAGGCATCTAAGTACGCCTCCCTGATGGACCGTTTCATCTTCGAACCGGTGTCAGTGGAACTTCCGGTGTACTTGGCCCGTCTACTCTCCGTTTCCTCTCGAAGATCGGAAGGTCATTGGGAAGGGCGAGAACGACCCCCGTGAACTGATGTGGCTTTTTGAGCGCATCTCTCTCGCAGTTCTAAGGGGGAACTGTTCCTCGATCCTCCTCTCGGCTGCGGTTCCGCCTCTTAATTAGTGATTTCTTTACCTTATAAACTGTCATTTCAAAAAAAAAAAAAAAAAAAAAAAAATTAAGTGCTTCAAGTCTTGATATGTAATCATTATTTACTCTCTCATGTTGTGAACGAAATTGATTTCCCAACACATGCTGAATCGCTACTTAAACAGGTTAATATAAAAGATGCAGTAATTTTTAAATCGTATGCTTTTTTTTTTATTATTTTTTTTTTAATTAAGTAAATTTATGATGTTAATTCTTTGATTGAGAGGACGCGCGAATAGATAGGCAGTTTCCGCGCAATATCGCGAGCGAAATGCGCTGAAAAAGCCAACTAGACTCACGTTTCTCGTGACTCTTCCTTGAGATCATCAAGCCGATTTCCGAAAGGAACTCAAGAGCTTTTGGGCCGATTATCCCGCTCGTTTCGAAAGCCAGGGGACGAAAAGGCAGGTGTTCTCCAATTAGGCATACTTTGTTATTTTTTTGTTTCGGCATGTGCGGAGGCTGAGCCAGGGCGGGAGGCAGAATATTTCTTTTAAGATTATCAAAAATTGCTAGAATAAAATAATCTTCACAAGTGGAATTATTGATGATTTTTCGTGTCAAATCGAGGGATTCGGAAAATTGCTAAATGAACTAAACATTATTGATGTAGCTGATCAGAAAAAAATCCAAGAGCTCGACTTAAGAATAAAGGATCGACTTACACGATCAGATCAGAAAAAAATCCATGTATTGACGACAGCATTCTTAACAATTATGAAAACTTGGAGAAATGTGAAATGGAACTAGAAGATATTGAAAATGAAGATACTGAAAATTAAAAAATTGAATTGGAAGATGCTGTGAACAACTTAAACAATTTCAAAACATTTTTGTTGAAATCGAACATTTTTCGAATGATTGCTAGTTGCATTGAAAACTAACGAAAACATACTAAACAAAGAACGAAAAAAATCATTAGATTATCCAACTGTTGTTCTTAAAAATATTCTCAAATAAAAACATTATTTTGACTAATAAATCCTTTCGAAACAAAAAATAGCAAACTAGTTAAAAAAACATGATAAGATGACATTCAAACTTTAAACCTTCTTTTTTACTACCTCCATTTTTCCCACTATTTTTGTCGGTCCCATTAGTTGCAATAAATAGAGGGTTGACTGTATGGCTCCTATGTTTACTGGATGGGAGTCTGTAAGAACATTATCAGTATGGCTTAAAAGTTGAATTAATATCCAAATATAAGCAGGCAGCCTTAAGGCAATTAAATTCCTAAAAGAGGAATTACAGAAACAAGAAGAGAAGAAAACGAGACCTTTTTTCTGACCGAAAACTCAAGGTAAACCCACGAAACACACTCAATAGTGCCGAATTGGCAATCTAACAGTTGGAAATACAAAAACTACGTCAAGAAAACGAACTAAGAAATAAGGTAATTTAGACTAAGGGACTTGATAGCCGAAGCCACACATATTTAAAAACATTCGATTTTTATTTAATAAATTCGGACCTAATATTTTGATTAAATTCTAAAAATTAAATCTTAAAAGAACTGCTCAATAAGGAACATTCCTAACCCAAAAGAGTTTGATATAAAATTTTAACTAGTCCCCCAATGTAGTCTCTACGGCCGCGGATTCTGTTAACATAGAGAACTTTAAAACTTACGTAAACTTTTTTATTCTAAAAATATTTTATTGTTATGCGCTTTTTTCTCATCACCCTGAGGAATTCTATTGTTTTAAAGAATTTTATTGCTTCTGATGTTTCAGGATATGATTTAATTTCTATATGAGAAAAACCAAACTTTGACCCTAAAACTAACTTTAGTTCTAACCTAAGACTGATATTTGTATTAAACATTGACACTCGTTCGTTTGTTAGACAACCTTACAACTTGGGGCAGTCACGTCGGCTTGTTTTTCTCAAAAAACTTTTTTGCCCTGCTCAAAATAATCATTACTGACCTTTTCAATGAGATGTTTACAACAAACGATTATTCACCCCTGGGACGAGGAATACTAATCCCTGTCTAAAAGCCGAACAAAGCTAAAGAAAAAGTGGAGAACCTCAGGCTAATAAATATTATGAATTGCCTACCGAAAGTTCTGGCAATTATCACTCCACAGAGAATAAAGCCTCGAAGGAACTATTTCTATCCGGTTTCCATAGCGGTTTTCATGTAGGAAGATCGACTTCTGGCGATATTCCACTATTCAAAGGTTTAAAAGTGCGACAAAAAGTTTTTACTGAATCATACGTCAAAAATTGATTGATGTAAGTATTAGTAGTAAATAGCACTTCCGCGTTGCTATAAGCACTTAAGTGACTAAGGTTTTGTTCGTGCCAGCCACACAATTTTTTCAAGAGAAGAAATCTCTTATCAGAAACCTATCTATCGGTCAGTCATGTGCTCTAAGCCATTTGAAACAACATCGGTCCGACAGAAATGTTCTGGAAAGCCTATTGAAGGTAATGCCAAATAAACTTGCTAAGCGGTTCGTCAATCTAAATGTGGAGAAAATGGAATTTTTCGAACTTTTCAGAAAAATATCTAAGCTGGATTGGAGAAAAGAGTAGCTTTAAAAAACGGGGTACAAATTGAAAATTCTGTCGAATTCTGATAGATATTTAAAAAGTAAAAACTTTTCTTAAACTAAAAGATTTATTGTGAGCAAACTCGAAGCTTGGTGAATAAAATCTCTTAACGTGTGGCACAAAGGTGATATTAGTTAATTTAAATTCTTTGATAGTGTAAACATACTTTAAATAATAATAATAGAAGATGAGTAGTGACTGTGGGGCAGACTGGCTGAGTAATGTGGACGGATATGACTATTTCAGTGGAGGACATGACCCAATCACCACGAAGGGTACATTCCACAGTTATTCTAGAGTGGACAATATCATCGACTCGTAGATTGGTCAGGAATGTTCTGGCCATGAAGGGAGTGCTAGGAATTCCCCTTATTTTGGTGGAATGGGCGGTGAATTGGGAGGACGTCAAATTCGGGGAGTACTCGGTGGAGGATTGCAAACAAATGTTCAAGTACATCGTCCAGCGCGTAGGACATGTGCATCACTCACTAGTTCGAGTATTCCCACACTCCCACTCAAATACTCCATAAATTATTAACTATTTAATGCAGTTTCCCGTGAATATTATTGATTGCTGGACTTGTGTTGCTTTTCAGTTTTTTAAGTGTTGTTTTTTATCTCTTCTGAAGAGATATTCAAAGTAAGCAGCAATATTATCTGCAATTTCTAATTTATCTTTAACACAAATTGGAAAACAAATGACATGCTAGATGAGAAAAAGAGCAGTATTTTAGTTAAAGCAGTAGTTAAAAAAGAGTTTTAGTTTATGGGAAATATTTTTTAAGCGAATTCAGAGAAGTGTCGATTTTAAATTATGGAAGAACTTATATATTTGCTCAAAATATGTGGGAGCTGACAATCAGCAACTAAAGATGATTGGATGTGATTAGTGCCTTGAATGATAACATTATGAATTTGTGAACATGCAAACTAATTATTATTATAACTAGGGCCAACATTTTTTTAACCTTAAAAATTGAAAAATTTAACCTTAAAAAGTTAACTTTATTAACCTATAAACCAAAATTTTTAACCTTAAAATTAAAAAAATTTAACTTTATTTATTCTCAGGTTAAACCTGTAAAGTATAAATAAGAAACAATAAAATACTTTAAAGACTATTTATTGAAAATGGACATAACATAATTTTCCAAATTTTGTGTAGCAAAGTTTCTGTTTGACCTCATAAAACTCCTAAATTGCGAAAAGCATCGTTCGATAGATGCCGAGGATGGTTGACAGTTTTGAAGTAACGAATAATCTTCCGGAGAGATATTTTTATTATCCATAATAATAATTTTAGTCATATCGCTCTCTAAAATTCTCTTCTCTAAATATTTTTTGATCCCTGCTTCATCCTTCCCTAAGTCAGGTGTACTTAACGTCGAATATGCAAATTCTATTGTACATTCGTTACTTTCAAGTTGTAATATTTTCTCTATGAGATTAATTACTATATGAAAAACCTGGAATATGTGAATAGTTATGCGAAATTGCACATAAGCTTTTTACTAGTTTTTCACTTTTCAATCCATTTTTGTGGCAGTCACTAGTATTCCTTCGTCCTCAATCAAATCAAAAATGTTAATCACTGAGATTAAATTTCTTGAATAAAAAGATGCAGCCTTTAACCAGGTGCCCCATCTCGTCAACACAACTTTCGGAGGAATTCCAATTTCGTAAAACAACAATTTTCGCTTGTGGTTCTTCCTGACAGAAGCTTGCACGCTAGCTATCACATCATCAACTTCCGGATAAGATTTTCTGACCTCCATTGAACAATTATGCAAAATATGAGTGACGCAATTAACATGAAAAGATTGGGATATAAATTTTTTAAAATTTTCCCGGCTAAACCATCAATTAATTAAAACAATACCGGATGTCATATACCGTGCAGCATCGGAAATGAAAAGTTTCATCGGTTATTGTAAAAATTTTTTGTTCTCTAGAAAATAAACTTTGATGGAATACTTGAATTTGTCCCTAAAAGATCCTATGTATTCATTTGCAATATATTTTGCAAATTCCTTGCTTGTGATTGCGAAGGAAGGGAAATTTTGTTGCTTTCGAAGAGATCAACAAATAAAGGCATTGATAATTTATTTAGCGGAATGTCACATTTCAGAAAAGACTTAGTCACCCTCAAATTCCAGTTTCCAATTTCAGATTCATCTAATTTTTGTTGGCAAAATGTAGTCAAACGATCTATATATTATCGAAAATCCTTACCAACGAAAGTTTTATGTTTATTTGATATCCTGTGGAGGTTAACAAAATGCTTTTCGAGCACTTTACTGACGTTAAGCATAGTTTACAAAACAATTCATCGTTGTTATTTAACTGAAATTCCTTTGGGAATTCGTTAACAATTAATTTTGCTTTAGTTAGATAAGACATAGAAGTACGCGGCATACAACAAAAACTTAATATTTATTTAATCGTATAATAATAATTTGTTGAAATAATTAAATAAAATAAAGTTAAACAAATTTAACCTTACGATTTATTTTTTTAACTTTTTAACTTTATAATTTTTTAAAATATAAAGATAGAACGTTTAAAAATAATATAAAAACAGTTTTATTAAATTTTTATTTAAATATTAAAATTTAACTTTATCAACTTTATCACCCCTAATTATAACACATTCCGTAGGAACATAAACAAAGTTATAATCCCACACGTGTCACAAGCGAAACAATCTTCTGGACCATCCTTGTCCATGCCTCTCTGTGGAGGCGAGATCCCGCAAAGATTCTAGGTCGTCCAAGTTTTTGAAACTTTTGCCATGAAGTTTGAGATCCCTCTCCAGAACTGCCGGAAGAGTGGATCTAGGTCTTCCACGATATTTGTCTCCATGTTCAAAGAAATAATCGTCCATTGCCCGATTGGCCGGAGCTCTGGGGTCCATTCGCAAAATATGGCCAAATAATTTCCACCGACCTCCAACGATTTCTTGAGACAACGGCGTAGCATCGTAATGTTTATACAGAGATAGATTGTTAATTTTGATGGCCAGTGTATTCCGTGTAAAAGACGTAGTTGTTTACGGTGAAAAGAGTCTATAGTCTTCAGTTCAGTGTCCGAGATCTCCCATGTTGACGAGTTGTATAGTAGAACGGGCTTTACGAATGCATTATAGAGCCTTGATCTGAGAGCCCGATTTATCGGCCAAGCTTGGAGCCATTTTTTACGTATTCTGCTCAGAGCCGCAGTAGCAAGCATCTTTCTACGAGAAATGTCTTCGCTATCTTCAAGTAGGGAGCCGAGTTTGTTGGCATTCCTCCATGTTTCGCCAATTCTGGTGTCCATTCGTTTTATCTCCGTCAATTCAGTTTTGGAAGTGTTAATTATCAGGAACCATTTGTTAAGCACCCGTGGGGAATTGTTTAGTAGATGAATTAGATCATCTATGTTGTCCGAGGCAAAGTCCACATCGTCGGCATATGCAATTTCGGTGATAGAATCATTATAGAAAGTTCTCAAATCTCTCAAGGCGGCTTCCAGATAGATTACAAATAGCAGGGGAGAGAGAGTCTCCCTGAGGCGTGCCGACATTCGTTTTGAACCGCCTTGAGGAGACTGACCCAATACGAAGAGAAAGTTCTGTCTTAGCAAGTAGTAATCGTATCATTCTCACTTCATCTACCTCTAGGAAGCTTTCCAGAACCCCGATAAGTAGGTCACGACGGACACAGTCAAAAGCCGATACCAAGGATAGCCGTAGATTTTTTAAATTTTTGCTGGACAGCGCACGCCATCTGTGACTCCAGACTATATCAGCTGTGGATCTTCCAGCCCTGAATCCACTGTGACTGGGAGAGAGATATTCATTAACAGTTCGGGTTATGGGACCGAGTGTAATGAGTGAGAAAAGTTTTCTCAGAGTGTTCAGTAGTATTACGGGACGGAGATTTTCCACCGGTCCGGAGGTTTTGTTGGTCTTTTGTATCGGGATGAGTGTGCCTGAGCCCAGTGGGAGCAGGTCATTGGTTGCGAACATCTCATTGAACGAGGTCGTCAGTTTTTCCATGAGTAGCATTGGGCCATACTTGATCAGTTCTGCATTGATATTATCAGGTCCAGCTGCCCGACAATTCTTAAGCTTTTTGGCAGCTTGGATGACTTCCTCAACTGCGATTGGCTTATTGAGAGGTGCTGATGTGCATGTAAAGGGGTCAATATCGTCAGTGTTCAGATTAAATTGACGTTCGAAGTGATCAGCAATTATTTCGGCTTGCTCTGCAGGTTTGTAGATGGTTTTTCCCATGCCATCGATAATTTTGAGTTTGGTGGGTTTTCTTCTTTTGAGAAGACGCATGGCCTAAAACATTTTTGCGCCGTTCTTGAGCCCTTCGACTTCGTTTAGAAGGGTTTCCAGAGTGTCTAGAGTGTGCTGACGGTTTAGTTTCTTAATGAGTTTCCTCCTCAAGATAGGGTTAGGGTTGGCGTTAGAGTAGGCATTAAGGTTAGAGTTTAAATTAATAAATGGTTAGGGTTCGGATATGGTTTAAGTTTTTGTTGGAATAGAGTCAAAGTATAAGTTTTTAAGAATAATTTTTATTTTTATAATATTAATTTTTCTTTTTATAAGTTTATATAAAATAAGTTTAAGTTTAAAAATAAGTTTTTTATAAGTTTATTGAATCAAACATAACAATATTAAGAACAATATTGTTTTTTAACTAAAAATTATTTAGATATATAAGGTTTAAATTAAAACCTTATCGTTAATAAAATTTGAACAGTTTTGAGATGAGTCTCCTTCAGTGAATAAATAAACTGCTTCGGTCTAAAGATTCAAATATTAAATTTAAACTTTTTCATTTGCAGCCAATTCTAATGCTGTGACAGTGTATTCTACATTCCTTTCTGATAAAGAATTTTTGTTCTCAATCCATTTAATAGTCTTTCCTATACTGAACTATTTCTTTTGAAAATACTATCGGTTTAGCTGCAACCCTTAAATTAATTTCAAAAATTTTACCAGATTAAATTAAATTTATTTATATTTATTAGTTGACTTCTTATTATATCTGTGGCTACGGCTTTATATAGGTTAAATTTTTCATAAGATTGAGTTTTCATGTCAAAAACAATAATCACAAAATTTTCGACAATTAGCCCAAAAACTCTTCGACTACCGGAATATAGATACGTTCGATACGTTTTTGATATAGTTCTTGAATTTTTTTCAATTTATTAAATAAATATAACATTTTTTTATTATCTCTTGTCACGTTATATGTTCTACCGTCGATTGAAGAAAAAACTTCCACAAACAAGTCTATACTGTATCGAGAACAGACTGGTTTTTTCAAAGAGTAAACATATTCCTCGCTTTTTTTGAATCCAATTTTTTTAAGAATAAAGTCCCATGACAGCTTATTGTTGACTAACCCATATTTATGTATCCATTTATCTGCGCTTATTTGTTCCCGAGCTTCAGGTGGCACATTGTTACTCTTTTCTGAATTTAGCAAATCATGGGTAATGTGTATCATGTTCATTTGATCAGAATTCGTCAAATTCTAGTTATAATTATTCCAATTATTATGATTTTTGTGTTTATTTAACTATTCTTACTTGATTTATCTGTTTGATTCGTTGTAATGTTTTTCCATTTGAAGACTCTAACATTTGGGTTTCTATAGCACTATTTTTTAGGTAATAAAAAAATTGTATTAAAAAATGTTCCGGTAATTTTTTAAATAATATTAAGGATGAATCCAACATTCTTTTGTAATTATAGTCCCGTCCAAATGTTAGAGGCACCCTATTTTTTCCCTAAAAAGGCACTTATTTATTATTTTTCGAAAGATTTTAAAGAATAAATTAAGTTTTTAAAGGAAATTAAACATTTCCAAAGTTTTTATAAATATTCGACAGATAGTATTCTCAAACTTGAAAACAAAAAATAATTGGTCGCTCATAAGTTTCTTAATAAGTTTCCTCCTCAGTGCCTGTTTGTTATTATGATCGTTCTTGTTTTCGATTCTGAGCTTTAGATCCTTTTGCTCAACGATTTTCGCCCGAACATCTGGGTGGCAGCATCTCCCGGACTGATTATTATTTGGTTGCTTCCCGATGTGCTCGTCAGCAGCCATATAGATACCATTCATAATGGAATCCCATGTGTTCTTCGAGGAGAGACCCGTTCCTATACAAGAGATATAGCTCTCCAATGATTTTTGATAGTTTTCCCGAGTGAGGGAGGAGTACAACAGTTTTTCCGTGAGATATCTTTTCCTTGTACCAGATGAGCGTCTTGAGCGGCGCATGGTGTTTCTTGATGTAGAAACGTCCAACGACCATTTTATGATCACTGTCAACCCGAGATCCTCCATATGATCGGGAATCAAATAAGGCAGCCTTATCGGCCTCGTCCCCAAAGCGGATGCCAACTTTGGCATTCCAATCCAATGAATAGAATGGACGAATCCTCCAGACTTGTGAGTATCCTAACTAGCTCCTCGTAAAAGGAGTCTAGTTCGTCGAGATTCTTGGCAATCCTGCCACTTTGGGGGGCATAGACATTAATGATGGAAAGCATTCCGGATTTGTGTCCGGTATTTATTTGTAGTACAGATATTCGATCGGTGAGTCTCCAGCAGCGATGAATACAAGTAGATAAGTGTTTGTGTGCCACAAAGCCTTGGCCATAGTGTCCGCATTCAGAGGGCAGCAGAATAAGGCGATAGTCCCCATAGACTTGCTCATCCCCGAGTTTCACTTTGGTTTCTTGTAGATATCCAACCGAGATCCTGTATTTCTTCATGTCCTCACATAGTGCATGTTGTTTCCAAGTCGATTTAAGGCCTCTTACATTGAAAGACATAATAGATAGTTCGAATGATTGTTAAATCAAACAATTATCTTCAACAGAGAGGTCACCTATAGACACCTCTTCTTTTTGTATTGTAGTATGAAAGTCAACTCCTCTGACGGGTTTACTGATATTTCCAGTTTCTTTCTTCTATCGATACGACTATTTGTCTCATTCGAAACTAGGTGGTTGTCAACTTTTGTGCCATGTCTGTGTTTAGCGCCCATGTTCTACATCCTTTTCTTGATTGTCACTGATTGGATGGACGTTCTAAGCGAGACATCTATATTCAATTCAACATAACTTTCTTGGGTCCTGTGAAAGTGCTACTACTATTGTAAGTCCTGACTCTTCGAAGTGACCAAGCGGTGGCACTCTACGCACCTCCTTCCCTTCTTCTCATCCTTCTCTGACTCTGTAGACCTCCGAAAAAATGCAGTCCTGCCACTCTTGCTAACTAAATATCAGGAAAGAATTGGATTGACGGGTATCAAACGACATACTCTCCAGAGTCCTCTTAAGAACAGTTGACTGAATATACAGTTATTTACACCAAACTGTCTTAAGTACCCCGTGTGGTATTTTGTGACCAGTTATTTTATGTAATCACACAGGGAATGTGACATGGACTTTGGTGCATCAGCCCTAACTCGTTCAAGGAGGTCATAATTCCTCTTTTTCGTCACTTCCACTGTCTGCAAACGATGTGGACCTCCACGATAACAATTCCCCCAGTGACCTTATTGTGGACCGGACAGCATTAGAAGGGCCTGAAGCCCCATAAAACGTGGGAACATTATTTCAATTATTCAAACAAAAACAATATTTTTGAAACTTTGAATAATATAAAATTTGACGCTCTTCAATAAATATAAGTCCCAAATATTCCATATTCGAAAAATATGTTAAAGTAAACAATTCAAAAAGTAATCAACGATTTTTTAAAACGAATAAAAGCTTTAGTTACCTCTATATAATATCCACCCGCTAGACAGATTCCCGTGCAAAAAAAGTGCTGGTAAAATTAATCGTCAGACTCAACTCAACGACGTTGTCAAAAGAACTCTAAAGTAGGCAGCTTTCCCTTTCATTCTAGACCCAGTCGGTCTCTGCCGGAGTGAAAGAAAGCATCCTGCTTTATGAGTACCTTTCCTTTTAGGGAAGTCCTTGGTTTGGGATGCCATTGAACAACTCCCTTATTTTTTTTTCAACACTCAGACCGTCTTTATAATAAACAAAAATGATATGATATATAATATAGATCTAACCTAAACCATAAAATGTAAACAAACCACAAGAACGCTTAAATAAATCTGAATTCTAACCAGTCTGATAACTTAGGAAGTAGACTAAACACATCGATTTAACCAGAAAGTAAAATTAATTAAGTCGTTTGGAGAACAGTGTCGCCACAAGGAATATTCGTCGACGCTGCCTCCTTCTTGATTGTGCTATACACTTTTATTGTCGAGTGTTTTATTTCCTGCTGAATCAAGCCTAAGCCTCAGGCAGTCGAACTGACCTTTTTCTAGAAGCATTTTGAGAGCGAGGTTGGCAAGAGAAACGGTGATTTTGAATTTCTCTGCCAACATGCTTGGTGTGATGATTTTCATTTTGGGAACTTCTTTGAGCAGTTTTTGATAGTTATCGGCTGTGAATAGGAATTGGCTGTTGAGCTTTTCCTTTTCTTGTTTCTTATTCCATTTCTAACTGTAGACATCAACTGGATTACTTTCTTTTTGGCTTTGCTGACGCTCTTTGCCGGCATTAGAGGGGCTTTCTTCCCAGTGGTCTTTAAGTTTTTAGCTCCTTTCTGGACATTTCCGCCTTTGCCGGACTTTGATTTGTCGTTTTTTGCAGGCTGTTTCTTCTATAAGTAATATCAGAACGATGGAAATACGGCGGGGGGCATGCGTAGAATTATTCCTTTATTCTTAATTTCCGGATTTATAAAAAGGGTTGACACATTAATTTTAATAAACAAAATATATACAAAAATAACATAAATTAATTCATTTTTCAAAATGTGTATTATTGATCAATTCAACACCTAAATCATCAATACACGTGAGTGGACTGCAGTCCCACCCCCTACTGGAATATCCCCATTCGTCTCTTTGACCTCCCTCGTCAGGAGTAAAGTAGATCTCAGGCAGTCAGTATTCCTTGGTCTCAAAGGATACCTCACCTAGAATAGGACATCGCTAAACTTTCTTTTGTGCGTAATTGATCTAATTTGAATTTTAACGAGTAATTGTTGTGAAATGACAATTTCTAGTAATTTAGTAATACATATTACTCATGTTCATCGAGGATAAAATGTTCAAATATTCTGGAATATGACTTATTGCGGAAGTCTGCATTTAACTTATCCGAACATATCTACACTTCTTATTATTTTTTAATCTTGGAAATTTCGATATTTTTTAAAATAAGATCTTATCGAAGACAGTCAGGAGTTTTCCAGGTGTATTTTTCATCTTTGAAGAGTAAAGCATTTCATTCCAAATTGACATGTCTATGTGAATTACTCCTTTTGTGTCTCCCCTACAAAATATGTAATACTAACTGACTGTTTATTTAGAATAATCCTTTCTAGCAAAATCAATTTAGAATTCGGTTTAATTCTTATTACAGAATAGTAATTTCCCTACCATTTATTCACATACTAGTTCAGGGACACAGAAAACCCACAAAATAATTTTAATAATCTAGATCTGGTATATTCTATTAGAAGGACTAATAAAAAACTCGAAATAAACGAATAAGCCTAGAAAAGCGCATTTTTCGTTATAAGAAATAATAGTCTTAACAAATATGGGAAAAACAAATCAATCAAAAAATTAGGTCTTCTGGTACTTTGCTAAAAATAAAAAATCAAGCAAAGTACGTTTTGGCTTAGCCTTTTGAGTTTTTTTGGGAGGCCGTTTTCCCTTTCCTTGGTCATTTCGGCGGGATGCGTCACTTTGTGTGTGATGGAGTACTTGGTCGGGAATTCGGAGATATTTGATAGCATTCCCACGAATGTAACACTCGTTGAGTTTCCAAAACTCGTCTCCGTCCCTAAATATATAAACAGTGTGTACTCTCGACGTGCAGATAGCTTCCTTCAAATAAATATTCATAAAGTTGTCACATCTGATTAAATGGCCGTTGTACGTATCACCGTTTTTGAGTTCAATAAGCTGAATTTTAATACATTAGGAATACCATCGGATTGTTTGTGGCATTTTTTAATATTGACAGTGGCATCTACATTATTTAGTAATAATTGGGATATAAAATTGACTAATTAACAACATGAACCATGTTTGCCATGCAAATGTATTATTTCTGTATTTAACATAACTTGAAAAATATTATTAAATGATAAATAAAAATATTCAAATGTCTTTTTCGTGTATCTGCAATCTAATTTCGGAGGTAGTTGAATAGAACTATTGAAAATTTTTTTAGCAAAATGATCAACTGCCTTCTTTGTCAAAAAGCAGTGATTATAAGATTTTTCCCATATTTAAAAAACAAATTACATTTTAGTGTAAATTCCTTCAGTCGAAATGTTTATAATAATCAAAATAATCTAATTACTGACTACCGAAAGTGAGGATTTTTACGACAAATGTAAAAAGACACAAACCGACTTCTGCTGACAATCCTGCTCATTTTCCTTCAGTTGACTGCTATAGCACAACCTGTATGTATAATTCACCACCGAATTGACAGCCTCCTACAATTACAAATGTGGACTAACTTTTTCCAGAGTCATTAAAAACTGATTGGCAGTAAAAATAAGCATGGACATCCTCGACACGAACACTTTCGATGGCAAATACTTTACAAGCTCTAGCTATGGATAATGGATCTGGACAATTGTGAGTTCGAATCCGAAGGAGGCTAGTTTTCTAGACGGGTTCAATTCTCGTTATCGTTCCACTGCCTGTAAGGCGAAGAGTCCTTCTGGCACAACACCGTTGAAAAATGGGGATCATTTACCTTCTTTTTGGTCTTAGCATGGCATTATGGTCAGTTGGAACTTCCAATCGAATATAGAAACGCTCAGAAGGCACTTAACGCCTACCGAAAAAGGATTTGTCAAGTAATATCCTCTCCTCATGAGTAGGGCAACCAGAAATATGACCTTAAAAAAGTTAAATATGACCGTAAAAAATATGACTTTGTGACTTTAAAATTCTAAAATATAACTTAAAAATATTAAAATATGACCTAAAAAATCAAAATATGACCTATCGAATTTTGATTTATAGATATTCTGAATTTGAAAATATGAAAAAATTAAACATTTCAATCAATGAATTTATTATAATATTGCATCATATAATATTTAATATTTTCTGGCTTGAAGTTTCTATCCTTTTCGAGCAATTTATTCAGCATAGAAAAGCTTCTTTCTGCAGATATTGATGTTGAAGAACATTTCCATAAGTAAATAAATGTTTCTGGAGAAATACTAAAAATTCTAGCATTTTTGATATTCGTCCATGGTAACATACTTATCCGCTTTAAAAAATACTTGTTAAAGTCACAATTATCCTCACCAAAATTAACGGAATCAATGAATTCAATTGCATCTTTAATTGTATAAAATTTTTCTTGGCATTTTCTGATTTCATCAATAATAGGGTTGTATGAAGCCATTAACTCTGCCAGATTTTTCTCCAAATTTTCAGTGCTAACAGCATTTTTCGCATTCATCACAATCTTTCCACAATTTGGATAGGATAAGACAATTTCGCGAACTCTTGAAAGATGTTGACTATAATATTTTGCTGCGTCCAACCAGCTGCCCCATCTTGTTAGAACAACATCAGGTGGAAGTCCAATAACTGTAAAAAGACTCCTCCGGGAGGGATTTTTTACAATCGACATTTTGATAGACGAGATTAAGTCGTCAATATATTTATAATGTGCTCTAATTTTTAATGCAAAATTGTGCAGAAGATGAGCAAAACAAGTTATATGAATCATTTTAATATACATGACCTTCAATGTACTCGCTGCTAAAGTCCTATAACGGGCAGCATCAGAAATAAATAACAAAAAATTTTCCCTTTTTATATCATAAATTCGAATTGTGTCATCCACAATTCTACAAATTGCAGATGCATCACAAATTTCAATTTCCAAACAATTTAATAAATAAATTTTTTCAGGACTTTCAATAGTCCCACAAAGAACGTTAACAAATTTCTGTTTACAGTCCGACCCCAAAATGGGGCAGACCCCAGGGGTGGGGCACCCTCGGATTTTGGGGCACCCCCGCAATTTGGGGCACTTTATTCCAAAAGTACATTTTGGCAGAAAAAAAATAAAAATCGATAAAAAATTATGGAATTTTTGGGGCACCATAAAATCATTTATAAGGAATTAAAAATAAAATAAAATTATAATAAATTAATTATTTTTTGTTTTATTTTCAATTTATATTTTTATTGTTGTGGTTATGGATTACGAAACTAAATTGAAGATTGCTAAAGAAATTTTGAAGAAAAATTTATCTGAGAGGCAACTAATGAAAAAGTACAACACAAGTAAAGGAACAATATCAAGAATAAAACGAAATATTGTACCTTTCTTGCAACACGGCAATACTATTTCTGAGGAATATGACACATTTAAAGCCGATAAAGATAAATTTGATGATCAAGTCTTTGAAATATTTCAAAGACTACGCGTAGATAAAATTCCGATTTCAGGCCCTATTTTGAAAAAAATTGCCTTAGTTACAGCTTCAAAAATTGGATTTACTTCTTTTAAAGCTTCCAATGGGTGGCTTGATAGATTTAAATTGCGGCATGAACTTCAATTCAAGTCAATATGTGGTGAAAAAGCTTCATGTGATTTATCTTATGTGAAAAATTATTTTGAAAAATATGACCAGAAAGTATTAAAATATGGACCTGAGAATATATTTAATTGTGATGAAACTGCGCTTTTTATAAAAAGAACTCCTCAAAAATCATTTGTTGAACAAGGCGAACCGTGTTTTGGTTATAAACAAGGGAAAGAAAGACTCACTGTTCTTCTATGCTGCAGTTTAATCGGGGAAAAACTTAATCCATTGATTATTGGAAAATATAAAAAACCTCGGTGTCTAAAAAATTTTGATGTTCAAGATTTTGGGTTATTGTATTCATCTTCTCAAAATGCATGGATGACTGGAAAGACTTTTATGAGTTGGCTTACACTTATAAATGAATCGTTTTGCAAAAACAACAGAAAAATATTATTAATACTTGACAATGCGGGATGCCATAAAACTGCCGAATGTTCGAACATCGAATTTTTATTTTTGCCGAAAAATACAACGCCCTATTTACAACCTTTGGATATGGGAATAATCAAGATTTTTAAAGATTATTATTCCTCTTTCTTAATGGAATTTTTATGTTTTCAAGATTTCGAAAACGATTTTACACATTCTATTGGTAAATTAAATTTGCGTCAGGTTATGATGCTAATTTCAAAAGGATGGGAGAAAATAGATGCTAAAAGTATTGTTAATTGTTGGAAGAAAATCGACAGGAACCGTGATTCTTATGCAACAAAAAACTGTCTAACAGATGAACATTTAGATCAAGTTGTTAACGAAACAATTGATGGAGAATGCGAAGACATGAACAATAATGTTTATGATACATATTCAGAAACCGAAAATAGTGAAAATGTCGTAGCAAAAACAAAAGATCTGCTTAACAATTTAGAAGAAAAAATTTCTAATGTTGCACCAAGTATGCTCCGAGATTTTTTTGATTTTCGGCTGAAATTGACGAACAATATCAGACAAAACTCTACAAATAAAAAGAAAATAACTGAATATTTTAGTAAAAATGTTTTTTGATGTTTATTAATGGTTTAATTTTTAAAAAAATAACAAACCCCTGTTTTTGGAGCACCCCCGCATTTTGGGGCACTTGGTGCCCCATTTGGGGGTCGGACTGTATTGATTTCCGTTTCATCAATAAATATGAATATATTCTTTCCAGAAATAATTGTTTTAAGCATTTCAATCAATTGATATTGCAAATCTGGAACTATATTTCTGCACCAACTTTCGCTGGGAACAGTAAATCCGAGATTATTAAAAAAATTAATAAAGTGTTCATTTCTTATTTTGTAAAGAGGTATATTCGCCTTCGTCATCATTTCGACTAAGCAAATTCCGAAATTTTTCTTTGCTTCAAGTTTCGGAAAAGTGTTGAGTTGGGTTTGAAATTTTTTCTGTTCCTTTTTATGCCGGGTAGTTTCCCTGTGCTGCACAACATTAAACGTTTTCGTAAAATTAACAAAAACTGAGCATTTCGAACAAAATAAACGTCCAGCTGAATCAATCTGAAATTCAGACGGGTATCGTTTAATTATTTTATTTAACTTTTGATTGTTAGATTGCTTTTGTTTCGGCATGTAAAAATCTATAATATTTAAGCGGCCAACTACCAAAACGTGTGAAAACGTGTTATTGTCAAAATTTAAACAAAGATTAATAAAAATGTATGATTTAATAAATATAAATATGACCTAACAAAAAAAATATGACCTAAAAAAATAATATGACCTAACGGCATAAAATATGACCTATAAGACCTAAAAAAATTAATAAAACTATTAAAAAATATAATAATAGTTTATTAATTATAGAAATAACATCAATATTACCAATAAAAAATAATATGACTTATATGACTTTTGGTTGCCCTACTCATGAGTAATATCCTCTCCTCTTTTGATTTCCGTGATTTCGGTTTTGTTTACATTTACGCTGAGAAAAAAGGACGAGGGAATCACCCTGGAGTGTCCCAATCGTTGGTTTTAAACTCCGGAAAGTTGCTCCTTCTGTCCGCACAGATAGTCTTGTGTTCTCAAGTAGTAGTCTAATTATCTTAACCGATGATTCATCCAATATTTTTAACTAATAAATAATTTAAAATCCAATTTTATTTGTCTTAGTTAATTACGAGTACGAGTTGAAAATCCAGTTAGGTAAGTATTCATTTTATCATATAATTCTTTAGATTTTTTTGATTTGGTCCAGTGAATTAAAACTTATATAAAATATTTTTTATTACCTTCAATGAAAATGGTAATAAGAATTGCAGCGCCAACTGATGAAGCCACAAATATATATAAATCTACAATTTCATTTAATTAAACAAACATTTTGATTCAAATTTTGTTTTTCCTAGTGAACTAATATTTTTTTTCGATTCCTTCATTCCTGATTCGATTCTGTATAAGTTTTTTTTATTGTCATCGTTCTCAGGAAGATATTCGCCAACTCTATGAAAGGTTTTATTCATATAATAAATTTCTCTAGTCCCATGAGAAAATTTGAATTCTAAAGTTACATAAATTTTGTCTAATTTCAGATTCCATAATTCTATAGAAGCGAAATCTAATAATGAATTTAAAATCTACAACTATTTTCTAATTCTTTACAAAGTTCGTAGTCGTAGATATAAATACAAACACGAGCCCAATCGAATTCATGATCCTTTGTTTCCAGGTGGAAATTAATAAAATTGTTTTGATGGTAGTATATTTCGACTTTTTTAAGAATATAAGGAAAAACTATTTTTAATCTTGTATAAAATACCAAGATATATTGAAAGGTCTTTGCTACGTACATGATATCTGAACCAAAAATCATCAGATTTCTCTATTTTTACTAACAATCTGGGATCTGTAAATGTATATTCAGTTTCGTTTTTTACCTTTAAAATATATACGCAACATACAAACTATTATTATCCTGTCTCTAGTTAGAAGTCCAAAAATTTTCCTATCGAAACAAGCCTCAATGCTTCCGTTTTCCTTCAAATAATAATTTGCGTATGGATATTCTATACTATATTTCGAAATCTCAAACCAATGTAATGAATACGATATTCTTGATCTTCACAATACCTTGTTGCATAATGATAGTAATTGCTGTGTAATTCTTTACGTAATTCTAAAATTAACATTTTATTTAAAAATTCTAACCCTCACGATCAAAACATTCTGGGTCATTGTACATATATTGATTCTCCCATAACAGTAACTCTAATAAAAACTGATTGTAAACAAATTACCTTTGTATGTTTCAAACAACCAACAAATTGAAGATGAAAACAATAATAGTAAGACAAACATTTTAATAATCGCTAGCTAGATAGATAATTTATTTGGACTTTTATAGATAAGATTTTGTTTCCTAAAACTCGCAACAACCATTTTTAGAAATTAACTGTCACAAAAATAAGACACAAGTTATTGCTTTTTAATAGTCCTTTTAATAACTAATATCACTTTAAATGCGGAAGTGGGCGGAGCCCAGCAGAGTGCTTAAGATCTTCCTTCGACTCGGCTTGGCCATGTACACTCCTCACGAATGCCGATGTGGGAATATCGTCGAGGTAAAGGGCTTCCACTCTTTCTCTTGCCGGATGAGTGGAGGTCGACTCCCACGCCATTCGGGGCTGAACGACATTGTTAAGCATGCCCTCAAGTATATTAATTATATTTATAAACTTGAAGAACCAAGAAAATTCAACAAGAAATACATGTTGCATTCTCCAGTAGTATAGGACCTGAAGTGGAAATAAACGACAATGAGATAGATCGACTTGTAGCTTAAACAGCAGTCGAAGATTTAAGAAAAATTGCGAGGAAAAATACAAATATTGCAACTGAATCAATACAAAATTGACCGAATACTTAACAAAAAAAGTAAATTAAACAATTCAATTCTTTTCGAAAAGACTATAAATACAATCTTTCGGAAAGCAAATTGAAGTTAATGCACAATGCAAACTTGAACGTTGTACCACTAGTTCTCTTATTTTTTTTAACCAGCTAATTTATTTCAGAAACGAGTTAATTATAAGACAGGCTAGTTTTCCGCGGCTGACGACATAATCGAATAGGCATTGCCGCGAACAACGGCCAAACCTATTCTTTGTCGAAGCCATGTTGGTTCCCTCCAATCGTTTTTTACATGAGCAATTTTTCGTCCGATTTCTTTAAGGAATGACTCAGTTACAGTTCCTGTGACACCCGAAGTCTCGACTGCCACAGGAACAAAGCGGTACGAATCCCCGATTTTTGAATATTTGGCAATTTTTGCTTTTTTAGCAAAGTTAGCGGCCGATCCAGGTGAACGCAAGGAAATGTTGATGTTCTTTCGAGTGAAAGTGTCCACGCATGTCGATTCCCAAACTAGTGGTTTTCCCCCAGAGTAGGGGAAAAGAGTCACTCCATCTGGCCTTCTCCCATCATTACGGTTAAGACCCGCAGGTTCCAGTCTTGCTGGGAATCCTGCTGCCTCTAGGGCACGTCGTATCACATAATTCAATGCGGCATGTCGAGGGGTTCGACCTGCACTTCTTCCGCAGGATAGAGGGTGCAGTCCTTTGGCATCAACAAGGCCTCCGCAACGACAGCCGTGAACTTGGCAAATATCCAGTCCCAGACGAAGTGCTACACCGATTCTCATAGAATTATTGTCCAATAGATTGCCAAGGGCAGGATACGGGAGAGCATCAAGCCACGCGCCACTATGATGGCGTGCTCCGGACAAGAAACATGTGAGTCGATGCTGATTGGCCCTCTGTTTGCATTTTTGGACGATGTCGTTGCATAAAATCGAATCCCAGTTAGTCTGTTTGAATGTTCCGCCGGAATCATCAACCCAGTTCCACTCCACCGTTCACAAGCTCTAGCGAACTCTGGCTCCAAGGAAAATTCAGAAGGGTTACGTAGAATTTCCTGGACCAGATCCCAGCTGCTTGAGAGCGACGAGAGATAAGCTGGTGCTGCTACTTCCAATGCGGACCTGAGGCCAACTCCACCCAATTTCGTTGGCAGTTTACACTGAATCCATCTCAGATCATCAAAACAAACGTTTAAAATAGTTTCGGCCGTGTCTTTCAGTGTCTGATCAAGTAATGAAAGGCTGTCTCGTTGTGCATAGCAAGGGCAGCTCCTTAGAGCATAAAGAAGTCTTGGCATGCAGATACTCGCTCTCATGAGAAAAAACGCAGTATGCGCATCAAGGAGGGATATTCGTTGTGTAAATAGTGATAGGTTTTCTGCCTTCTTCCGAAGGTGTTTACGCAATTCTGCGTCACCAAGTGGATCACCGAGGAAATATACCTCGTCCCGAGCCGTGGTAGAAATCCCTTTAAGCAAATGGTTGAACTGTTGAGTAATTCGCATGAATTCGTCATTGGAGTACGTAATATTGATCAATTCCGATTTGTTTGTATTAATTTCCAAACCGAGGTTTTTCAAAGCAGGAGCAATTTGCGAAATTCCTTCGTAAACAGATTCCCAAGTTCCACCGATAGTGGCATCGTCGAGATACCAGAGATTGAGTTCAGTTCCAGTTGAACGTGCAACATCATCGATGGCCAACGAAAACAGTAAAGGTCCTAGTGGATCTCCTTGCTGTACTCCAGTTCGTGACTTTATAATTTCGTTACCGAAGACTAGAGACGATTCTTTCCCATAAGAGAGGTTAACTATCTGAATTATCTCCGGAACTCTCTTCCAGCACGATTCCATAAGTCGATCTCGTCGCAGTGTGTTGAAAGCATTAGATATGTCTATTTTGAGCCCCATGCGGGGGGTTTTCGCACTACAGCCAAAGTAGCATCTTGTCGCATGCACAGAGGCCTCACATCCATTTGTAATTCTGACTCCCAATTGAACTGGCGAAAGTTCTCCGCTTATCCGCGGGCAGACTCTTTTAGCGACAATCTTTGCCACAAGTCTTCTGAAGTAATTACCAACTGCGATCGGTCTTACTCCCCCGTCCTTCTTTTTAAAGGCCAATAGGTGCGCGGAGAATAGTAGTTCCCTTGCATAAGAAGGGATCTTTCCATTGACAATTTTAGAAATCAGCGACGTAATGGATTTAACCAAATTTGAACTATGAACTGATCTCGCAGTAAGATCTTTGACATGTCCCGGTCGCAGGCCCTCCAAGCCTCCACTGCTGCTTGGAGCAAACGACACGATTTCGGAAATCACCTCCTGTTCGGTGATGATAATGCTGGGCAAATTTTCCGGCATAGTGAATTCTTGGTAGTCCGTAGGTGGGTAAGGGTGTTTACGTATCAGATGTTCGATCACTGAAGGAGTCGGGGCTAAAACCGTATCGTCGTTGCTCACGACGCGCAAAGCAGCACGAATATCACCCTCAATGAGTTTCCTATTCACTCTGTCTTTTATGCTATCCTGGTTTAGAGTTATATTTCGTCTTTCATTCAGCTTTGTGTGGTGTACTTTGTCATCAATTGATTTTATATTTCTCTTGATAATACAGGATATGGACTCATTCTGCGTAGCGTTTTTGAATTGTATTCCAAGAGCAAGAGGTGCAAAGCTCAGCAATTGAACCCAAGAAGCCAAGCTGTTAGTGGAGAGAGCATTATCAATTAGCTGGCTAAGACATGAAGCAGCAGAAATACGGGCGGATTTCGGAATCCTTAGAGGAATCTTCCTGGACTTCCGTAGCTTCGATAGGTGTAGAAGGATGAGATCTGTATTTGAGGGAAGATCAGGCGGGTTAGGCGCCATATTTATTTCAGGAGGATAGAAATTTCGGTTTGTACAAGAACTCATGCATCGACGACAGTCCCATTTGTATAGCGTCTTTGCTGCTTTGTTGGTGATTTTAACACATGAAAGATGGAAAAATTCACCGCAAGATGAACAGTTCATGCCAAACCGGCGTTTGTTGCTCAGTTCGCAGGAAGAGCATATCGTGTTCTCTCTTTTTGGAATGATGTTCGGAATGATAGTTTCACTTAACAACATGCATTGTTCTTCATTGTAGTTGTCCGTAAGCATCAAAGTTTCTTGTTTATTCACAGCAAAATTCAACCCCACATCAGCCATCACATCACAAGTTCTCTTATTATGGAATAGTACCTGAATTTTACACCCATCACCAAAAATCTCTAAAATTCGCGGATTCAATCTGTGTCTATGTCCAGACGATTGTATTAAAAAGACATTAGAGAGCATGCGTCTGGAATATAAACTTTTAGCTATGGAAGAGAGTACCGTAACAAGTATTGCAATAGATGTTGGTAATCAATGTGCGACTGAATCAACGAGACATCAATGGAACTTGTCGAGGACAAAAACGCTGTATTCCGGTTCTTAAGTCTCTTAAAGTATTTCCACCTTTCTGCCTCAAAATTTCTAAAAAGCCCGCAATCAAGATTCCCAATCTGAATTCCCTTCAATTTTCAAACGAGCCGGTTTCGACCGAGGTGATAGTAAGAGACAAAAAAGAATGGAAACCTTCCTATTCCGTTAGAACCCTACACTCTGTTACATTTAAATTTTTGTAAACGTGGTGGATTCGAGAATTTTTCTAAGAAATTTGTATTTTATTTTAAAAATGGGGGATTCGAGAGAGTTTACAGTACAGTCAACCCTCTCTATAATGAACAAAATGTCCACGTCAAAACATCATGTTCACTATTGTCTATAGTGAACAAAGGAATCAAAATAACAATAAACAATATTGAAGTACTAGCTCGGCAGCTCGCTTCGCTCACCGCGACTAGCTCCTGCGGAGGGCCTGTTTCATCAAACAACTATAAGTTTATGTAGATGTATAAAACTACCTGGTTTAATGTAACCCTATTCTATCGCCTGTTGATAAACGATGTTTGTCGTCCGTCCTTCCTTGGCATATATGAATAAATTTTCTCTTCTGCCTACCCTCGAGCATCCCACATACAGCTGTCCATGTGAAAAGCACTCACTCTCTAAAAATAACCCAACTACCTTTAATGACTGTCCCTGGGCCTTGTTTATTGTCATTGCAAAACTCATCCTCAAAGGAAATTGCAGCCTTTTAAATCTAAATGGTAATTCATCAGAAATTATCGGAATTCGTGGAATATAAACATCCTCACCTCAATACTTACCTGTTAATATCGTCGCCTCTATTACGTTAGCCATCTTTCTTCAGCTTCATTTTTCCTCCTTCGGTTATCTATTTAAAAAATTATTTTTGAATAATAAAAAATATTAGGAAAAAAGAGGCATACAGAAAATAAATTCTATCTTTACGAAAAACTTCTTTTCTTAAGGTCGTCTTCCCTCTTTCGGTTATCTATTGAAAAAATTATTTTTGAATAATAAAAAAATTTAGGAAAAAGAGGCATACCGAAAATAAATTCTATCTTCACGAAAAACTTAACTAAATAGCTAATATTTTTACGCAAATTCTTCTGATTGCGCTGTCACTATAGACTCTATAGTGAACAAAAGGAATCAAAATAACAATAAACAATATTGAAGTATAATTACAAAGATTATTTAGAGATTTTAATCATGTAATCGGTGATTTTTTGAGAATGATTAGTTTGATAATTTCTTAAAATTTTTTGTATTTCGTATACTTTTCCTCTTTGTTCATAATCATTCTCAAGAAACCATTTCAAGCGCCTTCGCATATTCACTAGCTTCATATTCACTAGCCATATGTCATCCATGTTTTTTTATTTGATTTGTATTCCACTTGTAAATTATTAATTAAATTTATTCTTCCTTTAAAGCAGCGTGGATTTTTGGCTTTTCCAATAACAAATGGGTCAAGTTTTTCTCCCATCATACTAACGCAAAACATAACAGTTACTCTTTCTTTTATCGGTTTATTAGACAGATTTTTGTCCGAGTCAACAGCTAATGTTCTGTTCGACAAAAGTTTAAAAAACAATCCAGTTTCGTCCAAATTAAAAATATTTTTTGAACAATATTGTTCTAATTTTCTATTGAGGCTTTCTGTAAAATTTTCAATCACAGAGGTTTCAACAAATTGATTTTCCCCACATAAAGCACGGGAAGCAATGCAATATCGATTTTTAAATTTCTCAAGCCATCCATTTGATGCTTGAAATCCTTGAATATTACAAACTTTCGCCATTTTTAGAGACATGGACTTCAAAAGATATTCATTGATTGTAAATCCAAATGATCGTTTTTTAACGAACCATTCAAATAAATCTCTGTCGAATGGTTGAGACTTGGCAATTAAATTTTCTTCTTTTTTTGGTCATCTTGAACATTAAGTATTCCTTCAGAATTTTTCAAAATTTTGTTTATGCAGCCCAGAGAAACATTGAAATAAAGGGATAAATCGCGCTGTGTGTAATGTCTATTTTTATGATAAAATTCGATTATTTCCTTCTTTTGAAAAAATGACAGGCGTTTTCGATTTTCCACCCTGCTAACAACTGTAGAACGTGTAGTTTATTCATTTTAAAGAATTTTAAATATATATGTAAAAATATTAAATTTAATATTTTTATGTTCACAAAAATTTGACGTTCATTATTCTTTAATAGTGAACACAAAAATATTTAAATAAATGATATTATACATTTTTAAACGTGGTATTCATTTTATAATAAATATATTAATGAGAATTACTAATATTTGTTATTGTAGATTGCATAATATGGCCTGTTCACTATAGAGAGGGTTCACTATAGAGAGGGTTGACTGTATATCAGTTTAATCTAAAATCTAATTTTTTGTTAATTCATTGACCAGTTTGCCCGAGAAAGTCAGATAATATTACTTAAATAGGTTCTTTTAAAAATATATTCTTTAAAAATATTTTCTTACAATAAAATTAAGTTACGCGTCAATGCCAGATTTTTACTTTGATTTTCATTCAGGATAAAAAATTGTTTAAAATGCCGACTTTATTAAGTCGAAACGGCCCAATTTGAGTATAAATATTGACTATTGTCAATATTTAGCAAAACCATTTCTGAAATACATATTTGCTCAAGAGTACTTTTTATTTTTTCAACTTTTTTAACTTTAAAACTGAGAAAACCAAAACAAATCACCAAGCTAGATTAATTTGAAAAACAAACTTTAATCAATTAGTAAAACAATTAAGAAAATCAAAAATTTAATAAAAATGTATCTGAAAAAATATTTATTTTTTTATGAATGAAGTTAAAGAAGTATTAGCTAACCCAAATTGAATATAAATTAATAATAGATTGCGGTCGTAAATAGATAAAGTTAAGTGCTTGATTGATTAAAAAATTAATCACGTGTTTTTGTCAATCCGGTGGTGCCTTTTATAATGATGCCATCCTCAAGGAAAGAGAGTTGCAATACTATTGTTTTGAGGAAGCTGTATTAATGCTTAAATGCTAAAATACATTGAAGTTTGATATTTGCTGATTGCTGATTTAAATTAGTTTTAAGTTAACACAAAAACATGTTCTATGTTTAATTCCGCTTCACGAATAGCAAGACAATTATTTTTAATAATGAAAATTAAAAATTTTAATTAACATTTTTTAATAAATTTTATCGCTAAAAATAGTTTGATTAACCATTTTACGTGAACTTTTGAATAAAATCATAAAACGCTACGTTCAATTAATGATTTTGATGCTATGCTGGTTTGCGGAAAAGCTCAATCTCTCAAATAGTAAAGAAAAAATTAATAATTTTAGATATTTACTGAAGAGAACAACCAAAGAATCTCAGAAATGTAATTTTTATTAAAATTTATTAATATTTTAAAACCTCGCAATCATAAAATTAGTAATCAGAGTAAATTTATTGAGCTATTGTTTCTTCCAAAAAACTCAAGATCACAACCATTAGATGCGGGAATAATTAAGTGCTTCAAGTCTTGATATGTAATCATTATTTACTCTCTCATGTTGTGAACGAAATTGATTTCCCAACACATGCTGAATCGCTACTTAAACAGGTTAATATAAAAGATGCAGTAATTTTTAAATCGTATGCTTTTTTTTTTTTTTATTATTTTTTTTTAATTAAGTAAATTTATGATGTTAATTCTTTGATTGAGAGGACGCGCGAATAGATAGGCAGCTTCCGCGCAATATCGCGAGCGAAATGCGCTGAAAAAGCCAACTAGACTCACGTTTCTCGTGACTCTTCCTTGAGATCATCAAGCCGATTTCCGAAAGGAACTCAAGAGCTTTTGGGCCGATTATCCCGCTCGTTTCGAAAGCCAGGGGGACGAAAAGGCAGGTGTTCTCCAATGAGGCATACTTTGTTTTTTTTTTGTTTCGGCATGTGCGGAGGCTGAGCCAGGGCGGGAGGCAGAATATTTCTTTTAAGATTATCAAAAATTGCTAGAATAAAATAATCTTCACAAGTGGAATTATTGATGATTTTCGTGTCAAATCGAGGGATTCGGAAAATTGCTAAATGAACTAAACATTATTGATGTAGCTGATCAGAAAAAAATCCAAGAGCTCGACTTAAGAATAAAGGATCGACTTACACGATCAGATCAGAAAAAAATCCATGTATTGACGACAGCATTCTTAACAATTATGAAAACTTGGAGAAATGTGAAATGGAACTAGAAGATATTGAAAATGAAGATACTGGAAATTAAAAAATTGAATTGGAAGATGCTGTGAACAACTTAAACAATTTCAAAACATTTTTTGTTGAATCGAACATTTTTCGAATGATTGCTAGTTGCATTGAAAACTAACGAAAACATACTAAACAAAGAACGAAAAAAAATCATTAGATTATCCAACTGTTGTTCTTAAAAATATTCTCAAATAAAAACATTATTTTGACTAATAAATCCTTTCGAAACAAAAAATAGCAAACTAGTTAAAAAAACATGATAAGATGACATTCAAACTTTAAACCTTCTTTTTTACTACCTCCATTTTTCCCACTATTTTGTCGGTCCCATTAGTTGCAATAAATAGAGGGTTGACTGTATGGCTCCTATGTTTACTGGATGGGAGTCTGTAAGAACATTATCAGTATGGCTTAAAAGTTGAATTAATATCCAAATATAAGCAGGCAGCCTTAAGGCAATTAAATTCCTAAAAGAGGAATTACAGAAACAAGAAGAGAAGAAAACGAGACCTTTTTTCTGACCGAAAACTCAAGGTAAACCCACGAAACACACTCAATAGTGCCGAATTGGCAATCTAACAGTTGGAAATACAAAAACTACGTCAAGAAAACGAACTAAGAAATAAGGTAATTTAGACTAAGGGACTTGATAGCCGAAGCCACACATATTAAAAACATTCGATTTTTATTTAATAAATTCGGACCTAATATTTTGATTAAATTCTAAAAATTAAATCTTAAAAGAACTGCTCAATAAGGAACATTCCTAACCCAAAAGAGTTTGATATAAAATTTTAACTAGTCCCCCAATGTAGTCTCTACGGCCGCGGATTCTGTTAACATAGAGAACTTTAAAACTTACGTAAACTTTTTTATTCTAAAAATATTTTATTGTTATGCGCTTTTTTCTCATCACCCTGAGGAATTCTATTGTTTTAAAGAAATTTTATTGCTTCTGATGTTTCAGGATATGATTTAATTTCTATATGAGAAAAACCAAACTTTGACCCTAAAACTAACTTTAGTTCTAACCTAAGACTGATATTTGTATTAAACATTGACACTCGTTCGTTTGTTAGACAACCTTACAACTTGGGGCAGTCACGTCGGCTTGTTTTTCTCAAAAAACTTTTTTGCCCTGCTCAAAATAATCATTACTGACCTTTTCAATGAGATGTTTACAACAAACGATTATTCACCCCTGGGACGAGGAATACTGGTCCCTGTCTAAAAGCCGAACAAAGCTAAAGAAAAAGTGGAGAACCTCAGGCTAATAAATATGAATTGCCTACCGAAAGTTCTGGCAATTATCACTCCACAGAGAATAAAGCCTCGAAGGAACTATTTCTATCCGGTTTCCATAGCGGTTTTCATGTAGGAAGATCGACTTCTGGCGATATTCCACTATTCAGAGGTTTAAAAGTGCGACAAAAAGTTTTTTACTGAATCATACGTCAAAAATTGATTGATGTAAGTATTAGTAGTAAATAGCACTTCCGCGTTGCTATAAGCACTTAAGTGACTAAGGTTTTGTTCGTGCCAGCCACACAATTTTTTCAAGAGAAGAAATCTCTTATCAGAAACCTATCTATCGGTCAGTCATGTGCTCTAAGCCATTTGAAACAACATCGGTCCGACAGAAATGTTCTGGAAAGCCTATTGAAGGTAATGCCAAATAAACTTGCTAAGCGGTTCGTCAATCTAAATGTGGAGAAAATGGAATTTTTCGAACTTTTCAGAAAAATATCTAAGCTGGATTGGAGAAAAGAGTAGCTTTAAAAAACGGGGTGCAAATTGAAAATTCTGTCGAATTCTGATAGATATTTAAAAAGTAAAAACTTTTCTTAAATTAAAAGATTTATTGTGAGCAGACTCGAAGCTTGGTGAATAAAATCTCTTAACGTGTGGCACAAAGGTGACCTTAGTTAATTTAAATTCTTTGATTGTGTAAACATACTTTAAATAATAATAATAGAAGATGAGTAGTGATGTGGGGCAGACTGGCTGACTAATGTGGACGGATATGACTATTCAGTGGAGGACATGACCCAATCACCACGAAGGGTACATTCCACAGTTATTCTAGAGTGGACAATATCATCGACTCGTAGATTGGTCAGGAATGTGCTGGGCATGAAGGGAGTGCTAGGAATTCCCTCATTTTGGTGGAATGGGCGGTGAATTGGGAGGACGTCAAATTCGGGGAGTACTCGGGGGAGGATTGCAAACAAATGTTCAAGTACGTCGTCCAGCGCGTAGGACATTTGCTTTACTCACTAGTTCGAGTATTCACACACTCCCACTCAAATACTCCATAAATTATTAACTATTTAATGCAGTCACATTCAAAAGCAATAAATATCCCTATTAAAGAGGAAGGTTACAAGACTTTGGCCAACTCGGAGAGTCCCTCAAAGATACTGTCGCCGCAATGTCCCACATAGGTTTTCCACAGGTCCAGCCGGCTTCGCGGGTTTTTGTATGGACATCGGAATTCTCTAGCATAGCGAAACAAGTGTGTGTTTTTAATATTTCATTGAAAATGTTGCCTAGTTAGTGATACATCAGTGACGTTGGCGTTTCAAAAGTTTCCCGTGAATATCATTGATTCCTGGACTTGCGTTGCTTTTCAGTTTTTTAAGTGTTGTTTTTATCTCTTCTGAAGAGATATTCAAAGTAAGCAGCAATATTATCTGCAATTTCTAATTTCTCTTTCCTCTAGTGTGAGTTCCGACAAAGTTTGTGGCGCATTTAAACTTTTGCGTTCCGATCACCGGCAAAGAAAACGAGAGGGATGCTCCCCGGTCGTGTCGTAGTTGAGTTTCATCAAAATGGCAACAAATGAGTAGCTTGTCATCATTCAAGCAAAGATATACACTAAACTTAAAAATCGGCACCTGGAAGAATATAAAGCATACTCCAATTTGATATTTAACACAAATTGGAAAACAAATGACATGCTAGATGAGAAAAAGAGCAGTAATTAGTTAAAGCAGTAGTTAAAAAAGAGTATTGGTCTATAAATATTTTTTAACGGATTCAGAGAAGTGTCAATTTCAATTTGCTCAAATATGTGGGAGCTGACATTTAGCAACTAAAGATGATTGGATGTGATTAGTGCCTTGAATGATAACATAATGAATGTGTGAACATGAAAACTAATACGATTCCTAAAAATTGGTTTTGCTCTTATCATTGATATTAATATTTTTAATTTTTTATGGCCTTCAACACACTATTGTTTAAATATTTAACTGCTGATTACCAATTTCCGCAAATTATTAAGAAAACAAATTACAAATAGAAAAAACTGATATAGAAATAAGGTGAATTATTGAATTCAAGCCCACAAATTTAACTGTAAATATTTTATTTATTAGGGTTAGATTATTAAACAAATTTTTAAAGCTGTGAAAAAACTCTTTCTATTTTAACTTGCTTTATTCAAGTGACGAGTTTCTACAAATTGTCTTGGGACACTTGTATTTTTATAAAATTTTCTTTTTTTAAACATACCTGTTTTTATCTCATTTTTTCCAAAGGCTAAAAAATTAAACAAAGTTTTTTACATAATAAAACATTTAAAAATAATCCAAAGAAAATTTTATTTTAAAAAAATTTTGACATTTTAAACAAACAGTCACAAAATCAAATGCTAATTAGTCTTGGGACAAATTACTTAATACTTTGTAAAGTATCCGTTATTCTCCAAAACTGCATTTAAGCGATTTTTATAATTGTTAACAAGCTTCTTACAAGTTTCAACAGGAATTTTATTCCATTCTTCAAAACAAAATGATTTTAATTCCGCGATATTTTTTGGATTATGCGCCCATACTTTGGCTTTTAATTCTTTCCAAAAGTTTTCAATCGGATTAAGATCTGGGGACTGACTTGGCCATTCAAGGGTATCAATCAAATGTTCTTCTAGCCATTTTTGAGTTTTTTTTGCGGTGTGCTTTGGATCATTGTCTTGTTGAAATGTCCAATTTCCTGCAATACCACATTTCTCAATTGACGAAAATAGATTTTTTTCCAAAATATCACAGTATTTAGAAGCATTCAATATTCCGTCAATCACATGAAGTTCTCCAACGCCCCAAGAAGAAAAACACCCCCATAGCATAATACTGCCACCTCCATGTTTAACTGTTGGTATGGTATTTTTTGGCCGATATTCATCCTTCGATTTACGCCACACGTAGCTTGTATAATTGTGTCCAAATATTTCTATCTTTGTTTTATCCGACCAAATAATATTATTTAGAAAGTCGTCGTCTTTAAGTAAATTTTTTTTGGCATATTTTAGCCGTGCATGGACGTGTTTTTTAGTAACCAGCGGAACTTTACGTGGACGACATTTATGGAACCCTTCTTTTCTTAGGGCATTTGTAACAGTCTGTGAGCATACTGGTGTTCCTATCTCACCCAAGTAAGTAGAGAGTTGTTTACGAGATAATCTCGGATTATCAAGCACTTTTCGTCTAATTATGGAAATTGATCGAGATGATATTTTTTGGTTGTCCTGATCTTGGCTTATTTTTGGTAGTTTTAAATAATTTCGATTTATTGATAATGTTTAATACTGTACTCTTCGGAATATGAACACTTTCGGAAATTTTTAGGATTTCCTGCATTATATTCAAGAAGTATAAGTTTTTTTTTATTTCTTCTGAATGTTTCTTTCGCTTAAGCATGTACAAAATATTAATCGCAAATAATGCTAATAATCAGTTAAATATACGAATTAATCCGGAATTAGTATAATTTCGTTGATCGATATGTAGATCAATTCAATTATTTTATCAAAAAGTAAATAAATAACTAACTGTCCCAAGACTAATTGGAACATGATATTCTATCTGTTGGAAATAAATGTGAAATTTTTCTATAAATAAAACGAATTTTGTAATTTTTTATGATCTAGGACAGCGGTTCTCAACCGTGGTCCCCGGGACCACTAGTGGTCCCCAGAAAATTTTTAGTGGTCCCCAGGAATTTTCGAAAAATAAAAATATATTAAAGTTAAAACTAATTGTACAATTAAGTATAAATCAAAAACATTGAAATTAATCAAGCGGTTTTCAATCGTGGTCCCCAGAAAATTTTTAGTGGTCCCCAGGAATTTTCGCAAAATAACAATATATTAAATTTAAAACTAATTGTACAATTAAGTATAAATCAAAAACATTGAAATTAATCTGATTTGATTAGCGTGGTTTATCATTCTAGTTATGGTTAACAAGAATCGTCGTCTTTGGTCGGATTCTTACGTACAATTTGGATTCACTAAATTCATTGCCCCAAATAATGAAATAAAGGCAAATGCATGATTTGCCATAAAATTTTGGGAAACAATTCACTGAAACCTTCTCAACTTAGGCGCCACAAAGAGTCTGTACACCCAGAAAATTCCTGTTGAAGACCCAATTCCAAACTGGATCGTTCAACCTTTCTTGACCTCATTTAAAGAATATCAGGAACTCAATTTTCAGCAGAGCTTGATTGAACTTCAATGTAATCAGTCTGCTCAGATTATTTTCAAATGTACTTCATTATTAGATTTTTGGTATTCTCATTAATAATTACTTTTATTGTTAGGTGTCAGATGGCGAAAGAATTCCCCATTTTGAGTAAAACTGCATTGGAATCAATACTTGCATTCCCCACTACTTATCACTGTGAAATGGCGATGTCGTGTCTGACTTTTCTAAAAACAAAATATAGAAATAGACTACGGGTACAAGATGATATGCGAGTAGCTTTGTCGAACATAGAGCCTGATATAAGTAAAATTATTCTGAGCAAACAAGATCAGAAATCTCACTAAATTACTATTAAATTTCTGTTATTTTCATAATGTTCATGTTATTTTTATAATAAATATTCGAACATGTCTAAACCTGGCCCTGGCGAGGCCAAAAATTGTGCGCTAATACCAAAAATGTTTATTTATTTAAGGTGGTCCCCACAAAATTTTATAGTGCAAAAGTGGTCCCCAGTCTAAAAAAGGTTGAGAACCGCTGATCTAGGATGTAAAGAAAACTAGGAGCACTATTATACTATTGGAAAAAATTAAATAAAAACAGCTATGTTAACGAAAATAAAATTTTATTAAAAAAAACAAGTGTCCCAAGACTAATTTGACCCACTGTACTACTAAGCAAGCACAAAGAATTATCACAAGAAAATGATGAGCAAATAATTATGTTTTCAATTTAACCAGAAGATATTCTTTATTTGACTGTCGCGTTGAACTGAGGCATATTTATTTTTCAGTAAAATGTGAATATTTCCTGTTGCTTTTATTGATGATGAAACCCGGAGTATATAACGACATAAAATTTTATCTATCATCTGCTGAACACGTGATCATGGCCTGGTTTGCTAGAATTTCCTTTAATTTATCACGTGAAAAGCGCATCAGGTTGACTATAAAAGCGATGTGCCTAACATTTATCGAAAATGTTATTCGGTCGTATATAAAAAGCATCATGGTTTTAGATCGAGATGTCCTTGTGGCTGCAGAATATCTCTCTTTAATGAACAAATCCGTAAATCATCGATTAAATTCTTATTTTTTTAATAACAATTTTGTTTATCAAAATTTCGCAACAAAGGTAGAACGAATAATTTTTACTGGCAGACAAAGAAATGTCCGGAGTCTAACAATAGCTTCAGCATAGAGAGCATATTGGGAACTAATTCGGACATTTCCTCTGTGTACTCTTCTGATACTGAGCCACCCAATCCGCTCATTTTGGCTCCTTTTGAACACAAACAGTCAATCAAGAAACTCAGGGAGAAAATATGAGAGTTCGAAAATTCGTATGTCATTACGAAAACTGTGGAAAGGCCTATTTTAAAAATTCTCACTTAAAAACTCATTATCGGAAGCACACAGGTGAGAAATCCAAAATAACAACTTTAGGGGAGAAACCATACAAATGCAATTTTGAAAATTGTAGCAAATGTTTCTCGCGCTCAGATGAGCTGGGGAGACACCGCCGCATGCATACGGGAGAGAGGAACTACACGTGTCCTTACTGTCAGTTGAAATACATTCGTTCTGACCATTTATCCAAACACGTCCAAAACAAACACAAAAAACAGAAAAGTTAAATAAGAACTTCATATATTCCTTTTATATAAAGCATTTTACATTTTCTTATAATTTTAATCACGTGAACACTGATTTGAACGCGTGAAAATTCTTGGGCGGGTATGTGGTTAGCCTCATGGGTGGTTCCCGATATAGTTTTAATTATTTGTTTTTATTTAATGACAATTTTCCGACTCAACACATTCAAATGACGTGGATTTTCATACTTGGTGAGACTCACCCTATGAAAGAAAAGTAATCAACGTGGATTACCAACCTAATTTGTTAGATTACTCGAAATGATTATGTTTATACCCTATTTGGGTTAATGCAATTAAAATTAATTTTTAGCATCGTGATGCACACGTGTGCTCGGTGGTATAGATGTCATAAATGAATAAGTAAACTGTTCGATAGCTCATTGAATCTTGGATTATTCACAATTTTCAATGAGAAGAAATAAGTTTCTTATAATAAACAAAGATTAGTTTTTCCATCTTTGCTCGAACACGTCTCTTACACCGACAGTACGCACCAAAGGGAGTCTTGTCTTTGACTCCATTGCTTATATCATTAATTTCTCAGTTCGCGGCCTTTCCAGAGACTATCTAAGAAGCGATTTTTTCAGTTCTCATTGGACTAAACTCACAAATAGAGAGGTTTTCTCCAATGACTCTGCAAATTAGGTAAAATATGGTACGATTGATGTAACTGTCTACGTTGTCACCCAAGAGAGATAAAAGAGAAATGCCTACTAATATCTCTTTCATTCCGAACAGTTCTTTTAGGAGGTAGTAAGGATAGGCCATTTATTTCGGATAGCTCTTTGCAAAAACACTGGTAAATTTAACCCAACGACTGTTTAATATTTATTTAACCAATAAAATATTTGGTGAGGTTATGCCGTGCCCCGTACAACGGTCAAGAAAAATGTATAGAAAGCCAAAAATTTAGGAAAAATATGCTTGCCCTAATTCAGAATGGCGAAACATGATGTCAAACAGGTAATCTCCAATTTTAGTCATGGTATAAATCTCGACGTATAAGCAATAGATTTTATTATTTTTTCATTTTTTATTAATTTAAGTTAATTTTAATGGGATTGTTTAAATTTAAATGGGTTTGTCTATTGTTGATGCGGGCCGCAGTCAAGTCTGATGAGCAAATAATGCAGGAATATAACCGGTTTTCGTCTCTAAACAGGCTCTTCGGCGATAATATAGAAGAGTGTGTAATTTGGTGCGCAGAGAGGCGGTTGATCTCTAACACAATGAAATGCGTTCGCTGTAAAGTAAAACCTATATTCTCAAAAATAGAGACGCTGTCGTTTATCTAAGTCAAAAAGAAACGTGGACAACGCAATTTGGTTATGCATTCCATGCAAAACTTCTCGAAGTATAAGAACGAACAGCTGGTTTTCCAGTAAGTCATCCTTAAACTACAGTCCCGTGCAATGAAAGCGGCCACCTAAAGAATATTTCTAAAAATAGAATACTCGAAAATTAAAGTATGAAATTTTCTAAAAAATTCAGCAAACTCTTTTTCTTCGTCTTAATTATCCATAAAAAACTAAATATAAAAGTTATTTTTCATTATAATGCCAATTTATTTAATTATTAATTTGACCTTTTCTAGGCCATGCAATGAAAAGAGGCCACTTTATTTATCTAAAATATATTTAGATTTAATTACATTATTTTTGTTAAATATCCATTTAATCTAACTAAAACGTGTTCCAATGAAAAGAGGCCAAAAATATTTCAACGTTACATATCTGGTTTTGGCTATTTTGACCGTATTCACACTGGAGCGAAGAGGAAATTATCTCCTAGAAATGAAGGATTCTTGTCAGGACATCGAAAAATATCCCAAGAAAACAGCTTCTGAACTCAAAAATAGATCAATATTGATAATTCCGTGAGTATAGATACAGCTAGACGTACATTGAGGAGGTATAATTTATTTCGGGAGGATTGCTGCCAAAAACCCTCGACTTACGTGTCGACATATGATGGCTCGAAAATATTGGTGTCAGTCGATGTTTAATATGGCCTGGGAATTTGTAATTCAATATTACAAAAAATATTGAAAATAATTATGGTGAAATTAGAAAACAACAAAGACACACATCAAATGTTCTGACACGTTAGTTAACAAGATTTTATTTAGAATAATAAGTTAACCAACTATAAAAAAGTTGTTTGTCAGGTTGTGTATGTATTCACTCAGGTTAGGTTGTGTATTAAAAATTCGGTACTTTTGTCGAATGGTCGCAGTTTTTTAGGCCTTTTAAAAAATCTAATAATTTTTGAGGTGGAATATATTATATTTTATTTAAGTCGCTCTATCAATAATTTAAAAATTATTAAATTTTTTACTAATTTATTTCTAATTTTTTTTAATATTATGGCTAGCATGTACCTAATATGATATAAACTGGCACTATAGTCACATGGAAATTCTGTTGTGGACTTATGCAACATCAAATTCCGACAGCTCCCAATAAGTAAGGAGGATGCAGTGCATTTTTTTTTTTTTTTGGATCCAACGACGGGAGTGCACACCCAGACAGTAGAACGAATGTGGGGTGCAAAATGCAAGAATAAAGCTTCAAAGAGGAGCTGTACGACATCATCTGGGATCATTATTTCGCAGGTTTTTTTAGTTAGTTATTTTTTCAGAATTTATGTGGCGAAACAATACAGAACTATAAGGAATCTTTTGCAGCAGATTGTAAAAGACATAAATTCCTTCTACAGTCCTGGAATTTGATGCCGCGTACTAAAATGACTAAATTGGTTAAATAAATTTTTAAATAATTTTAATAACCATTTAATTATTGATAGAGGGTTATAAATTAAATAATCTATTTTTCACTAAAAAAATTAATTAATTTTAATTATTTTCTAAAAAAACTGCGACCACTTCGACAAAAGTACCAAAATTCTAAACTTGGTAATTTGACAATTATTAACATATTAAATGGAATGGATTGTTTAGAGGAGCGAGGATTTTCTCGACGGCATACTGGCGATTTTATTCTGCAGTTTAGAATTTGGACGACCTGAAGAGTTCAAACAATCTTTGGAGGTAGTAGTCCTTTGGACAAGGTGGACATGAGGTGGCGGAAGTTAAGCTTCCTCCTTCCTCTATTATTCTAAAAAATGTTCCGACATGGATAGAGATTGGATGAATTAAAAGATTTTCCAAAACAAAGTTGACAGGAGAGTTTCAAGTCGAAAGATTTTTACGCCGTGGAGTTATTTTACCTATTGTTAAGCTTGTCCTA